>NC_133137.1:93417869-93724240 GCF_048418815.1 Hemitrygon akajei | reverse complement strand
ATGTAGAAGAAAGGGTGCAGAGGAGATTTACAAGGATGTTACCTGGATTGGGGAGCATGCCTTATGAGAATAGGTTGAGTAAACTCGGCCTTTTCTCCTTGGAGCGAAGGAGAATGAGAGGTGACCTGACAGAGGTGTATAAAATGACGAGAGGCATTGATCGTGTGGATAGTCAGAGGCTTTTTCCTAGGGCTGAAATGGCTAGCACGAGAGGGCAGTTTTAAGGTGCTTGGAAGAAGGCACAGAAGAGATGTCAGGGGTTAAGTTTTTTACGCAGAGAATGATGAGTGTGTAGAATGGGCTGCCAGCGATGATGGTAGAGGCGGATACAATAGGGTCTTTTAAGAGACTCCTGTACAGTACATGGAGCTCAGAAAAATAGAGGGCTATGGGTAACCCTAGGTAATTTCTAAGTTAAGGACGTGTTTGGCACTACTTTGTGGGCCGAAGGGCTTGTATTGTGCTGTAGGTTTTCTATGTTTCTATAGTATTTTTTCTTCTCTTTCCGTTCCCCCTCCATTTTTTCTAAAATAAATATAAATACAAATAAAAAATAATGATATTGAAGAGCAAACACGAGGAAATCTGCAGATGCTGGAAATTCAAACAACAATACACACAAAATGCTGGTGGAAGGGTCTCGGCCCGAAACGTTGACAGTGCTTCTCCCTATAGATGCTGCCTGGCCTGCTGTGTTCCTCCAGCATTTTGTGTGTGTTGTTATAATGATATTGAAACTGAGTTTATGTCACAAACTCCATAATCTTATATGGAACATGGAGATTATGGCTTTGCAGCAACTAAATTAGCAAGCTGCAAAGCATTTAAATGAAAGCAAAAGAATCTAATAGAATTGCTTTGAGAGGAGGCATGTGTAGAAAACTTCAGTTTTGAGCTGTATAGCTAGGTAAATGCAAGCAAGCATAGTTTAAGAGTGAAAGGTGAAATATTTAAGAGCGCACGTGGTGAAAATGTGCAACGAGTTGTCAGCGGAAGTGGTGGATACAAGTTCAATTTCAACATTTAAGAGAAATTTGATAAATACATGGATGGGAAGGGTATGGAAGGCTTATGGTTTGTTGCTGCCTGATCTGTATTGTTTGTGCAATCCCCCCCTTCTAAACTTCATAGCCTACATCTATATCCTTTCCCCTTTAACACCTTTTTTGAAATCAATTTCTTAGCCAAGCTTTAAAAGGTTTCTTCCTTTGCTTGGAGTTGAATTTGATTGCATCTCTATATGGAGAATAATGATGCATCTTAAATGTTATAGTACTGAAAATTTACTATTTGTTTTGAAGAAAACAATCTCGCGTGGTCCTACTACCTCTATAAGGTAATGCCGTGGACGTATCAGACATGTTTAGTACAACTTGATTTTATTAGTATTCAAATTCTTTAAACATGCCACATAATTAATTTGCAATAATTTCAATTGATTCACTGTTCTAATTCTTCACTTGTTAGATTAAATCACACAACTCGTGGCTTGGGCCATGTGAGATGAACTGGTCAGGCTCCCTCTTGGGTGGTAGACAGTTCTTCCTTCTGTGATGACTGTTCCCAGTGTTGTTGCTACTGATATTGATGTACCCTACCCAGGACGGTCATCTGAGAGTACATAAGAAACGTTTTTTACATTTACCATCCTTAATTTTAGTGACCTGGGCTCCCGCCGAGATTGAATGACCCTCTGCTGTCTTACATTCAGCAGTGGCTGAACTCGTGGTTCTACTTTTGTATACTAGGTTGGAGGGTTCACATAAAGTTGATTTCTATTTTTAGAGTTCACATAAAGTGATTTCTTTTTCCATCATGGCCTGTGGTTTAACTGTTAGCCACACAGCACTTGTTTCTCATAAATTGTTATATAGCATGTGCATAAAATTTTAAATTGTGGATTGAAACCAGGTAGGCGCTAACTTTGGTTTGTTATATTTCAGTTACTGTGTTATTTTTGCCTAAATGCACGTGGATGCATTGTTATGTTTTAACAAGAGTATAAGGAATGCAGATATTAGGATCTACTTTCCCAGTTTCAATGTTCTTTGTTTTCCTTTCTCCTAGCCTACAAACCTTAAATGAAGTACTTGCATCAAGTACAAGGGATGAAGGCCAAGTTGAAATTCAGAAACAGGTATGCTGTAAAATGTATGTTGGGGTGATGCAAGAAAGAACAATCTTTTGTTGGCACATGGTCTGCAAATTTTGATTACATGACATGGGTTGCTTCAGTGTCCTTGAGACTAAAATGACACTGAAATGTTATGTGATGTGGCACATTCTAGTCAGAACTCATATTGGTGTGTTTATTTACTCGCGTTCGTGCCTTGACTGTCACCATGGTTGTTGCCTCCTTGGATGCAGGTCATCAGATCCTGGAGACTTATTGCCCTTCAGTCCCACTAATTTCTACAATACTATTTTTTTATTCACGGTTAATTTCTTTGAGTTTGTCTTTAATTCTCCATTATTTCCTGTCTCTTTCTGTGAGGACACACAAAATATTTGATTGAATTTCTTTGCTGGTACTTCATTTCCCAATGTAATTTACCTTGCCTCAGTCAAAAAAAAAGCATACACATTAACATAAGTGATCTACATATCTTGTCTGTTTTTAATCAATTAACTTACACTCAATCTACTTTCCCTTCCATCAGCACTGTCTGGATCCTCTTGTTTAATTGGGGCTCTTACTTTTCTCTAATATTAGATCAAAGGGGAAGGCTTAAAATGATACCATCCTTATGTTCTCTTGAGAGCTATCAATGATCCACTTTACTATCCCTGACCATTCTCCCACTTGCTGCTTTGTGTGAATTCTCCGCATTAAAATGTTTATAATTTCCATCAAATGAAATGACCCAAAGGCAAAATGATATGCTTGTAGTGGTATGGGTTATTTTCAAGTACTTGCAATTTGCAGTGCCTTTTCTTTGGTCACTTTATCCACATGAACATGACTGCTCTGCTTTAAAAGCCAGTTTCCTTTAAGATGCACGGAGATAGCTGAAAAATGGATATGGATATATAAAAGTTGATCGCTGGCACTTGAGTGTTGTTCTAATTTTAACTTTTTATTGGAAGATCCAAGAGGTGAATGCACAATTAGCAAAAGAAAAAGAGGAAGCAGAGGCACGCATGCGGCAGGCTACAAAAAGCTCAGATCATGTTGCAGGTTGTGGAGGAGGAAGCAAAGCCTGGCTTGAGGATGACTTGCAGCTCCTGATAAAGGGTGTAAATATCTTCCCTGCTGGAACTAATGCAAGGTAATACCTGGAAACTACTTGTAACTTATGTAATACTGCATCTTGTTGGGTGTGGCACTGGCAAAAGCCAAAATATAACCAAGTATTTTTGAGACAATTAAATTGCTTTTGATAGCATTATATCTGGTTGTAAAATTTCAAGTTAAAGGAAAAAAATCTTAAGCAACGTGTTTCTTTCTCACATTTCTTACATGTGGGTCGAGTCCTTGGGGGTGCTACTTGTTGGGTGGTGACCACAAATTCTCCTTTGGCAGCAGTATAAGATTAACAGATATACAAAAAATATGGAATGCAAGTAGGTTGATTCATTTGACCTTCATTTTTTTTCTTTTCCACTTCTGTACATCTCAGTTTCTATTCTGAACAGTATTAATAAGCATTACAGCTCTAACTATTCTGAGTCAAGGGAACTATTTGTTTTTCTTCTGGTTATTTTCCCACTTAATTTTCTCTGATTTTCTCCAATTGAATTTAGTCTTTTTTTTTTGCAAAGGTAGTAGCAATTCTCTAAAGACTTAATCAAATGTCCATTTCCAGAAAGAGTATGTGGACATTATCATGTGTTGCATTTCAATCAGACTCATAGGATAAACTGTGTGCTGGAAACACCAAGTCAAGCACCATCTGTGGAAAGAGAGTGTTTGACCTGAAACTTTAGTTGTTTTCGCATGTTGCCTGACCTGCGGAGATTTTCCAGCATTTAGTTCAGGTTACTAGTATTGCTGGTTTTGGATTGTTAGTATTCTAACTACAGTCTTATTAAAGCAAAGATTAAGTGTTTAGGTTGGGTTACTTCATCAAAATGTCCCAGTTGGATAAGTGGATATTCACATACCTTTAAAGTTTTTACTTCATTCCATTTAAAGAAAACACAAACAACAATTATCTTTAATGTTTTAATATCCAAATGTAGTAAGTAATTCACAGTTACATCAAACTGCACTTTCTTTTTAGATGGGAAGTAATTGCTAACTTTATCAATTCACATTCAACAAGTGGAATTAAAAGAACAGCCAAGGATGTAATCCAAAAAGCCAAGAATTTACAAAAACTTGGTAAGTGCTGAAGCTTTTATTTAATCCTCACTTTGTGAACTGGATTGAAGAGGTTATTTTGAAGTATAAATTAAAAATCTACTTATATACTTTCATATAAATGACACCATTTATTAATTAACAGAAAATACTCAAATCATTTTTACATTCTTTAAAATTGGCTGTTTAGATTTCTTATTCAAACTACTATCAGAAAATGTTAGTTTTTAATCATTCTGTTATTTCCACAGATCCTCAACAAAAAGATGAAATAAACAAGAAGGCATTTGAAAAATTCAATAAGGAACACAGTACAGCAGCTGCAACAGTGGATAAGGCAATTCCTTCAGAAAGATTTGAGGGTAAAAAAAATTAACATTTAATTTGTACATGAGCATTTATTCAGATCTGTTCTCACTAACTTATACTCAAAAGAGATGGAATACATTCAGGGAAAAGAGGAAAAAGTGTATAGATTGGGTTGTCATCTTTACAGGTAGGACACAAACAGAACTTGGCACTGTCATTCATGAATGCTTTTTTTTAAATCCTCTATTCATTTAGTTAAAATTGTTTTACTCCCCCAGAGCTGATGGTTTACAAATCCCACTGGTCCGCATATGGAATTTTAAAAATTAGTTTTGCAAATGTTGAAAACTTGTATTTTATGATAATTATATTTTTTCAAAGATTTGAACCAAAGAATTTGTAGTGTTGTCATTCTGTTTCGCCTATCAATTTCCATATTATATCCAATGCCATAACCATTCCACCTTGGTGATTGTAATTCTGGGCACCACTAATATTTAACTGCATTCAGTCCCTTACTGCTTCTGAAATTTCTCTTAGTTCAGTAGACCAGTGTCATACCTGTGAAACATAATTCATTTGTCTGGAAAGGGTGGTACTTTGGGCTCAGAAATTTCCACTAAAGCAAGAAGTCAGAATTTAAATAAACTAATGCAGAGCAAAAGAGCAGCAGTTGTTCATATTAATGACAGCAAAATTTGTACAAGTACAGTTTATAAACAAATGAGGCTACATTAACATTAGACACCTTGTGGCATTCAATACTGGAGAAACTTGGGCTGATTGGCTTGACCCACGTTTCTATTTTACACCATAAAATCTGTGCCTCATGAGGTACAGGTTGTCCTGATTTCTTTTAAAAAATCAACTAGCTAATATTTTTAAATGTGTTAGTATTAAGATCTTTTTACAAAAAAATAAAAGTTTCAAACATTCAGTGATTGGCTGGGACTGGGATTTGGACTTAACAAGCTGCAATTTTCTTTCAACTGTAGCTTTTTAACCAGGGAATGGCCATTGTCATTCTTACTGCTGACAAATCTAGCAAGTTGTCCTGGAATCATGTTGTGTGTGTAGCCAGCTGTTATATTTAAGGAATTAATTTAAAATTCAAATCTCACAAACAGTATTGCTGAAGTTCATTGAAGTGTTTAAGATAATTTGTATTTGTGGTTTTATATTTAACATTCACTTTGCTTCCTTGTAGTGCCTGGTTGTGAAATTAACCCTTGGACAGCAGAAGAACAGAAGCTTTTGGAACAGGCACTAAAGACATATCCAGTTAACACACCTGAACGATGGGAGAAAATAGCAGCTACTGTTCCAGGAAGAACCAAGAAAGATTGCATGAAGAGATACAAGGTAAATATTTCTCAGATCTGGAATGTTATAGCAGCCAGAGCCAAAATGAACAATGTATAATGAAATATAAATCAGTTCATATCTACAAACTGTTCTGGAACATGTATAGCTATAGGATTTTGTACTTTGCCTGATTTCAACATTTTGTCCTGCATTGTGAATTCTTTTGTTTTTTTTTAAAATAGGAACTTGTTGAAATGGTTAAAGCGAAAAAAGCTGCACAAGACCAAGTCAATACTGCTAGAGTGAAGAAATGAAATGATCCACAATCCCTTTTATCATTGTGCATGTGTTATTTGATAATAAAATGGTAAAATCCAGTCTGATTGTTTTGCTTTATTTCATAGAATAACATTATCTTAACCAGTACATTGCACTGCAAATTTTGTTGTAATCTGGAAGTTGTTCAACAGGACCTGCAAAAAAAATAATTTATTAGAGTTAGAAAGCCTTAATCAGCTGCAGACAAACAACACAATTTATGACACACACTTACCAATTGCAGCAATCGCAGGGGCCTTGTTATAGATATATCTGCTGCATACATCTCTTACTGTTTTGGCATCAACAGCCTAGTTCAAAAATGAAACAGATTTAAGACTAATTTATTCACATGCAGCAGATTAAGGTATACTTAGCTGAATGTGACAATGGACCCAACATCCAAATTTCCAAATTAAAAAATTGTCCATTTTATACAGGTGTTCTCTCAGTTCCTCAAACTCTTCACATTTTGATTTTCTCTAACATCTGTACACGCATCAAGAAGTGAGTTGAAAGATTTTTTAAAAACTCCACCCCCCCCCCCCCCCCCCACAAAAATTATCCTGTGCCTCAGTTTTGGGTAGTAACTTGTGAACTCTAATCCCAATCAACTTGTAATGCACAGATCACTTGTATAACAGGAGGACAGAAGAGTTATCTGGCATTCAAGCTTAATTGTTAAAGAAACTACCAGCATATGTACTCACTTCAATTCTAGCTTCAAGCTCGGGGACTGGAATCCTTCTGTTGTAACATAACATTTGTCTGCCAATATCTTCACAGATTGGTGTCGAACCTGGAAACAATGAATTCCCAGTGAATACTTACATACAAATAACTATTTCCGGAAAAAACAATAAACTCTGTTCTTACCATCAAGCTGCAGTAACATGTTCGTTTTTAGCAGATTCTTTGCTCTTGCAATCTCAGTATCAGTAACACTTGTGCACAATCGCATCCTGAAAAAGAAAAACTGCTTTAGTATTTGCTGACAGTTTTCCAATTTAAAATCTCAAATTTAAACCTTGAAATGAGGCAGATGGGTTAAACCAAAATGTCTTTGTGAAGGATAAATGTGGCCATGCTCATTTAAGTGATTTTATTCTGCTGTAGTAAATTATACAGTTCAATGTTTATGTTCATCCTATTGCATAGTTATAATACCAACATATGATAAAGTAGCAGAATCTGATTCACAAATGATTCATCTAAAGTATATGGTTGAGCATTTCCCTGAAACTTAACTATTTGCTGTGCTGTCACAAGGCTGGTACTGTGAAGAATATGGTAATTTGTAATAATTCCTGTGTGTACAAAAGGTAAACATATACTCTTACCACTCTCTTTGAATAAAATGCAGCATCTCATCAATCGTGTTAGACTCGCAGACCATGTAGAGCCCCCAAAGACCAGTGTCTGTATAACAGGTGTTGAACGACTGGAAACTATGGCAGAGGTTACCCTGGCAAGCGATCTGTGCCAGTTTACTGAACAAATTCTGTTTTTTAAGAAAAATGTTTACAGGTCTAAGTGCTTTATAATATTTAAACCGTAACAGTAGAAAAAGATAAAAAGGATTTTTCTTAGTTTGGAAGGAAGCAAGATATTTAATGTCTAAAATGGTGTGACTAACTTTGTAGCTATGGTTACCTGTTACTTGTGGGTGGCCAAAAACAGATAGCTAACTTGTTTGCAAACTAGCTTTGTATCAGAAACCAGAAGATGACAATTTTTTTTCATTTCGAGTCAAGTTGCTGGTGACTTGTAGGTCTGTCAGGGTCTATTCTATCTTGCACAATCAATGTCTTCAGAAAGGAAGTTATAAAATTTGTAGTACAACCTGATAGCAATCACTTTATTTCCCAGTTTTAGAACTAATACTTGCTATGCCCCTTCTAAAGCTAGAATCAAAAATTGGTCTCAGGATGAAGGACTGACCATTTAATATCAGTGAAAAGAAAAATGCCTTCTGCAGTTTTCTGGATACTTACCTTGAGTATATTTAAGCAGAGATTAAGAGTTTCTGGCCATTAAAGTAGATACGAGGTTATAGGCTCAGCTACAATTTTATTAAGTTTTACGGTTTCTTATTGTCAACTCAAATATCCATAAAATTTGTATATAAATTGCCATTAAGCTCTAAGCAAAACTATTTTCTAATGACTTTTGCATGCTAGTGTACTTACCACACCACCACCAAAAGAACGGTCCCAGTTACCAATTAGTGTGTTTGCCACCATGAGGGGAATGGTGTCTGCATGTGACCAGCCAGCCGCTTCAACAGCAATAGCAATGTGAGCCAATGGCATCTTATCATCTCTTACACGAATCTGTGAAACAATTAATTATCACAGTACAGTACTTCTCTGGAACATTTAGCAATAAGTTAAAATTAAATGAATCTTAAGTATGTTGTAATGTATAATAGCCCAATTAAAGGAATTGGTTCTCAGTTAATGCTGAAACTTAAATCAAGACTCTTGGAGCAACTTTTAGATGCATATACTTCAAACATTTTAGTTACAAAATAATGTTACTTCTTTACCTGCTACATCCTACCTTGTACTGATTTGCAAACTTGGGACAATCTTTTTCAGAGCTGCCCAAGCATCTAAATTCCTTCATTGTGACTAATAATACTAATTAGTTTTCCATGAAGATACAAACAATGGTAACAGTAGGGGAAAGCAAAGAGAAGTTGATGATATTTGCATCCTTCCTGGCCACAGGAGTGGTACCAGAGGACTGGAGGATAGTAAATGTTCTGTTGTTCAAGAAAGGTAATAGAAAAATCTATGGAATTATAGACCATTGAGCCTGTGCATCAAACAGAGTATTCATGAGCACTTGGAGAAAGTCGTGTAAGAATCAGGTTTAATTTCACCGGTAATATGTTGTGAAATTTGTTAACTTAAATTTTGTTAACTATCGGCAACAGTACAATGATAATATGGGAAAACATTTAATAAAATCAATTACAGTTAGTGTCTATATATTAAATAAATTAAAAAGTGCAAAAACAAAAGATAATTTGGAAAAAAAGTAGTGAGGTGGTGTTCATGGGTTCAATGTCCATTTAAGAATTGGATGACAGAGGGGAAGAATCTGTGTGTGTACCTTCAGGCTTCTTTATGTCCTGTGACGGGAACAGTAAAAGGAAGGCACGTCCTGGGTGACGGGGGTCCTTAATAATGTTACGCCTGTGCCCAACTCTGAGGGGTCGAAGGGTCCCAAAGTAGCCCCTCCTTGTTGAGAATCGCAAGATCGCTATTAATTCAGGTCAGGAGACCCAGGAAATGAGAGAGAGAGACGTTTGGAATGTCTTGGCCCCTCGGCGATACAAAGCTACGGGAAACGGCCATTGTCTCTTGGAGACGGAATTGTGTATTGAGTACTGTGCTTCGTGGAAGCCCTCGGGCAACGTGGGCTGGTTGGGGGATGGCATCATTCCACCCTGATTGACATCTGAGACCCCGTGAGTGGGGATAAAAGAGGGTCTGTGGGAACAGCCCCTCAGACGCACCAGAAGAAACGCTAGAAATCCTGTAACAGCGTAATAGCGAAAGCCGGTGAAAAGCCCACGTACGTCCTTTTCCATTTGCCTCGGAATTGGTGGGCCTTGCCACGGAAGAACAGCTTTAGCTAAACAAAGGAGAAATCAGCCCCCAACGATTCTCGAAGGATTGACATCATAAAAGGAACAGGCAAATTTAAACTCTCTCTCTTGACCCCAACCAAAAGCTGCAGCCTGCAGCTTGAATGAACTTGAGTGACTTATATTTCCATCGGACAATACATTATTCCCTAGACAACGACAGAGTTATTTCTGATTGATTATTATTATACCCGCGCTTTTAGATTTAGTATTGACGATGTATATTATCTGTATGGTTGCATTGATATTATTTTTGTGTATTTTTATCAATAAATACTGTTAAAAATAGGACCATCAGACTTCAACGGACCTCTCTATCTTTGCTGATAAGTGACCCAGTTACGGGGTACATAACAATAATAAACACTGCCCTTCTGAGATGCTGTTCAGAGATAAACAGTGTGGTTTTATGAGGGGCAGGTCATGCCTCAAGCCTAACTGAGCCTTTATTTGAGGTGGTGATAAAACAAACTAATGAAGGTAAAGTAGATGTGTATTTGGATTTCAGCAAGGCATTTGTCAGTTTCCCATGGTAAACTCATCCACAAAGTCATGAGGCATGGATCCATTGAAAATTGGCTGAATGGATTTAGAATGGGCTTGCCCATGGAGGGTAGAAGGTGTAAGTCAAAGTGTATTCTGCCTGAAGGTCAATGGTCAGCAGAGTTCCCATGGATCTGTTCTGGGACCCCTACTCTGACGTTTAGAAATAACTTGGATGAGGAAATGATGAGGTAGGTTAGTAAGTTTGCAGATAACATGAAGGTTGGAGGTCTTTTAACTTAATGAGATGCCAGAGGCTGATACAAGGACATTTAAGAGATTCTTAGGCACGTATGGGTGCGAATGGGTAACTATGATGTTGTTGGGATAACAGAGACATGGCTGCAGGGAGATCAGACCTGGGAAATGAATGTACAAGGGTAGACGTGCTATCGTAGGGACAGAAATGTGGGCAGAGGGGGTGGGGTGGCCCTGTTGGTGAGGAATGAGATTCAGTCCTTTGCAAGGGGGGACATAGGGTCAGGAGAAATAGAGTCTGTGTGGATAGAACTGAGGAACAGTAAGGGCAAAAGGACCCAAATGGGTGTTGTCTACAGGCCACCAAACAGTAGCATGGATATTGGGTGCAAGTTGAATAAGGAGTTAACATTGGCATGTGGCAAAGGTAATGTCGCAGTACTTATGGGGGATTTCAACATGCAGGTGAACTGGGAGAATCAGGTTGGTGCTGGACCACAGGATAGGGAGTTTGTAGAGTGCCTACGGGATGCATTCTTGGTACAGCTTGTACGAGAGCCGACCAGGGACAAGACTATTCTGGATCTAGTGTTATGTAATGAACAGGATTTGATAAGCGATCTTGCAGTAAAGGAGCCATTAGGAGGTAGTGATCATAATATGATAAGCTTTTATCTGCAATTTGAGAAGGATAAGGGCAGATCGGAGGTGTCAGTGTTGCAGATGAACAGGGGAAACTATGGAGCCATGAGGGAGGAGCTGGCCAAAGTTGACTGGACGGATAGCATAGCAGAAAAGACAGTGGAACAGCAATGGCAGGTATTCTTGGGAATAATGCACAAGGTGCAAAATCAGTTCATCCCCCAGAGAAGGAAGAATTCAAAGGGGGGGAAAGGGGCCACAGTGGTTGACAAAGGAAGTCAGAGATTGCATAGCATTTTAAAAAAAGGAAATATGACAGAGCTAAGGTGAGTGGGAGGACAGATGATTGGGAAGTTTTTAAGGAACAACAGAACTTAACTAAAAAGACAATACGGGGAGAAAAAATGAGGTACGAACGCAAGCTAGCCAGGAATATAAAGGAAGATAGCAAAAGCTTTTTTAGGTATGTGAAGAGAAAGAAGATAGTTAAGAACAATGTTGGGCCCTTGAAGAATGAATTGGGTGAAATTGTTATGGGAAACAGAGAAATGGCAGAAGAATTTAATGAGTACTTTAGATCTGTTTTCACTAAGGAAGACACAAGCAATCTCCCAGATGTATGGATGGGCCAAGGACATAGGGTAACAGAGGAAATGAAACAGATTGACATTCGGAAGGAAACGGTGATGAGAAGACTGATGGGACTGAAGGCTGACAAATCCCCAGGTCCAGATGGTCTGCACCCTAGGGTACTAAAGTAGGTGGCCCTGGAAATTGCGGATGCATTGGTAATCATTTTCCAATGTTCCTTAGATTCAGGATCAGTTCCTGAGGATTGGAGAATGGCTAATGTTATCCCACTTTTTAAGATAGGAGGGAGGGGGGGGACATCACGTGATGACGTAGGATCGAGACGCAGGGACCCAGCTCTCCCGTAAAAAGTTAATAAATTAATGTTTAAATGAAGAAAAGTTAGTCAATACTCTCTAAAAGTTGCTTATAAACGACTCCGGACTGTGTCAAGCTATGCCTCAAGGAAAGAAGATGAAGAAAACTAATACCGGGAAGACTACGCAAGCTGGAACAAGAGCGAGGCCCACGTCTACCGAGGAGCCGCGATCTCAGGTACATTGTATCGCCGGTGATACTGAACAGGAGACGGTGGCAACGCTTGCCACTTCCAAAGGAAAAAACCATCGTGAACTGCGCAAACGCGAAGGATGGACCATGCGCAAACAGGAACAAAAAGAACTACAAAGCCCAGCTACCACTGCAACTGAAAGTGATAGCGAATCGGAGGGAGAGTCAAATCTCTCGGAAGGATCAGCTGAAGGAGGTAAAAGTCCTTCTAGAAATATAGAAAAGACTTTGAGGCAAATAATGCGTAAATTAGACACATTAAAAGTAATTAAAAATAACCAAAAAAAACTCGAAAAAAAAATGACCAATATGGAGACTATGCTTGATAAAATGACAAAGAGACAGGAAAAAATGGAAAAAAGAATTACGGACTTGGAAACTACAACGGAAGACATGGTTGAAAGAATGGACAAAATGGAAAAGGAAAATACTGCTTGGACATCAGAAAGAAAACAATTTATGGAAAAAATTGATAAGCTTGAAAATCTCAGTAGACGAAATAATATTAAAATTGTTGGACTTAAAGAAGATATAGAAGGAGAAGATCCAATAAATTTTTTTCAAAAATGGATCCCTAAAAAATTGAAAATGGAAAGAGAAACTCCAATTGAAATTGTATGGGCGCATAGATCTTTAAGGTCAAGACCTCGAGCTGACCAAAACCCACGATCAATTTTGATAAAATGCTTACGATACCAAGACAAAGAAAAGATCCTGAAGGCCGCTGCCCAAAGTGCCAAAAATAGAAACGGGCCACTGATGATAGCAGGGAAACCAATTCTTTTTTATCCTGATATAAGTTACAACCTGTTGAAGAGAAGGAAGGAATTTAACCCAGCGAAAAAAGCCTTATGGGAAAAGGGTTATAAATTTACAATGCGTCATCCAGCAACACTGATAATTTTTTTGGAGGACAGAAAATTTCTTTTTTCCGACTATCGAAAAGCGGAGGAGTTTGTACAAGAACTTCCATCTATTCGCTAACTACACATAGAGGCTTCCAAACGTAATGGATTAAAGATGAAGATAGAACCAAGGAACAGAAGTGATGGACATTTATGGATATTACAGAAGAGAAAAGCAAAATTTTAGAAATACTAAATGAGAATAGTATTTTTTTTTTCTCTTCTTATACATATACTTTTTTATGTTGCGGGGGAGCTGGGAGGCTGTGGATCGGTTACTGCGGGATTCACGTGTGTAATCATGGCGGTTGCCATGACCCGTACAGCAGAGGGGGGTAATGTTGTGTCTTTTTTCCACAACATTAGTAGGGGGGTATTTTTTTTTTTTTTTTTTTTCCTTTATATTTTAATTTTTTTCTATCTTTTTGCCTGGATGAATGGTGGGGACACACATAGCAACATGGAGACTTTTATAAAGATTTCCCAGGATACCACGAAAGTGGAAAGATTAGGTATTATTATAGATTGAAAAGAAAAAGAACTTTAACATATATTTAAAAAAAAATGAGAACTCCGTGGAGTATGTGGGGATCTTCCAACATCCAGGCATTCCCTTTTTTTTTTCTCTTTCTTATTTTTTTAATAGGGATGTTAGGGGGGAGGGGTTAAGGGGAGGGGGCTGGGTAACACTTTTTTTTTCATGCACATTTATTCTGTAACAATTTGAAAACAATAAAAAAAAGTTTAAAAAAAAAAAAAAAGATAGGAGGGAGGGAGAAAACAGAACTATTGACCTGTCAGCCTGACATCGGTGGTGGGAAAGATGCTAGAGTCCATTATTAAGGATGAAATAGTGGCATATCTAGATAGCAGTGATAGGATTGGGCCGAGCCAGCATGGATTTACCAAGGGTAAATCATGCTTGACTAATCTGTTGGAGTTTTTCGAGGATGTCACCAGGAAGTTAGACGGGGGAGATCCAGTGGATGTAGTGTACCTCGATTTTCAGAAGGCATTTGATAAGGTCCCACATAGAAGATTGGTGGGTAAAATCAAAGCTCAGGGCATCGGGGGGAAGGCATTGACATGGATAGAAAACTGGTTGGCAGATAGAAAGCAAAGGGTAGCGGTGAATGGGTGTTTCTTGGAATGGCGGGTGGTGACTAGTGGGGTGCCAAAGGGCTCGGTATTGGGACCACAGCTGTTTACCATTTACGTTAAAGATTTGGATGAAGGCATAGAAAATAACATCAACAAATTTGCTGATGATACTAAGCTGGGTGGCAGTGTGACATGTGATGAGGATGTTAGGAGAATTCAGGGTGACTTGGATAGGCTGGGTGAGTGGGCAGATACTTGGCAGATGGCGTTTAATGTGAATAAGTGTGAGGTTATCCACTTTGGGAGTAAGAACAGGAAGGCAGATTATTACCTGAACGGTGTAGAGTTGGGTAAGGGAGAAATACAAAGAGATCTCGGAGTCCTTGTTCATCAGTCACTGAAGGTGAATGAGCAAGTGCAGCAGGCAGTGAAGAAGGCTAATGGAATGTTGGCCTTTATTACAAAGGGAATTGAGTACAAGAGCAAGGAAATCCTCTTGCATTTGTACAGAGCCCTGGTGAGACCACACCTGGAGTATTGTGTACAGTTTTGGTCTCCAGGGTTAAGGAAGGACATCCTGGCTGTAGAGGAAGTGCAGCGTAGATTCACGAGGTTAATTCCTGGGATGTCTGGACTGTCTTACGCAGAGAGGTTAGAGAGACTGGGCTTGTACACGCTGGAATTAAAGGAGATTGAGAGGGGATCTGATTGAAACATATAAGATTATTAAGGGATTGGACAAGATAGAGGCAGGAAATATGTTCCAGATGCTGGGAGAGTCCAGTACCAGAGGGCATTTGGGAATAAGGGGTAGGTCATTTAGGACAGAGTTAAGGAAAAACTTCTCCCAGAGTTGTGGGGGTCTGGAATGCACTGCCTCGTAAGGTAGTGGAGGCCAATTCTCTGGATGCTTTCAAGAAGGAGCTGGATAGGTATCTTATGGATAGGGGAATCAAGGGATATGGGGACAAGGCAGGAATCGGGTATTGATAGTAATTGATCAGCCATGATCTCAAAATGGCGGTGCAGGCTCGAAGGGCCGAACGGTCTACTTCTGCACCTATTGTCTATTGTAAGAATGTGGATGTAAGAAAATGGAAGATTACAAGCCATGTAAGAGGGAAGGGCTAGATTGATCATGGAGTAGGTTTATGCTGAATGGCCCGTATTGAGCTCTACTGTTCTATGAAGAGGATTATGACCGCCCTGGTGACATCACATTGTGAGTCATCAGATGGTTGCCACAGATCTCTTAAGAATATAGAGTCTAAAGTTAGAAATGTTTGGGCTTATTTGCAAAGAGACAATAAATGCAACCATTCATGTAAATGGATTTGAAATGGATCAATCACCCACATCCGCAGCATGGAACCTCTGCAATGATGAGATCTGATGCACATACCTCACTTCCTGTGAATTTACATGGAGGAAGATCTGGCGTGATGTTACCTTCGTACGTACTTAAATTACCAAAGTGATGCTTTGCTAAGTCAACCAGTTCATCATGTCCTACACCTGGAAGAAGGCATTGAAACTTTCCATCACTATAACAAAATGTACATCTACACTGACAGACAGCAATCATCTCAGTCCAACTAATTTCTGCACATTATAAAGCACATAATTAGGACAAGAATGAACCACAAGTTACACATATAGTTCAATTTTTTTAATTGAAAAAGGATTTAGCATTATTTCCTGGCATATAAACTCTTCTTGGGCTGTACCTGCACCCAGCTGGAAGCCCCAAGAAGAATTTTTTGTCATTTTTTCATTATTGCTGAACCTAATTAGCTTCCCCCCCATTTGCCCTTCCTTTTCACATATGTCTTTATGCAAGCAGATTAAGAACTCAGTGTTCGAGTTTTGCTCAGTTCCATCTTCTGCTGACATCCCTACTTGTTTACAGCAGGGTCCATTCATAGTTACACTGCAAGTTAATACTGATGTTTCCTCACATTGAGAGTATGATTTGTAACCCAATGGCACAAATCAGGGACTGAATATAGGCCATCTATACAGCAGAAATCCAACCAATTGGATTTTGTAGTATGTTTAAAAAAAAAACTATAATGAACTCAATCCTTCAGGCTATTGCACCACAGCCTTGTTTACAAAAAGCACCATAACGCGTTAAAAGATTTGACTAAGAATATAATAACCTCCAGCAGCAGCCAATACCATCCTTGGTCCTTTGTAGTGCATTGTTATATATTCCACCAGGTCATTCCGAGATATAGATCTGTTATAAAAACAGTTACAGTCATCTTAAAATGAGAAAAATAAATAATCGTTACTTAAAAAATATATACAAATACATACTTGATATTTTCTGTAGGGCCTAAGATGGTACGACCTAATGCTGTGGACCGATAGGCTGTTGCATGTAGATAATCAAAGACAACTTCCTGAAGATTAGTTTCAACTTCTTGCATTTCCCTGAGGATAACACCTCGTTCACGTTCAATCTCAGCTGCTCCCAAAGTGCTATTCTGGATGATGTCTGCAAGAATTTCAACAGCTGTGTACAAAATATGATATACAAATGAAGATGTATTATTTTTAATTAGATTTTATGTCCCAATTCTCTTCACTACATCCTATGACTTATAATATATATTTGACATTAGATAAATGACTACAATTTCTGTAAAATATAATACTAATTGCATTCACATTGAAAAAAAAAAGATTGCACATTGCTCTATGATAGATACTTTATTCATCTCCATGGGGAAATTCAACATTTTTTCCAATGTCCCATACACTTATTGTAGCAAAACTAATTACATACAATACTTAACTCAGTAAAAATATGATATGCATCTAAAATCACCCTCTCAAAAAGCATTAATAATAGCTTTTAAAAAGTTCTTGGATTTTCCTAACTCATATTTTTCCAATACCTTAAATAAAAAATCCCATTCAAAAAAAAAGTTCTTAAGTAGTTTACTTAAATACATTGAGTCCTAACCCCGGCACTTTAACATATCTTACTCCTGGCGGTTGCAGAGAGAAGGTCTCAAAATAAATTTAATTTACAAAACTACAGCTCTGTTCTAATTAATAGATCCTTTATGTTCTATGACTGCCAGGTTCAAAAGCCAATTAGACATTAATTGAATCACCTCTGGGCAAATCTTTAGAAAATGCTTTTGCATAATACACTGTTTGTTCTCTAGAAGTGTATGCATTTAAATGGGCACCCATGTTCTCAATTTCAAGCTCCAAGTCTAGCTGAGATCGTTTCTTTGTGCCCTGTAGGTGAAAGGAGATGAAAAAAAGTTTATTGAATTATAATGAAAGAACTAATATTCATTTTATCACTGAATTTACATTTGGCATTGAGCGGTCTACCAGCCTAAATGACACCCAGTCAATCCATGACATGCCTTGTTCTACTTCCAATAAAAGTCTTTAGCTCTCAACCATTTTCACCTACGTGATCAACCTTTCCATTACATAATGAACCCAACTCCAACTATTCCGAACAGCCTCAATATCCATCACTGAATTGTACTCCTCCCTAGTACAAGTTTTTCCACACCTTTAGCCCACCCTTCCACTCTATCTTTATAGAATATAGAACAATACAGCACAGTACAGGCCTTTCGGCCCACAATGTTTGCTGACCCTCAAACTGTGCCTCCCATATAAAGCCCCACCTTAAATTCCTCCATATACCTGTCTAGTAGAATCTTAAATTTCACTAGTGTATCTGCCTCCACCACTGACTCGGCAGTGCATTCCACGCACCAACCATTCTCTGAGTAAAAAAACTTCCTCTAATATCCCCCTTGAACTTTCCACCCCTTACATTAAAGCCATGTCCTCTTGTATTGAGCAGTGGTGCCCTGGGGAAGAGGTGCTGGCTGTCCACTCTATCTATTCCTCTTAATATCTTCTATACCTCTGTCATGTCTCCTCTCATTCTCCTTCTCCCCAGAGTAAAGCCCTAGCTCCCTTAATCTCTGATCAAAATGCAGACTCTCTAAACCAGGCAGCATCCTGGTAAATCTCCTCTGTACCCTTTCCAATGCTTCCACATCCTTCCTGAGGCAACCAGAACTGGATACAGTACTCTAAGTGTGGCCTAACCAGAGTTTTATAGAGCTGCATCATTACCCCACGACTCTTAAACTCTATCCCTCAACTTATGAAAGCTAACACTCCATAAGCTTTCTTAACTACCCTATCTACCTGTGAGGCAACTTTCAGGGATCTGTGGACACGTACCCCCAGATCCCTCGGGTCCTCCACACTCCCAAGTATCCTGCCATTTACTCTGTACTCTGCCTTGGAGTTTGTCCTTCCAAAGTGTACCACCTCACACTTCTCGGGGTTGAACTCCATCTGCCACTTCTCAGCGCACTTCTGCATCCTATCAATGTCTCTGCAATCTTCGACAATCCTCCACACTATCCACATTACCAACTTTTGTGTCGTCTGCAAACTTGCCAACCCAACCTTCTACCCCCACATCTAGGTCGTTAATAAAAATCAAGAAAAGTAGAGGTCCCAGAACAGATCCCTGTGGGACACCACTAGTCACAACCCTCCAATCCGAATGTACTCCCTCCACCACGACCCACTGTTTTCTGCAGGCAAGCCAATTCTGAATCCACCTGGCCAAACTTCCCTGGATCCCATGCCTTCTGACTTTCTGAATAAGCCTACCATGTGGTACCTTGTCAAATGCCTTACTAAAATCCATGTAGATCACATCCACTGCACTACCCTCATCTATATGCCTGGTCACCTCCTCAAAGAACTCTATTAGGCTTGTTAGACATGATCTGCCCTTCACAAAGCCATGCTGACTGTCCCTGATCAGACTATGATTCTCTAAATGCCCATAGATTCTATCTCTAAGAATCTTTTCCAACAGCTTTCCCACCACAGATGTAAGGCTCACTGGTCTATAATTACCCTGACTATCCCTACTACCTTTTTTGAACAAGGGGACAACAGTCATACTTCCTTGCACGTTCTTTCTTCCAACTTGCTAACCTAGATCACTGATCAAAACCACAATCTCACCTCTACACGACAGCCTTCTTCCCAAATACCACCTCAAAACTTACCCATTTAATTAAACCACCAAGGTCTTCTCACCATTCCTATTAAATCTGCTTTAAGTATACCCAGTGACTTGGCCTCCACAGCCATCTGTGGCGATAAATTCCACAGATTCATCACCCTCTAGTTAAAGAATTTTTTCTTCATAAACGGATGTCCTGATCAGAGGCAGTGCTCTCTGGTCCTAGACGTTCCCACTATTGGTAATGTTCACTCTATCTAGGCCTCTCAAAAAGGTGTCATCACATTGAGAATTCGGATGGTAAATTCAGCCTCCCTTACTTTGAAGGCCATGTGCTCCAAGAAATGAGCTGTCCCATTGTTCTTTTCATTCTCGTAGCGACTCCCTGCATCGATCCACAATCCAACCTAGGGAAAGTAAAATAAATTAAGAACTAAAGCCAAACAATTTCCTCTTAGCAATATGTAAAAGGAAACAATGATGAGAACGCAAAGAGGAATTGCAGAGGAATGTTCCCAAATCTGGGAAGATATTCTATGCCTATGCATAAGCCAACAAACCAGAATTTTCACAGGCTGAAAATTAAAATATACGTATTCACATTTATACGTAGTCATTTTAAGGTAAAGTGACGATCACTGGGATCTACTGTACGTGATAACAAATTGAGATTATCTGAATGGTCAGAATGACAAACCAGAATTAACACACTTCCAACAATGGCATGGCTTAGCAGTTTGTCTTGAACCGCATTTCCATGAATATTTTAACTTGTGCATAGAATATCAAAATTTGCTGGTGAAACTAATTGGCAACTTGACAAATTTGAGATTATAGTAGAATTCATTAGATTAAATCGTCAGGTTAAAGTAAAATACGAAGGGGGAAGCTCCAATAAATAAATAGAATAGAAAAACCTTCTGATAACGAGTGAAGTGAGGAACAGCATGAGGCACGAAGCTGATGCCCAGCTCATACACAGCATATACTTTGGCCTCAAACCATGATCTTGCCCGCTGCTGCGGTCCAGGTGAGGAAACGCTGGAGGTGGTGCATCTGGGGCTGGCCTCTTCTGTCAGTGCTGCCCTCCAGTGTTCGATTGGTGGAATAACAGGCTGGAGACTGTACCATCAATTTGTGGGACATGTTGCTCAGGATCTTGGACAACAGATGTGCTATTTTTGCATGACTATGTATTTTTTCCTCACCATTTTGAATGCATTGTGTATGTTTTGCACCATGGCACCATCATTCGGCTATATCCATGTATGGTTGAATGAAATTAAGACCGTAAGACACAGGAGCAGAATTAGGCTATTCAGCCCAATGAGTGATCCGTCATTCCATCATGGCTGATCCCAGATCCCACTCAACCCCATACACCTGCCTTCTCGCCATAGCCTTTGAGGCCCTGATTGAACAGGAAACAATCAACTTCCACCTAAAATATACCCATGGACTTGGCCTCCACTGTAGTCTGTGGCATAGCATTCCACAGATTCACTACTCGCTGGCTTAAAAAAATTCCTTCTTACCTCTGTTCTAAAAGGTCGCCTCTCAATTTTGAGGCTGTGCCCTCTATTTCTGGATACCTCCACCATAGGAAACATCCTCTCCTCATCCACCCTATCTAGTCCTTTCAACTTTCGGTAGGTTTCAATGAGATCCCCACACATTCTTCTAAATTCCAGTGAGTACAGGCCCAAAGCTGCCAAATGCTCCTCATATATTAACCCCTTCATTCTTGGAATCATCATCATGAATCTCCTCTAAACTCTCTCCAATGACAACACATCCCTTCTGAGATTATGGGGCCCAAAACTGTTATCAATAATCCAAGTGTGACCTGACTAGTGTCTTATAAAGGCTCAGTATTATCTCCTTGCTCTTACAGTCTATTCCAAGTACCCCTACCAAATGAACACCAAGACAATGTCTGGATTTTAATAGAAATAATCCAAGAGGAAGAAAACATTTGACAATTAGATCTTTCACATATACCACACATAAGAAAAAGGATATGTTCCTACATGTGAAACAGTAAGTCCACAAATCAGGCTCGTACTCACTGTACAAGTTGGGAGTCCAGAATCTTCTGATGTTACTCGGAGTCCGTTTTCCAGAATAGTTAATTTTGTTTCTGGTACATTCAGAATGACTTGTGCAGCTGTGGCTTGACTGGCCTGGAATCTCTTCCAGTTGTTTAAGACAATCTGAAACAATAGATGTAATCATTATCTTAATTTATAGAAAACAAATTAATCTGTGCAAAATATAATTACAAGAAAGGCTCTGATAATCCACTATGCAACCATTTGAAACCAGACATCAGGTGACATTTCCCACTCTCCTGAAATTTTCTGGACCTTCAGTTCCCATGCTGCCGCAGAACTCACCAAGGTCCCATTCCTGCATACCCTTGAATCACTGGAGATATTATAACATTTTTAACAATTTACAAGTGTCGGGATAGTAAAAGGAAATTCTGTACAATAGTCCAGAAAATCTGCTAGTCCAATACCAGAATCTCAATGATGTCAGATTAGTAGAGTTTTTCTGACATTTTCCTAAATAATAACATATACTGTGCCCACATCACATCTATTTCTTCCAGAATACTGCAAATCGTCCCTCAACTCCTTATCACCCTGTTTATTTCCCCTCCCCCCCCATTCATCTGTCCATCACCCACAATCTCCTTCCACTGGGTCCCTCTCCCACCAGTATTCTGAGAAACTATGAGAAGAGTGCCTAATATTCTGCCTGGTCAGTCTACAACCCAACGGTACTGTATAAACAATGAATTTTCCAGTTTCAGATAGACCACACACTCTCATAATCGCTTCCTCTCTCCTTCTATTCCATCCAGTTTTTCTCAACCACAATCTTTCCAACTCCCCTGCTGCCAGAGTACTGTTCCCAGTTTTCTTCCCCTCCTTCACCTGGTTCTATCTACCGACCATCCACACACTTCACCAAATGAGCTGCCTATCCTAACTCCAAACTGGTCCCTCGTGTCTCTCATCCTCCCCTTATCTGGTTCCACTTATCACATTCCATCTGCAGCCCTTTGCTGCCTCCTCCTATCACCTCCCGGCCTCCGTCGCTATTTCCACCCATCTGCCAATCAGCCCTCCTCACTGGACCTACCCACTATATAGCAGTTCTTGCACCACTCCTTCCGCTAATTTCTTTATACTGGCCATCTCCCCTCTACTCCTCCTGTTCACATGAAGTGTCTTGACCTGAAATCAAGGTCCATTTTCCTATGCAGATGCTGCCTCCCAGCAGTTTGGATTGTGTCCAGATTTCAACATCTGCTGCCTCTTACATTCCTAAAATTCTGTGAGCATTATTTATGCAATTGTCTCTAGTTTAAAAGAAAACCTCAGCCCCATTTATGAAGTTTTACTGCTGCATTTTCAACAATGGCATTCATACAACTACCGCTGTTATGTAACTGTGAAACTAGTTACTAATACTAGAAGCAAGCAGTATTTAATCATAATTATCTGAGTTGTCGAGGATAAGTTAGGAGACAACTCTCATGGACTCCCAGATTTCTATTTGGCAACTGCTGGTCACAGAGTTATGGGTAGCAAGGCAGAGTGGCTCTGGTGGTCATCAACATTGGATGCAGACCTCAAAAACGCTATGGTGTCAGGCGAACTGTAGACAAGTAGACCCTATTACCACTCACCATTCTTCTTATCTGATGGCTGGGGTCTTTAAAATGCTTTCTTGTCACAGTGCTCTTTGTAGATGTGCTCAATAGAGGGGAGGGCTTTTCCTGAGGTGAACTGGGCTATATCCGCCACTTTCTGCAGCCTTTTCCACTCTTGAGCACTAGTGTTTCTATAACAGGTCATGATGTAACCAGTCAAGATACCAGTCTGTACATCTATAGAAGTTTGTCAAAGATTTCAGATGACATACTGAATCTGCACAAACCTCTAAGAAAGTAGAAGTGCTGATCTGCTGGTTAGACCAAAGGACCATAAGTCAGAGGAGCAGATTTAATCACGGCTAATATATTATCCCTGTCAGCCCCATTCTCCCTGCAGCTTTACCAATCAAGAACCTATCAACCTCTGCTTTAAATACACCCAATGAGCTGGCTTCCACAGCTATCTGTGGCAATAAATTCCACAGATTCACTATACTCTAGCTAAAGAAATTCCTTCCAGAAGAACATTATTGCAGTCCTAGACTCTCACACTATTGGAAACATCCTTTCCACATTCACTCTAAGCCTTTCAATATTCAATAGGCTTCATTAAGAACCCCTCTCCCACGTTATTCTTCTAAACTGCTGAGTGGCGTCACAACAACAAACTCACATAATGTCAGCAAGGGCAAGGAAATGATTGTGGATTTCAGGGAGGGGGACTGGGTGACACACATCAGTCCTCAGAGAGTCACCAGTGGAAAAGGTGAACGAGTTCCTAGGCATTGACATTTAACCTGGGACCAACACAATGATGCAATCACAAAGGCACACCAGCGGCTCTACTTCATTAGGAGTTTCAGATTTGGTTTGTCACCATAGACTTCAGCAAATTTCTATAGAAGTAAAGTGGAAAGCATCCTGACCGACACGGAGGCTCCAATACACAGAGGCTGAGAGCGTTGTAGATTCAGCTAGTTCCATCAGCGCCACAACAATCCCCACCATCGAGAACATCCTCAAGAGGCGAGGTACAGGAGCCTGAAGACCCACTCTCAACGTTTTAGGAGCAGCTTCTTCCCCTCGGCCATCCTATTTCTATTAACCCTACCTCGTTACTTTTCTATTTATTTTGTAAGTTATAGTAATTTTTATGCCTTGCTCTGCACTGCTGCCGTAAAACAACAAATTTCACGACAGTGATAATAAACCTGATTCTGAACACCTGCAGTCCTCCCAGGTATTACACCCCCTCCCACATAAACTTCCTTCGCTACAGCAAAAGTTTGCCAGCGGCTGAATCGAACGGCGAAAGCCCGGGGGCCAGCGTGGTCCTACCTGTGGCTTCCCGCCACGCCAGTTCGTCCGGAGGAGCCTCTGCCCCGCTGCCTGAACAGCCCGCCGCACACACACCGCCATATTCCCGCAACACTGCGCCCGCGCAGGCGCTGGAGCCCTGTGATGACGTCACGACAGTTACATCACACAGAGGGGTTCCAATCGATCGGAGACCCAATCGATCGAGTCTTCCTACGGCGCGTTGTTTGCAAGTTCTGAAGCGCAGGAGTGCTTTTTGCTTGCTGCATGTCATTGCACGAAGTTTGAGGCATAAATGATCGAAGTGTATAATAATTTTGTAATATTATTTAGCTTTAGAAATGTTATTAATAATACTGTATACTGAACATACGAACCCTTTGGCCCACGATGTTGTGTCGATCGTTTAATCCATTCCAAGATCAATCTAACCCTTCCCTCCCACATTGCTCTCCCCTTTTCCTTTCATCCATGTGCCTATCTAAAGCTCCCAATGTATCTGCCCTTACCACCACCACCAGCTATGCTTCCATGCACTTACCCATTTGTGTAAAAGACAGAAACCACCCCCCCCCCCATACTTTTCTCCAATCACCTTAAAATTACCTCTTCTCATATTAGCCATGACACCCTGGGTGAATGGCGCTGGTTGTCCACTCTACCTACGTCCTATATCATCTTTTACACCTCTTATCAAGTCATCTTTCATCCTCCTTCGCTCCAAAGAGAAAAGCCCTAACTTGCTCAGGCCTTCCTCATAAAGACATGCACCCAATCCAGGCAGCATCCTGGTAAATCATCTCTAATGCTTCCACATCCGTCCTATAATGAGGAGACCAGAACTGAACACAATACTCCCCAATGCGGTCTAACCAGAGTTTTATAGCGCTGCCGACATGCCACACACCTTCCTAACAACCCTATCAACTTGCAAGGCAACTTTGAGGGATCTATTGGCGTGGACCCCAAGATCACACTGTTGCTCCACACTGCTAAGAATCCTGCCATTAACCTTGTACTTTTAAGTTCAACTTTCTAAGTTTCTCACTTCAAACTTCTTTGGATTGAACTCCACCTGCACCTGCCACTCCTCAGCCCAGCTCTGCATTCTATCAGTATTCTACTGTAACTTACAACATGTTTTTAAACTATCCACAGCATCATCAACATCTGTGCCACCTGAAAACCTAATGGCCCACCCTTCCACTTCCTAATCTCGCTCATTTACTAAAATAACAATGAGCGGGGTCCCAGGCCAGATCTCTGTGGAACACCACTATCACTGGCTTCCAGGCAGAGTATGCCCCAAGTACTACCACTCTCTGCCTTCTGTGGGCATCCCAATTCTGAATCCACACAGCCATACAAAGTCTACCACTCTACCTTCATCAATTTGTTTAGACACTTCCTCAACGAAGTTTGCAAAGATTAGGCATGTCATCTAAAACTTTGACAAAATTCTGCAGGTGTGTGGTGGAGAGTAGATTGACTTCTTGCATCATGATGCCTTTGAATGGAAAACCATCAGGCTCTAGAACCAGAGGGAATAATTTCACTCGCCCCATCATTGAACTGTTCCCACAACCTATTGACTTGTTTTCAAGGACTCTTCATCACACATTGTTGATATTTATTGCTTATTTATTTATTATTATTATTTCTTACTTCTCTGTATCTGCACAGTTGGTTGTATTTTCCACACGGGTTGTTTGTCCATCCTGTTGGGTGCCGTCTTTCATTGGTTCCATCATGTTTCTTGTATTTGCTGTGAATGCCCACAAGAAAATGAATCTTAGGGTTGTAAGATCCTCATCTTCTTATCTGGCTTCTACCTCCTTTCTTTCCAGTTCCGATGGAAGGTCTCAGCCTGAAACATCAAGTGTTTCATTCCTCTCCATGGATGCTGCCTGACCTATTGAGTTCCTCCAGCAATTTTTTTGTGTGTTTTTCTGATACTTACTTCCGTAGCCAGTGGGAATGCAAAGATCCAAGATGTACCATGACTTCCTGTTGCTCACCCTCCTCATTAAGAATGCAAAGGACCCAACTTGAGACGTCCCTGATCCCATGGTCCACTCTCCTCTTCTATCAGATTGCTTCTTCTTCAGCTCTCTCCCCATTCCTTTCCAGTCCTGTTGGAGAGTCTCGGCCCAAAATGTAGACCGTTTATTAAATTTCATAGATGCTGCCTGACCTGCTGAATTCCTCCAGCATTTTCTAATTTTTGCTCTGGATTTCCAGCATCTGCAGAATCTCTTGAGTTTATTGTATAACTAATTTCTTGTAGCATTAATTTAGACACAAGGATTTTGCAAGATCAAATTTATTAACAATAGAAATGATATATTGGATTTGTCAACAGAAATGTTGACAAGAAATCAGAACAGAAATTATGTACTGTCACAGTCAAGGAAGTATTTTAAATATATTTTTAAAGTAGATTATACCTAGAATATTGTGTGCAGTTTTGGTCCCCTAATCTGAGGAAAGACATTCTTGCCATAGAGGGAGTACAGAGAAGGTTCACCAGATTGATTCCTGGGATGGCAGGACTTTCAAATGAAGTAAGACTGGATCGACTAGGCTTATACTTACTGGAATTTAGAAGATTGAGGGGGGATCTTATTGAAACGTATAAAATTCTAAAGGGATTGGACAGGCTAGATGCAGGAAGATTGTTTCCGATGTTGGGGAAGTCCAGAACGAGGGGTCACAGTTTAAGGATAAAGGGGAAGCCTTTTAGGACCGAGATGAGGAAAAACTTCTTCACACAGAGAGTGGTGAATCTGTGGAATTCTCTGCTACAGGAAACAGTTGAGGCCGGTTCATTGGCTATATTTAAGAGGAAGTTAGATATGGCCCTTGTGGCTAAAGGGATCGGGGGTATGGAGAGAAAGCAGGTACAGGGTTCTGAGTTGGATGATCAGCCATGATCATACTGAATGGCGGTGCAGGCTCGAAGGGCCGAATGACCTACTCCTGCACCTATTTTCTATGTTTCTATTAACAGATTAGTAAAGACATCGTGCACATCTTGAGATCTGAAATATCTATCTAAAAAAACTAATCTGAATCTTAAAAGAGTGTGGAAAACTTCGGAGAATCTCAGTGTTAGGTCCTTTATCTCTCAGCAAACCAAACAATGAAAGTTATAAAATATAAATCCCGGGCAGGAACAGCGATCTGGCTCGTGATTGGTCGCCCTTATTCCCAGGACCATACACGTGACTTGAAGTTGCCAGGTAGCTGCTGAAGTACGTGAAGTGGGACTTGCTCCTGAGAAATTCGCCATTTGCCGCCATTCGTTTTGCCCCTCGGTTTTGTAGAGTTACAATTTGAAACGTAATCGAGCAACATGCCGGTAATGAAGAGCTTTCAGGTCACACTCGTGATCTGAAAGGCGATGGTCACAGACTGTATCGGCTCTGTGTGCCTCGCGATCTACCGGCCTTTCTTGGTTGTCAGTATCACAGCAGGGATTAAATTTCTGAGTCTGGTCCACAGATACTCGGTGAAGTGTGGCGTGACCGATCCGAGAGGCGGCATGGGAGAGGCTAAATCCCCTTGTCATCCCAGGTGAACTTCTGACCTTCCATTTATTTCACTGACACTAGACCTCGCCCTCGGTAGGTCTTTTAGCGCCTCTTAGTTTCAAAAATATTTCCCACTTTTGTTACTCGTGCGGCCTTGAGCGAATCCAATTACGATCCACTCTCTGGTTTAACATAATTAAGCGGGAGCAAGAAATTAATCGGAGATCCAGAAACTTTAAGTATTGGAACCTCTTAAAACTTATTTTAACGATGAGAAATTTTTGGACGCGTTGTTGGCGTTATTCCAGTCTACAACGCCTTTTGTTAATTTGGGTTCATTCAGCACCGAGTTCCGGTGCTAATCCCTATGGTTTGGCACTAGGGGCAAACTCTGGGAGTTTTTTTTTAAACAAAGGAAATTACTGTAATTCAGGTTTGTTCCGAGCAACCTGGTCAGAAGCGAAAGTCCTTTGGCCACTGCTTTACTTAGAACATTCATTAAATAAGTTTACGTTTTTTACCAAATTGGGAAAAAAATCCAAAAATATGTCGGACTATAGGTTGCCTTAAACGTGAACCATTTTATTTCCATTGGTTTTACTGGAGAGGCCGCAGCCTGACATCATTATTACAATTTAGCCCAAAATAGAGGCGATGCTGACAGACAATGGAGGGGGGGGGGCAGGGTAACTCCGGACTGAACATTTTCTGTTTGGTCGGAGTTGCCGCAGATTACCTTCAGAACAGACATATCCAACATCTACCTTGTCTGTACAAATAAAGTCAACAGTTACTGTTTTTAAATCCAGTTTGATATTAGCCATACCCCCACCGCATACACACGCTAAACTGTGTCAACCATTCTACAAGTCTGCACACGGAAAGCGTTTGAGGGAAACTTTAATCTCGCTTCCAATTCGATCGGGACTCAGTTGTTCAAATGAGCTGCGGAAGCCCGGATCTGCAACTCTGCTGAGCCCGGGAGAGAATCCCAGCGATTAATTTGGGCTACTTCGTTGTTTATTTTAATTGGGGGGGGGGGGGGGAGATAGTTTCTCTTTGTGCCTCCGTCAAAGTAGCTTTGAGTCATCCGCTTGTAGGGCTGACTGGTTGATTTGCAGTGTCACGTGTTGGAGCAGAGCCGGGGCTGACCTCGGGGTTTTCACTTGTTCCTCTGTCAGCGGGCGGCAACCACGGGAGGGAAACTATACAGTAAGTGTGAGCCCGCCGGGCTGCCCACCATCGCCCCTCCTCCCCCCCCCCCCGGCCCCCAGAGCATTTCCAAAACACAAACACGTCGTTAACATTCACAATGTTTCCCCTATCCGCTCAGTGCTCCGTTCTGCTGCTTGTGGAGCTAACAGTTCTCTGTAGTCAAGCTGCCAAGACGTAAGCTCAGACAGTACCTTGGCTTTGCGGTGAACTTTTATCTTGTTACTGTTTACCGGCGGATCAACCGTCTACTGCGATAATTAAGCCTAGTGATTAATAGCAAGTATCACCTTACTTTATGATTGAAGAATCGGAAAGTGTGTGTGTTTATACCTAAACGTTATACACAACGTAGCGTCGTGGGCATTGCTTCGTTAGGGGAACCTGAACAGTTCCCATTCGAGAAGGACCGCTGGCTTTTGGAATACATTGGTGTTCCATTCATGCCGCTGACGATTTAAGCGGCATTATTTTTATTTGTACTTGTTGAAAAACCCAGAATTTCATCCGGGTTCAGCTGTTGTTTTAAAGACTGCCAGAGTTGCTCAGCAAGGTTACCGCAATGCCATCTACACCGCAGTTTTTGGCCGTTGATTGCTATTGATATTGGCTGCGTAAGATGCGCATCCGCCAGACTGATTTATACCATCGGCAGCGTTAGTGTGGGCCCCATTGAGGGTCCCGGGACCCTGCACAAAAATCCAAGGGCTAATTAGAACTCGGAGAACTTTCCCCCCAAATCAAAGCAAATTTATAAAACACCAAGAGGTCTTTGGTTACTTGTGCGCGTTGAGATATGACTTTTGCCCGGTGCAATTACAAGGCGCAATTTTATTTCCTGGAAAGGGTTGGGGTCGCAAAAGGTTGATGGCTAGCTCAGGCTTCGGAATTATAAAGTCACTGACAGCCGTGCATTTCTGAAACTACTTCACATCGACGTAACAGAATGGGAATGGTGTGAAGCTAGGGTTTTGGACTTGGCAGCGTTTGAACATTTTTAGAAATTTCATGGACCCTGACGTCTATCCTTAATGGTCGGTTTGACCTTTTTATCTTGTACTACAGAGCTGAGGGGAGCATGGACGTGAACTTGGAAGAGCAAGTTCCTCATTCCAGGAGTCATTATCCCAAGGAGGCTGTGAAGAAAAGAGTGGGAAGTGTGAGCAGAGACTCCAGGGGAAGCACTTCATCCCGGACCTCCAGGAAAAGCTTCAGACTGGATTACCGACTGGAAGAGGACGTGACAAGATCCAAGAAGGGCAAAGATGGCAGGTTTATGAACCCATGGCCAACGTGGAGCGCCCCGGCTTTCGGCAACGTGCTGAAGTTTGTTGTGATGGAGAAAGACCACACAAACATCCCGAGTTCCAAAGAGGTGAGTTCCAAACCTGTCCGTCCCTTTAGAGATCTGTCGTCAGAGTGGCTAAGCGTTTGACTGAGTCCTACCTCACAGAAATAGCTCTTTGCTCACTATGTCTACACAAGGTGAGCACTTCAACAACGTGCATAATTAATGTACATTTCTCCAATGCGTTTTCTGATGAGCTGATAGCAATCCGCATATTGAAAGTGTTAAAAAGCAGTCTGTTTACGTGGTAACACACACAAAATGCTGGAGGAGCTCAGCAGGCCAAGGGCATCGATGGAAAAGAGCTGAGACCCTTCACTATGATTTCCAGCATCAGCAGATTTTCTCCTACCTACTTGGGAATCTGGTGTCCTGACTGGGACAGTGACCCCGGGCAGGAGATGGTACTAGTTCGATCTGTCTGCTCATGGAGAGTTCCCAGGACTGAACTCAGGATCACTGGCTGTTAACTGCCAGGCTGCGTTTTAAAGGCAGTTCAAAGATGACTCCAGCCCTGAAGATGCTGGACAAAGCAGCAGTGGTTGGACCAGAAGCAGTGAGATTTGATTTTGGGAGAGTAGAATTCATGGGAGGAGGGAGCATGTATGCATATGCCTCTGGAGGAAGGGAGGTTCATAGAAATATTACTGGGTAGATGATGAAGAGAAGAGGTAAGAATACCAGACATGGTAGGAGATAAGCTAGGGACTCAGGAGAAAAGAATGACCAAATATTGTATCCTTTGGTGTAGTGTTAGTGTTGCTGCCTCAAGGCTCCAAAGACAAGGGTTTGATCCCAACCTTAGGTGTTGTCACTGGAGTTCTCCCTGTGGCTGCATGGGTTCTCTCTCGTGGATAGCCAGAGGCTTTTTGCCACGAGGGAACATAGCTTTAAGTTACTAGGAAATGGGTACCGAGGGGATGTCAGGGGTAAGTTTTTCACACACAGAGTGGTGGAAGTGGATACGATAGGGTCTTTTACGAGCCCCTTAGGTAGGTACATGTAGCTTAGAAAAATAGAGGGCTATGTGCTAGGGAAATTCTAGGCAGTTTCTGAGTACGTTACATGGTTGGCACAACATTGCGGGCCAGAGGGCCTGTAAGGTGCTCTAGGTTTCTGTTCTATCTCGAACATCACCATAGAGTGATGTAGGGTACGGGTGGGTAGCAGGGGAAGGGGGAGTTGATGGAGATGTGAGATTGGTGAAGGATTGATGTAGCAGGGTGCTTAGTTGGGAGGGGGGAAACCAAGGGCTAGTATTTCTGTGAGTTGGCTTTATATCTAATCGGATTTATCCTCTGAATAGCTGGAAAACAGTGAGTGGCCTCCTCTTCGAAATTATGTGAAGCCTCCAATGTGTAAGGCATAACATTCTAGATTGATGGTTTTCATAAAAGTAAACTTTCCTCAAAGATCATTATATGCCGTGACTCATGCTATTTCTTCAGGTCAGTGTCTAATTGCAGTTTATTTTGGGCTTACATCATTTATCCAGGAGAAAGGAGTGAACGTTTCCTCCACTACCACTGCAATCTGTGTTTACTGGTGGCATCACACACCAGCCCTATCAGTACAATACGATTCTTCATTTTCAGTTGTCAGGCCAAAGGATCAGTAGTGAAGTGATGGTTGTTGCTAGTCTAGACAGAATTGGGTTATGTTATTTCTAGAAGTGGAATTGTAGAATTGTTCTTAAGCAGCCTGGATAAGGCCACCTGGAGAAAGGGGGAAGATGAGGTAACTCAAGAAGTAGTGATCACTTCCAGATACTTCCAGAATATAAAAAGACTGGTTGGTTAAAAACAGCCGAGGAGTTCTAATATTTTGAGATTGTCAACTGCAACTTATTTGCCTTGCTTCCGGCAGCAATCTAGCCTCCAGTACAGTGCTGAAGAAGTGCTGCATTGTCAGTGAGTGGTACCACCTTGTGAAGTCCCAACCCTGTCTGCTTTCAGGTGAACACTCCTTTCAAAGTATGGCAGGGGAGTCGTTCCAGACATCTTAGCCAATGTCAATCACACAAAAATCGACGGAGCTGTGGACAGTGGGGAAGATTGTCAAAGGATATAGATCATTTGGAGCCATGGGCTGAGTAATGGCAGATGGAGTTTTTAACCAATTCAATATGAGGCATTGAACTTTGAGAAGGGAAGGTACTTAGTAAATGGCAGGCTGCTTAGGAGCATTGATAAACAGAAGGATCTTGAGTTGCAAGTCTATAGCTTGCTTAAGGTTACTACACAAGTGGGTAGAGGGGTCAAGAAGGCATGCAGCATGCTTTCAATTTTTGTGGCATAGAATATAAAAGTTGGGAAGTACTATTACAGCTGTATAAAACTTTGGTTAATGTACACTTTGAGTATTGCAAGCTCAAGAGATTCTGTAGATGCTGGTAGTACAGAGCAACATACACAAAATGCTGGAGGAACTCAGTAAGTCAGGCAGCATCTACGGAAATGAATAAACAGTCAATGTTTGGGCCAGGACCCTTTATCAGTTCTGATGTGTAGTGCAGGAAAGAATGAAAGAGCAATTTCATGTGAGGATATTGTACTTCAACATTGAACAAATATGATATTTTTGGAAAGTTAACATTTTTAAGAGAAAAAGAGGATTCCATTTCTGCGAGGTTGCGTTATTATGGAAAGAGCTGTGAGAGTTTTATTTAAAGACAAAATGCTAGAAGACAAATTTTATATATGTTCACTGGCATAATTCATGAAAATGAACTTATAAAAGAAACAACTGCCAACTTTAGGACAGAATAATGAACTGTTAGCTTCTAGGCAATTTTAGGGCCAGTACTCACCAAATTTAAAACAATAATGACATGCACTAGTCCAACAATGTGGAATAAAATAACTTAAATGCCTTCTCTTTCCTTGCCAATGCCTCCAGCTACTTTGAATCCCCTGTTCAGACTTTCTTGCCTACTCTCACCCTCACCTTCCTCGAAGACTCTATTTACAACCTACCTCAAACCAAACTTTGGAATCCATCTTCTTCTGCGGATTGGTGCCAGCTATTAATTGTTTCTGTAATGCATTTTGGTAGGAAGAATGGGCAGAGGCAACATAGTGCTAGAGGTTGTGCAGGAACTAAGGAATGTAGGGGATTGCATGCACAATTCTTCGTAAGTAGCAGGGCAGGTTGAGAAAGTGGTTAAATGCATATAAAGTTCAGAGCTTAATTATTAGAGGCATAAAGCATAAAAGCAGGGAAGTTATACTGAGCCTTTTGTAAAACATTGGTTTTATTGAGTTCAATTCTGCTTGCCTCATTATGTGTATTTGAGAAAACATGACTGGAGGGGCAATGGGCATAATTTTTTGGAGGCAGATCATGCCCTACAAACTTGATTGAGAGTTTTGAGGAGGTGACTGATGTGGGTAGCTCAGTGGATGTAGTAAGGCATTTGACAAGGTCCTTTATGGTAAATTAATCTAGAAAATTAAGATGCATGTCATCCACTTGGACTTGGTAGCTTTGGTCAAGAATTGGCTTGCACGATGAAGACAGGGAGTAGTAATAGGAGGGTGTTATTTTGGGCAGAGATCTATGACCAGTGGTATTTCACAGAGATTGCTGCTGGATCCTCTGTTGTTTGTAACTGGGAAAACCAATACCAAGTCTGTTTACAAGAAGGGAATGAGCAGACTATTTTCTAAGGAAGCTGAGATCCTTCAATGAGTGCAGCAGGGTGTTGGAGATCTTTTACCAGTCTGTTGTAGTGAGTGCAGTCTTCTTTGCTGCTTTATGTTGGGGGAGCAGCATAGGTGCTGGTGATGCAAGAAGACTAAATAAACTCATCACGAAGGTAGGATCCGTCCTTGGCTACAACCCGGACTCTTGAGTTAGTGGTGGAGGGGAGGTCACTAAACAAGTCAAGTCAAGTCACTTTTTTTGTCATTTCAACCATAACTGCTGGTACAATGCATAATAAAAATGAGGCAAAGTTTTTCAGGACCATGGTGTTACATGACACAGTACAAAAACTAGACTGAACTACGTAAAAAACAACACAGAGAAAAAAAAACACACAACTACACCAGACTACAGACCTACCCAGGACTGCATAAAGTGCAAAAAACAGTGCAGGCATTACAATAAGTAATAAACAGGACAATAGGGCAAGGTGTGTATCCATCATGGACAATCAGGTACATCCTCTCCATGACCTACTGAATAAGTAGCGGAGCACTTTTTCAAACAGACTCATTCAGCTCCACTGTCACAAGGATCATTACAGAAAATCTTTCCTACCAAATGCAATAAACATATACAGCAGCTCACCTCTGCGACGGGAGAACACATCACAGTACAACAGTCTCTGCTTTATTACTTTGTACATTTTTATTATTGCACATTGGACATTGGTATTATTGTTATATTATTATCGCCAAGTGTGGTTTTAAATGTTGCTGCTGTAACAAAATAATTTCCCACTTGGGATCAATTACTTTTTATTATTATTATACATAACTTGGATGAAAATATCGATGGGTGGTTTATTAAGTTTGTAGACCACACAAAGGTTGATGGAGTTGGGCAAAGAGGCCATGCATGTAGACGAGGAGGTAGAGAAGACACACGGCATGCTTGCCTCTGTTGGTTGGGGCTCTGAGTATATGAGTAAAGAAGTCATGTTGCAGCATTTTAAAATTTAGGGTGGGGCACAGTTGGAGTATTGTGTGCATTTCTGGTCACCTTATTACAGAAAGAGTGTGGATTTTTGGGAAGGGATGCAGAACAGGTTTGCCAGGTTATTGTCTGGATTGGGGGGATGATCTTACAAGGAGAGGCCGGAGAAACCTGGCTTGTTTTCTTTGGAGCATCAGGAGCTCAGGGGAGACCTGGTTGAAGTTTATAATATTGTGAGAGGCACAGTTAGGACAGGCAGTCAGAATCTTTTTCCCATGGTAGAAATGTCAGAGTACCTAAGGAAATACATTTAAGGTGAGGGGAGGGCAAAGCTTTAACAAAATTACAGGACAAGCACTTTACGTAGTTACATGGATCGGGCTGTCACAGGTACGATGGTAGTGTTTGTGAGACTGTTAGGTAGACACATGCATATAGAGGGATATTCATCATGTACAGGCAATAGAGATTAGTTTAAATTGGCATCATGTTCAGTACAGACTGTGTGAGCTGAAGATCCCATTCCTGTGCTATGTTCTATCTTCTTCACTGTCTAGATCGAAACGCAATAGTCTGAGGGATGTGTCTAGCTGATTTTCAGATTAGGTAAGGAACCAAGAAAAGATGATGTATCTGTAGCTCAAAGGGAATATCCAGCAGTGGCTGTAATCATACCTGAAGTCACGCAAGGTTTCTCAGAAGCATCCTGTCGCAGTCACAGGATCTCATTGCAGACATCCCTCAGAATTATCCCCTCCAACTAGACATCTTTATCAGTGACTCTTTCTCCATCTTGACCTCTGGGGAATATCTAAAGATCATATGGTGACCAGCTTCAGTCTCAGATCTGTTGATGTCTAACCAGCCAAGTTTAGATACAGCCAGTTTTGTTCTGTACCATAACCTGAACAGCATCTAGACTGGGGCTATTGCAATAGGACCATATTCCTAATAATGAGATCTAATATGTAAATACATCTTATATATTTCAACAACATTACCATTGCTGAGGTCCTCATTATCAGTATGTTGAAAATGGCCAGAAGCTCTAATCGTACCAGCTGTTTCAGTAATGTGACTGACTATTTCATAATATACTACTGTCTATGTTTTCCAAAACTTAAATCAGGAGTGTGTAAGCATTGCCTGGATTGCATTGGGTAAAGAAGTTCTATTGCATATAAAGCAGAGAAGTTCCCAAACTTCTCCCTTGTCACTGAATCCCTAACTGTCCACTCCAACACTGGCACAGCAGCATGGCGTGCGGGATATATTGTAGTAATTAATCAAGTACTCCCCACCCCCCACTATACCCTGTAATCTCTGCCACCAAGCACAGTATCATCTCCAAGTTAGTTACTGCCTGTTACGCTGCTGATGTTTAGGACAGCAATGAAGGTCCTCCACCTCTGTCTATCCCTACAGTCACACACAGATATAGTAAGATTCTTCATTGCTGTTTCTTTAACAATTTTTGCTTGACTAGTCTGGAACCTGGAAGACCAGTGGACCACTCTTAGTCTGGCCTCTACCCTTTAACCCATGGGTGATCCTACCAAGAGCCAAAGCTCAAGGCCCAGACTCCAGCCAACATAGCTCTCTGGATCATTGAAGCACACAAGCCTCCAAACCCTACGGCAAGGTTGTGGTCCTTTTGGAGAACCATCTCCAAGTTTGACACAGAACACTTGCGGTAGTACATGAATTAACATATCTGTGTTTTTGGTTACAGACTTACTGTAGAACTTCTTTCGCTCCTGAAGTTGTTTGATCATTATTTCAGAACAATTCAAGAGAAGTAGTTACCTTCCAGTAGCTCTCTCAAGGGACCATTATTAAATGGGTTCTGTTCAGAAGGTTTAACAATCAAAATTCCAACCTAGTGGAAACTTTTGTCAACTCTAATTGGTCAAAACAACCATCTTATTAGTTCACATTATGATTTAGAAATGAACTTAAAGTAAGATTCTGCTTGTTTGTAAAGGTGGTGATTGTGATTTGCTTATAGTGTGTTGCTTTTCCATAACACTTTTAGTCATCTCAGTTAAACATGCAGGTGACAACAATTCATCGGGGAAAACAGGCCATTTCTTCTTTTAATCGATTGTCTTTGCTTCTAGGAACTTGATGAAGGATTGCCAATAAAAGAACCATTCTTTGTCAAAAACCCAGAACTGGTGGGCGATGTGGGCAATGGAATCCGAGTAACGTGGTTGGGACATGCGTCGCTGATGGTGGAAATGGAAGGGCTCACTTTTCTGACAGATCCCATCTTCAGCCAACGAGCTTCACCGGTGCAGTTCTTTGGACCAAAGAGGTTCCGAAACCCACCCTGTACAGTGGCTCAGTTGCCCAAAATAGACGCTGTGGTTATTAGTCACAACCATTATGATCACTTGGATTACAATACCGTGCTTAATCTCAATGAGCGATTTGGGAGTGACTTGAGGTGGTTTGTGCCGTTGGGTTTGTTAGGCTGGATGCAGAAGTGTGGCTGTGAGAACATAATTGAGTTAGACTGGTGGGAAGAGAACTGTGTCCCCGGGCACGATGAGGTCACGTTTGTTTTTACCCCTGTGCAGCACTGGAGCAAGCGAACTGTGACGGATGATAACAAGGCACTGTGGGGCAGCTGGTGTATCCTCGGACCTTGGAACAGGTTCTTTTTTGCTGGTGATACGGGTTACTGTGTGGCCTTCGAACAAATAGGGAAACGATATGGACCATTTGATCTTGCCGCAATTCCTATTGGAGCCTACGAGCCGAGGTATGTAGATTTTAAGGTGCTTCTGATATTTATTTATTATATTTCATGTACTTAGTACTTTCTGACCTTGAATTGGGATGGGGAATAGTCAATTATTTGCAGTTGTAGACTAATTTGATTTAGTCCAATAATTCACTAAATGGCCTCATCAAAACAATTGCCACTAATTCATATCAATGTCAAAATGTGACAATGCAGTAGCACTCTTTTCCTTTCTACAGGAACGATCATGTATAGTCCACGGATCACTTGGAGGAAGCACATACCAAAGAGCAAAAACCTGTTAGCATTAGGGGCTGAGTCACAAGGATGAAAGTTAACTCACCACCATTCCCTCCAGCACCACTGTCTAGTGTAACACAGAATACAAAAGATAATCTACATTTAGTGTAGGTGACCAGGGGAGTTACCTATCTGTAAATAACATGCTTTAATTGTTATGACCAGAATCAAATTGAGACTTCCCGAACAAGGGTCCCTACTTCAGTTTACCGATCATAGGTGGCTGATAGTTAGCTCTTGGATTGGGTGTTGGTTGGCATCTGTGGACCTCTGCATAATGGGGTCTGTTCCAACAACTTGATTCCCTATTGACTGATTGTCCGCTATGTGAATTGAGCACTAGTGCGAGTGTACAGTCTGTACTGCATCTGAACTGCCTAATCCACAGCAGTCTGCGTAAGGAGAAAGAGAGCTGGCGACTGTTCCCATCTGATATCTTGAGCATCTACCATGGCTGTGGACACCACTGTGGTCTGTGAGTCAGAACGCTGCAGTTCAAGTGCTACCTCAGAGACCTGCACACTTCAAATTGGTGCCAAGGACACCCTGTGGATATTCTTCCCATCCCTCATCCCAAAGGAACTACTGTGTATTTTTGATTCTACTGGTACTGCAGATTTCCTGATACCTTGCCTTGATGCTCATTTTAAATACTGGGAGACTGAGGTAAGTATCAGCAGGGGAATGAATTGTTGGAGCAAACCTGTCTCGCTCAATGTCAAGTTATGCAGAGGCTGCTGTGGATAGTCATCAGTTTGGATGAGACATTAAACTGAGTCTCAGTCTGAGCTCTCAAGCACACATGAAAGATCCCAAGACATTATTTTGATGGAGGGGCATGTCCAGTGTCCTTGACTTGCTGACATCACTAATTTTACAACACTGATCATTTTATCCTTGCTGGTTGTGAGGGCTTGCTTTTCAATTTGACTAGTGTGTTCTCTACATTTCCTCCAAGAGGCCCACAACCTTGTTGTAGGGTCTGGAGGCTTGTGTGCCTCAATGACCCAGAGAGCTATGTTGGCTGGAGTCAGGGTCTTGAGCCTTGTCTCTAGGTAGGGTCATGTATACCCCAAACAGGTTAAAAGGTAGAGGACAGACTAAGAGTGGTCCATCAGTCTTCCAGTTTCCAAGGTTGAGCTCTGGGCTAACAACCCTAACAGGTTAAAAAAATGTGTTTCAGAAACAGCAATGAAGAATCTTTCTATATCTGTGTGCGACTGTATGGACAGAGAGAGATAGAGGACCTTCATTGCTGCCCTAAACATCAGCAGAGTAAATGGCAGAAAGTAAGTTCTCTATAACAGCCATAAATTGACTGTAGAGAACTTTAGAATGTTTGAGGAGGCAATGAAGTGCTAGAGAAATGCAAATGTTTTATTGATGCATTATTTTCAGCAAAATCTCTTTTTACTACATTGAATAAGTTAAGGTTTAGCAATTATCATTGCCTTGGACAATGCAGAAAAGCAAGTCACTAAAACTTTGGCTTTAACACTTTTTGAGCAAATTGAATAGCTGCACGTGGTAGAACAATAGAACCATTTGCTGGCCATGACTCATCAAGTTGTGAGTTACATTAGTGGGCAACACCCTTCATCATGAGGGAGACAAATCAGAGCATGCCCAGCCTGGTGCTGCATTCTATGTGTCTGAGACTGGCCCAGCCTGGATTATGGAACGTGATCCTCACTCACTGGGGAGAAAGTGTGCTGCATGGAGCCGAAACAGGGAAAAGTAACCAAATCAACAAACCCACCCTTCCTCCATGCCCCCTCTAATTAATGATAAATTCTGAAAAATTCAGCTTATTTTAAAAAAATGTCTGTTTTCACAATGCCAGTTGATTAATGGGAGCAGCCTAGTGATGCACCATCAATAACTCACTCTGAGACGTAAAGGCAAGATATCGGCTTTTATTGACTGGAAGAAGGAACAAGCAGTGAGTGACCACTATACTACATCCTGGAGACTGAGAGGCCGGGCTCAGACCTCCATCACCTTTATACAGGGGTCTGTGGGAGGAGCCACAGGAGCAGTCATCAGGGGGCGTGTCCAGACAGGTATATGTAGTTCACCACATTCACCCCCCCTTTGTTTTAAAAGAGAGTCCCCATGGGGTGAAGTTTCTTACAAGTATATTTACAGGTTAAGTCTATCAGGTGGTCGAATCTGTCGCTACGATCTACGTAGCACCGGCTGTGATTGCACAGGTTCCGGTGGTGGTGATTGCACAGGTGCCGGAGGTGGTGATTGCACAGGTGCCGGTGGTGGTGATTGCACAGGTGCCGGAGGTGGTGATTGCACAGGTGCCGGTGGTGGTGATTGCACAGGTGCCGGTGGTGGTGATTGCACAGGTGCCGGAGGTGGTGATTGCACAGGTGCCGGTGGTGGTGATTGCACAGGTGCCGGTGGTGGTGATTGCACAGGTGCCGGTGGTGATTGCACAGGTGCCAGTGGTGGTGATTGCACAGGTGCCGGTGGTGATTGCACCGGAGACGGAGGTTGTACTGCTTCCGGCCTAACTGGAGGTGTCAGCCCACTATGTGTCAGTGATCCCTCACGTGTGTGCGAGGCACCTGGAATATACGCGTACGAGACTCCCGGTATATGAGTGTCGTGAGGGGTCAGTGTAGGGCTTGGTGTGCGCGGTGTCACCTCGGGTACAGGGTTCTTAGTTACCGTGGAGTGTTCGGGGTAGTGGTCTGCTGCTCCTGCGGGCGCCAGGTCGCGGACGGAGACCGTGTCCTCCCGCCCATCAGGTAAGACCACGTAGGCATACTGGGGGTTCGCATGTAGAAGGTAAACCCTCTCGACCAGCAGGGAGTATTTATTACTCCTCACATGTTTCCGGAGCAGCACTGGCCCTGGGGACGTCAGCCAAACTGGTAGGGTGGTTCTAGTGACAGACTTCCTGGGAAAAGAGAATAGGCGCTCGTGAGGGGTGGCATTGGTGGACGTACATAACAGGGAGCGGATGGAGTGGAGTGCCTTGGGGAGGACCTCCTGCCAGTGAGAGACCGGCAACCCTTTTGACTTAAGGGCTAAAAGTGTGGCCTTCCACACTGTGGCATTCTCCCTCTCCACCTGTCCATTTCCCCGGGGATTATAACTCGTGGTCCGACTAGTAGCAATGCCCCTAGCTAGCAGGTACCGGCGCAGCTCGTCACTCATAAAGGAGGACCCTGTATCACTGTGGATATAGCAGGGATATCCGAACAGAGTGAAGAGCTGGCGCAGGGCTTTTATGACGGACGTGGTAGTGGTGTCGGGGCAGGGAATGGCAAAGGGGAACCGCAAGTACTCATCGATAATATTGAGAAAATAGACATTGCGGTCGGTGGAGGGAAGGGGGCCCTTAAAGTCAACACTCAGTCGCTCAAAAGGGCAGGTGGCCTTGACAAGTTGCGCCGTTTCAGGACGGTAGAAGTGCGGTTTGCACTCAGCGCAGATTTGGCAGTCCCTGGTCATCGTCCTGATGTCCTCCAGGGAGTACGGCAGGTTCCGGGCTTTCACAAAATGGTAAAATCGGGTGACCCCCGCATGGCAAAGATGTGCGTGAAGGGCGTATAGCTGGTTGAGCTGTGCGCTAGCACACGTTCCCCGGGATAGGGCATCAGGGGGCTCATTGAGTCTGTCAGGCCGGTACAGGATATCATAGTTGTAAGTGGAGAGTTCTATTCTCCACCGCAAAATTTTATCATTTTTGATTTTGCCCCGCTGTTGGTTGCTGAACATGAACGCAACCGAGCGCTGGTCGGTCAGCAAGGTGAACCTTTTGCCAGCGAGATAGTGCCTCCAGTGCCTAATAGCTTCCACTATGGCCTGGGCTTCTTTCTCCACCGCGGAGTGCCGAATTTCAGAGCCTTGAAGGGTACGAGAAAAGAATGCTACTGGCCTGCCTTCCTGATTGAGGGTAGCGGCAAGCGCGAAATCGGAGGCGTCACTCTCTACTTGGAAGGGAATGGTCTCGTCCGCATGCATCGTTGCTTTGGCAATGTCCCCTTTAATGCAGCTGAAGGCCGCGCAGGCCTCAGCAGAGAGGAGAAAAGTGGTAGACTTGACCAGGGGGCGGGACTTGTCTGCGTAATGGGGGACCCATTGGGTGTAATAGGAAAAAAAAACCCAGGCACCGTCTGAGGGCTTTGAGAGTAGTGGGAAGAGGGAGTTCTAACAGGGGGCGCATATGGTCGGGATCAGGGCCAATGACCCCGTTTTCCACGACATACCCAAGGATAGCGAGTCGGGAGGTTCCGAACACACACTTGTCCCTGTTATAAGTAAGGTTCAGAGCTTCGGCCACTTGGAAAAATCATTGGAGGTTGGCGTCGTGATCCGACCAGTCGCGACCACAGATGGTGATGTTATGCAGATAGGGAAATGTGGCCTTCAGTTGGTACTGGTCCACCATCCGGTCCATTTCCCTCTGGAAGACCGAGACACCATTTGTGACACCAAATGGGACGCGCAGGAAGTGATAGAGCCTGCCGCCCGCCTCGAAGGCGGTGTAGGGGCGGTCCTCTGGGCGGATGGGGAGCTGGTGATAAGCGGATTTCAGATCTATTGTCGAATACATCTTGTACTGAGCTATCTGGTTGACCATATCCGCGATGCGGGGTAGGGGGTACGTGTCAAGCTGCGTGAACCTATTGATGGTCTGACTATAGTCCACGACCATCCTATTTTTCTGCCCAGTCCAAACAACAACCACCTGGGACCGCCAAGGGCTTGTGCTTGGCTCAATGATCCCCTCCCCGAGCAGCCGCTGCACCTCTGACTGAATGAAGGCCCTGTCCCCCGCGCTGTACCTCCTGCTTTTAGTTGCCACCGGTTTACAGTCGGGGGTCAGGTTGGCGAACAGCGATGGGGGAGGGATCTTGAGGGTGGAGAGGCTGCAAGTGGTGTCGGTAGCGCAGCTGTCGGCATGGTGCTGGGCGGGACGTGTGGTTCGGTGTGTGTGTGTGTGCAGTGACGGGGTATATGGCGAAGTCCAACCAAACTCAGGATTCCTGACAGTGAGTGGTGGGAGGGGCCCGTCATATGCCATAGTCACACTTTCGAGGTGGTTCTGGAAGTCCAGCCCCAATAGCACAGGTGCGCACAGTTGAGGCATGACCAGTAGCACAAAGTTCCGATATTCTGTGCCCTGCACCACCAATGTCGCTACACAACCCACCCGGATGTCTGTGGAATGCGACCCAGAAGCCAAGGTGATCCTCTGACTTACCGGCCGTGTCACGAGTCCGCAGCGTTGCACTGTGTCCGGGTTAATAAAACTCTCAGTGCTGCCCGTGTCAAACAGGCAGCTAGTCCTGTGCCCCTCCACCAGGATGTCCATCATTGACCTTGCAAGCTGGTGTGGGGCGCTTTGGTCGAGGGTTACGGTGGCCAGAGTTGAACTGCCGTCTTGGTGCCCAGTAAGCATCAGTGGGTTGGGGGCGGGGCATGTTGACGTCGACAAAGATGGCCGCCCACATCCTGGCATGCAAGATGGCGGCCCCCATGTCTCACACGCAGCGCTGCTTGACCCCGCTCGTGGTTTAGACTTACAGACCTTGGCGAAATGGCCCTTCTCCCACAGCTGGAGCAGGTCTCTTCTCGGGCCGGGCAGCGTTTTCGGGGGTGCTTTTCGAGTCCGCAGAAGTAACACAGCTCGGGCTTTTGCCTGGCCGCCGCCGTGGTTGGGTTCGGGGAGTTCGTGGAATTGCGATTGGCAGCGGCGTTGACGAATTCGCTCGCGGGAACCGGCGGCAGCAGGGTCTGAGGTGTCCACGGAACCGGCGGGGAATTGCGCGGCTGGACAGCGTCAGCGTTGTGCAGAGCAGCCTCCAGCGTGTCGACCGTCTCGATCGCCGAGCGTAAGGTCAGATCGGCATTTTCCAGCTGCCGCTGGCGCACGTACACTGACCGAATTCCTGTCACAAAGGCGTCTCGTACTAGCAGCTCCGCATGCTGTTCCGCCGTGAGCGTTTTGCAGTCACAAGTTCGGACGAGCGTCTGTAGAGCTCGGAGAAACTGGGCGCACGACTCTGCAGGCTGCTGTCGGCGCGTAGCTAAACGATGTCTTGCGTAGACGGTGTTCACCGGCCGCAGGTACTGTCTTTTGAGGGCGTCCAGTGCCCCTTCTTAGGTTGGCAGGTCTCTGATAAATGAATAAACTTTTGGGGTGACTCTCAAGAGGAGAATTCTGTGCATAACAGCGGGGTCAGTTGCACTAACCTCCTCCAAGTATGATTGGAAGCATGCAAGCCAGAGTTCAAAGGCAAGAGCTGCTTCGGGGTCTTGGGGGTCCAAATCCAATCTTTCCGGACGTAAAACGGTTTCCATGTTTTAAAACTTCCAGTCAATAAAATTGATGCACCATCAATAACTCACTCTGAGACATAAAGGCGAGATATTGGCTTTTATTGACTGGAAGAAGGAACAAGCAGTGAGTGACCACTATACTACATCCTGGAGACAGAGAGGCTGGGCTCAGACCTCCATCACCTTTATACAGGGGGTCTGTGGGAGGAGCCACAGGAGCAGTCATCAGGGGGCGTGTCCAGACAGGTATAGGTAGTTCACCACACCTAGCAGAATCAGACATCATTACAATCCCTGCAGTGGTCCAGTAATTCCTCCGTTTATCTTGCATCACTCTTAGTTTCCATATAAATTCAACGGAGATGAAATAAGCCATTCGGTCCAACAGTTCTAGGCTGACATTTCTGGCCCACACTGGCTTCCTCCTTCAAGTTTCACATTCTAACAAGATTCTGGTTGAAGACGCTTTTCCTGGGTTCTTAATCATGTTTATTTTCTCCTTGGCTACTAATGTCAGACTCTCTGCAAATACAGCTGTCTTCTCAATTTCTCTTGGTCGTGTATAGACGGCACGATAGCATAGTGGTTAGTGGCAGTGATCAAGGTTCAAACTGTCTGTGCGGAGTTTGTACGTTCTACCCGTGATCAGGTGGGTTTCCTCTGGGTGCTCTGGTTTACTCCCACATCCCAAAGGTGTATGGGTTAGGGTCAGGGGCAGTAAGTTGTGGGTGATGGAAGCATGCTGACATTTGTGGCTGCCCCCTGCCCCCACCCCCAGCACACCCTCAGATAGTGTTGGCTGTTGACACCAATGACGCAGTTCGCTGTGTGTTTTGATGATACAATATCTACGTGACAACTAAAGCTACTGTCATCTAATCTGTTCCGTCTTTTCTGACGGTCATGACCTGGCATTGTAACTGCAAATCATAATCCGTGCTCACCTCAACTTCCCACCACCTTAATTGTGATAGAGTTCCTCTTGCTCTTACCTACCACCCCATCAGCTGCTGCATCAATTATCCTCTATAACTTCCACCATCTCCAAAGGGATCCTACCACTAGAAATACCTTTACCTCCCCCCACCCCCAGCTTTCCGCAAGGATCAATCCCTCCATGATTCTCCCTCCATCCCTCTCCACTAGTCTACTAATTTCTCTCCCAGCAAGCAGCCAATGCTGTACCTCCTCCCTCACCTCCATTCAGGGCACCAAACAGTCCTTCCAGGGGAGGCCAAACTTCACCTTCATGTCTGCTGGGGTCGTCTGTCGAGTCCGGTGCTCCCAATGCGGCCTCTTCTTCATTGGTGAGACCCGTCATAAGTTGGGGGACTGCATCTGCAGGGAGAGAAACAAAGTTAACGTTTCAGACCAATAACCCTTCATCTGAGCTAAGAAAAGTGAGGAGGCAAGTACGTTTGAAGTTGCACAATGGCGGAGGCACGGTGAAAACAGGGTGGAAGTGTGGAAACTGAGAATGTCTGAGCGACACAGCCATCTACCAGGCAAAATTGAATGGTTGTTCATCACAGCTGATCTGCCTGAAGGAGTATAAATAGAGGCAGACAAATGATAGCAAAAGAGAGAGAAAGGAAACTGGGAAAGTGAGATACAGATCACAACTGTTGCTGGAGATAAGAAATTTGCCAGTGGTGGAAATGCTCAGTGTATCAGATCACATCTGTGGAGAGTTTAATCAGAATTGGCCAGATCTGACACAGGCAGTACAGTCTGGTTATCTACTGTCCTAATTCATTATCGTTTGTTTACACTCTTTCAGACTAGCTATGCTTAATAAGCATTCATATCCCTATTTTCAACAACACAATAAACAATTGTGGAACCTGGACAGCTATGGCTGCCATGTTGTGAAAGACAGCCCCTCACCCTCTCTGCAAATGAAAACATTCTGCACTTGTTCTCTTACTGTTCCAATACTGATAGAGGATCATCAACCTGAAGCTTTAATAAAGTTTCTCATTTCCACACATACTGCTCAATATTTCTGTTTTTATTTCAGATTTTTAGCATCCCTAGTTCCTTGCTTTTGACAATATATATGTATTTTTACTTGCAATAATGCCTTCCACAAATGAATAATTCTGTATATATAAAATATTTTTCACCATCTTTTTCAATATTAATTCTTGATTCAAATTAATTTACTAGTGGAAACTATTTGTCAGCATTGATTCTCTTAACTCTGCAGATGCCGAGCATGTCTGTGAGATTGCTCAGCATTCCTTCACACTGCATTGAGTTTTGGTCTGCTTTTAAATTCTCTGATTTCAATATACCTTTTGCAGATTATTCTAGTGAGTCAGTCCTACTCATTTTCAGCTCTTCTATTCTTTCAACAGCAAGTGTAAAACTGCATAATTTGTGAGGCGTGGGTGAAATACTGTTTCGTACATTACCATTTTCTTGCTTTAGTATTCAAATCAGGTTTGCATAACGTGTTTTGCTGTGATTCTTTCAACACCATTGATACTGAACCAGATATATTTTCCAAAGTACGATGCTTGCGACAGTAAATCCCATTTTATTAAACTGTCCACAGTATTTCATAAATTTAAAAAAACATTCAATCTGCCTTATTGATAAAGATATCCATCACAATATATGACCTTTGCAGCAGCCACTTCAACTGTTCAAACAGCCAGCTCTGCGAAAGATTCAGCCGAAATATGAATTGCATTTGGAGAGAAATTTTATGTCCTGCAGTACGAGAGCAAGCTGCTGCTGGAACTGTCTGTCACTAGCAGTGGAATGGTGGTGAAGTAATGAATACTAAAACCATGCCGGTGCACCATTAGCATGAACGGTTCTGAAAACGCAAGAGGTTCTGTAGATGCTGTGAGTCCAGAGTAGCACACACAAAATGCTGAAGGGACACAGCAGGTCAGGCAGCATCTATGTAGAGGGTCCCAACATCTTGGGCTGGACTGGAAAGGAAGGGGGAAGAAGCCATAAAAAAGGTGGGGAGAGAGGATGAAGTACAAGCTGGAAGGTGACAGGTGAAGCCAGGTGAGGGAGAAGGTAAGTGGATAAGGGGGTGGGAAGAAGTGAGAAATTGGGGGGGGGGGGGGTTGTGATAGATGAAAAGGGTAAAGGGCTGAAGAAGAAGGAATCTGGTAGGAGAGGAGAGCAGACCATGGGGAAAGAGGGAAGGAGGAGGGGCACCAGGGGAATGTAATAGGCAGATAAAGAGAAGAAGTAAGTGAAGAGCCAGAATGAATAGGGGCAAAATAGAGAAGTGAGGGGGTGGGAGAAATGATGCAGAATCGAAGTTCATGCCAGTAGGTTGGAGACTACCCAGACAGAATATGATGAGTTGCTCCTCGAACCTGAGGGTGGCCTCATCGTGGCAGTAGAGGAGGCCGTGAACCGACATTTCCAAACGGGAATGGGGATTGGAATTAAAATGGTTGGCCACTTGAAATCATGTTTGTTGTGGATGGTGCCAGGGTGCTCAACAAAGTGGACCACCAATCTACATTGGACCTCTCTGATGTAGAGGAGGCCACACTGGGAGCACCACACAGTAGATGACCCCGACAGATTCTCAGGTGAAGTGTTGCCTCACCTAGAAGGACTGTTTGGGACCCTGAATGGAGGTGAGGGAGGAGGTGAATGGGCAGTTTGTTCTGGTTGCAGGGATAAGTACCAGGAGGGAGATCAGTTGGGAAGGACAAATGGACAAGGGGATCACGGAGAGAGTGATTCATGTGGAAAGTAGAGATAGGGATGGTATAAAGATGTATTTGGTGGTAGGATCCAGCTGAAGATGATGAAGGTTGCATAGACTGATGAGCTGGATGTGGAGGTTCATGGGTTAGTAGGTAAGGACAAGAGGAACTCTATCACTATTAAGTTGATGGGAAGATGGGGTAAGGGCAGATGCCTGGGAAATGGAGGAGATGTAGGTGAGGGCAGCCTGAATGGTGGAGGAAGGGAAACCACATTCTTCTGGGGGGGATAAAGAAACTTCATCCTGCAAACAAAGATGGTGGAGACGAAGGAACTGAGAAAAGAGAATGGCTTTCTTTTTAACAGTTGACAGGGTGGGAGGTGTGTGGTGCGTGGCCAAGCGGTCAAGGCTTTGGGCTGGTGATCTGAAGGTCATTAGTTTGAGCCTCAGCTTGAGCAAGGCACTTAACCACACACTGCTCCTGCATGTTTATAGCCCAGTGGCGGTGGTTGGTGCAGAATAAAAGAAAAAAAAAGAAGTATAGTAAAGATAGCTATGAGAGTCAGTAGGTTTATAAAAGACATCAGTGAACAGTCTGTCTCTATAGGTGGAGACAGAAAGATCGAGAAAGGGGAGGAAGGTGTCAGAAATGGACCAAGTGAATTTAAGGGCAGGGTGAAGAAAGTTGGAGGCAAATTTAATGAATTTGATGAGCATAAAGCAGCACCAATGCAGTTGTCAATGTAGTGCAGAATGAGTTGGGGAGCATTATCAGTCAAGGTTGCTGAACATGAATGTTTTGCAGAAGTCAAAGTAGGTGAGTATCGGCCAATACAATAGGAAAGTATCTGATGCCATCGATATAGGTTAATGCAGCAGTATTAACAATATGAGTGCACTGGTAAAAAGTTTAAGTTACTTTATGTGTTTTGTAATCCAGCATGTTAACACAAAGCTCGAAGTAAATTTATTATCAAAATATGTACTATATATGTTATCATATACTACCTTATGATTTGTTGTACCTTATTCTAATTAACTTACCTTGAAACTTGTACTTTATCCAGAATTCAAGGTTCAAAGTAAATTTATTATGCCACCATGTACAACCCTGAGATTTATTTTCTTGCGGGCATTCTCAATAATTCCAATAACTATAATGGAATCAGTGACAGACCCCACCAACAAGGTGAGCTAGCGAGCAAAAAACAACAAATACAAAATGAAGGGAAAATAATAATAAATAAGTAATAAAGATCGAGAACATGAGATGAAGAGTCCTTGAAAGTGAGTACATAGGTTATGGGAAGAGTTCAGTGATGGCACAAGGGAAGCTGAGTGAAATGATGTTGTTTAATTTACTTAACTATTAGGGTCAAATGTGGGATATTCCTTGCTCAGTTACTCCCTGTATTAAACATGAGGAATCCTTACCCCTTCTGCCTCTCTGCTCATTTAAGGTATCAGTTGTCTTAAAATCAGTGCAGATAATATTACTCATTTCTTTGAGATCAATGCAAATTCCTCTAAATTGTGCATAGGAGGAAGAATGGTCTTCTTGAAAGGACAGTATGTTTTATGCTTAAGCAACACAGTTGTAATCATTGCAGAAGCTTTTTCTTTCTTTGTACTCCCTTCACAACTCAAGGCCCTAATCTAAAATGACATTCCAGTGCCACAGTGCTTTTTTAAAGATACTTATTCATTGAATGAGAAATTCAAAAGACCGCCCCTGGCTGTTCTAGAATACCTCATGCTGAATTCCACCAAGTTTCGATCAAAATTCTTTCCTCATCAAAGACTGCCAGAGAATTTATCTTGCGCTTATTTCTGGGAATTTTTCTACCTCCATAATGACACCTCACTTAAAAAATAATTGCTTATATGAAATTTTAAGATATTTTCTGATACGATAACTACATTTTAGTTCACCATTTAGGCATATAGCTTATATTGTAGATTGCTTTTTTCATGCTTCCTTTATTATCCATCCTTGTTTTCTAGTCCTTGTATTGATAGCTCACATTAATGCCTTCAGTTCATGGAAAACGAGGTTTACTCAATGTTTCTGGAATCCTCTTTTGCTTACTTATTATGTTAGAATTTTGGCAATAACAAACATAGGCCAGTCAAAGTTTTATAGCTTTTGCACGAGCTGGTCAACTGCTTCTGAATCTCCATCATCTTTCCTGCTTCATTTTTGCATTTTCTGTTGAATTGACCAAGTGAATGCCTAGTTGGAAGGAGGGTGATGATGTATTGCCTGACTCGGCTCAGAAACGTGGAGCGCTGCACTCGGAGGTTTGAGGCTCATGGTTTACAAGTCCATGTCTTCGTCTCTCCTCCAGGTGGTTTATGAAGTACAACCACGTCAACCCAGAAGAGGCCGTGAGGATCCACGTGGATGTTCAAGCAAAGAAGTCTGTAGGAATACACTGGGGAACATTTGCTTTAGCCAATGAGGTTAGTACTTTGCAGTTCAAAGTTTATTTCATATCATAGAATCGTAGAGATTTACAGCACATTAAAGGCCCTTTGGCCCACAATGTTTTGCCAACCATGTAACCTACTCTGGAAAATGTCTGGAATTACCGTAATGCATAGCCGTTGTTTTGTAGGCACAAAATTTTCTAATTTAGTATCTGGAAGTTATTTTTTTTTCCATTTGACATTCCTGTACTTTGATTTCCATATAATTTACTTGCAGAGATGGAATGTGTAACCTCCGACCTCTGAGCTCTGGGTCATATGTGAATCTGGGTCAGTGTGTGTTAACTACTGAATTAACTCTTGTCCTGGTTTTTGGAAAGGGATTACTCATTACATGGTTCATTGAATACATCTGACCTATTGGGGTGACAGCTCATTTCAGCTGGGACCATGGTGAAAGTGTGCAAAGGACCAGGAAAATGTGGAAAAGTGAAAGTTGACTCAGGATTAACACTATTATTAAGATATTTTACTGGAGATGGATTTAAGTGGATGAGGAAGAAGTGGTGTCTTTCTGATTTATCATTCATGGGGTATCAATGTCACTGGTGATGCATTTCCTTTCTATTAATAAATACTCTTGAAATAAGGAAGCAAATAGCAGTCATTCACAGTAGTATATCTGGAGTTATGTATAGGCCTGGCCAGTGTGGATAGAGACAGCAGATTTCCTTCCCAGAATGAGCTAAATAAAATGAATGAATTTGTATCTTCTAGTGGTTTCGTGATCACCATTGATGACACTAGCTTTTTTTAATGCCAGGTTAATTTTAATCCTCCAACTATAATGGTGTGATTCACACTAACATCCCTGAACTAATGGATGCAACTCTAGTAACAGCTGAGGTGAGAAACCCCTGGCATGTCCCTCTTCCATCTATTCCGCTGGTCAGGGTAATGGTGGAATCAGAATCAGGTTCAGGGTTTGTTATCACTGACGTGTGTAGTGAGATTTGTTGTTTTGCAATGTATAAAACAATTACTATGTTACAGAAAGAAATATATAAGATATAAATAATATGAAAAGAGAGCAAAATAGTGAATAGTATTCATGGGTTCGGAAATCTTATGGCGGAGGGGAAGAACCTGTCCCTAATTTGTGTGTGTTGTCTCAGGCTCCTGTACCTCCTCCCTGAAGAACTCCAAATGGAGCATACCAGCAAGGAAGGTTGTCTGGTTAACTACGTGGTATCATGGCATTCAGTCAATGGGATTAGAAAAAGACGGTGGGCGTCTACTGTATGGCCTTTCAGGAAAAGCAGAGAACCAAAGACCAAAATGACTCCTTACGGACCCATTTAAAAGAGAAGACCCTGATAAGCCCTCCTTCACTTTTCCCAACGTTACCTTGGCTGAGGTTATCTCAGCACAATCTTGGAATTTGATCTGTGATGTTAAGCAAGGCAGGTCGTTCACAAAGTTACATGTGTTATATAAGGAAGGATGGAAGGTTTAGAATGTTTGAAACAGTGGCATGTTAAAAATTGGCAGTTTGTGGGCTCATAGTTCAAAAGTTCAAAGTAAATTTATTATCAAAACACATATATGTCATTGTATCCCGAGATTCATATTCTTGCGTGCATTCACGGTATATACAGAGAACCACAATAGAATAATTGAAAAACTGTACACGAAAAAGATAAACAACTGATGTGCAAACTGTACAACCACCAAATAAATAAATAAATAAATAAGCAAGAATTATCAAGAGCATGAGTTGTAGAGTCCTTTAAAGTGAGTTAGTAGGTTGGGGAATCAGTTCAGTGCTGGAGGTGAGTGAAGCTATCCTCTTTTGGTTCAAGAACTTGATGGTTAAAGGGTAATAACTATTCCTGAACCTGGTGGTGTGTGCAGAGATATCATTCAGATATCTGTTATGCTTCTAACAAAATAGTTTGGAACTCAGAATATTCAAATTGGTTTCTGATGGTTTTTATGCTAAAATAGAATGTATATTATTTTTGTACTTTGGCAAAGAGGAGGAAAAATCTACTTAGATTCTCATTTCAGATGACCAATCACTCTCTTTTGTTGACAATCTTTCATTACTCCACCGTCCCTGAAGCGTATTGTCTCCATTCTGTAATATATTTTTACCTTTTCTTTCTATTAACCCTGACAGAAGAGCTCAGTTCTCCTTTGCTGCCCCTCACAATCTACAATCCAAAACCACATGCATTCTGTAGATAATGTAAGTGGGCAGGGTTCATTGCGCTGGTAAACATTCTCCTTACAATGGATCACAGTGTGTGTGTGTAAAATTTGAACTGTTACAGAATTGCTGAGAAAATCTTTTCCAGCACTTCTTAGCATCTCTTGTAAGTGCCTATTAATGCAATTCTTCATCTCCAGCGTAATAAAATGCACAACTGAAGTTTAGTTAATCATTCAGAGAGAAAAAGACATTTTTCTTTAGAATGGCTCCTCATCTGTGGAAGTAGTAGCAAAATGTGCAATTTGTGTAATTGTCTGTGCCATGCTGTCACAGTGTATTTATTGTAATTACTGAATCACGGGTTGCAGCTGATTTTCCATTGTCTTCAGCAGGATTACTTGCACCATTGCAGTTCCAGTTGCTCCGTCTGTAGACATAGTTATTTGAATAAAAGTCTCCACACTTTAACTCGAGTTCTAAGACTTTACCATTTCTTCAGTATTGTCCAGAAGAGCATAATTGTGCAAAATATAATCACAAGTATAACTCTATCCTTCAGAATAAATATAAAAATATTTACTTTTAAAAAAGATTATTAGGACTTTGTAATTACTTTCTGCTCAGTTTCAAAGAAGGTACGATCTGCGTTGTGTTTCCTGAATGTATCAATCAGAATGTGCTTCTTGAACACACCTGAGGTATTAGCCTAAGTACAGAGATATTGAACTGTGTGTGATTCCTAAAGATGTTAGACAGAGCGTGTTCCTGAAAATGCCTGAAATTATTTACTAACGGTATTAACTATGACTACTTCCTGAAGCTATTTGATAAGATGTACTTCTTGATGCTAATGATAAGAATACATTTCCTGTGGAGTATGATTTTCTTTTTTGGAATTAGATTGCATTTGGTTCTTGAAGATGCATGAATGCATTAACTCTGCTGTATTTCCTCTGTGTATCTTCTTATCTGTTTTTGAACATGGTGCCTCAGGATATTAGGCAAACTATGTTTCCTGCAGGTATCCTTGTTAGTAGGTTTGCAGTACTTTATAAAGGTGTTAGCCAGGGTGTGTTTCTTTAAAGTAAAAGGCAGGTCCTGCTTCCTGAAGGTATTAGCCAGGCTATGATTATTTATGGTAGTTGTTAACACGATAAGACCAGACGATATAAGAGCAGAATTAGGCCACTTGGCCCATCAAGTCTGTTCCATCATTTCATCATGGTTGATCCAATTTTTCCTCAGCCCCAATCACCTGCCTTCTCCCCATATCCCTTCATGCCTGACTAATCAACAATCTATCAACCTCTGCCTTAAATATACATAAAAACTTTGCCTCTACAGCCACCTGTGGAAACGAACTCCACAGATTCACCACTCTCTAGCTAAAGAAATTCCCCCTCATCTCCATTCTAAAAGGATGCTCCTCTATCGTGAGGCCGTGTCCTTCAGTTGTAGACTCTCCCACCATAGGAAACATCCTCTCCACATCCACTCTTTTGAGCTTTTCAACATTCAATAGATTTCAATCAGGTCACCTCTGATTCTTCTGAATTCCAGTGAGTACAGGCCCAGAGCCATCAGACGCTCCTCATATGATAAGTCTTTCATTCCGAAATAATTTTAGTGAGCCTCCTTTGAACCCTCACCAATTATGGCACATCCTTTCTTAAATAAGGGGCCCAAAAGTGCTCATGGTACGCTGTGAGGCCTCAGCAGTGATTTATAAAGCCGCAACATTACATCCTTGCTTTTATATTCTAGTTGTGTGTTTTCTGAAGCTATGAGCCAGGGTGTACCTCAGGATATGAGTTAGGGTGTACCTCAGGATATGAGTTAGGGTGTACCTCAGGATATGAGTTAGGGTGTACCTCAGGATATGAGTTAGGGTGTACCTCAGGATATGAGTTAGGGTGTACCTCAGGATATGAGTTAGGGTGTACCTCAGGATATGAGTTAGGGTGTACCTCCTGAAGGTAAAAGCTAGGCTGTACCTCCTGAAAGTATGAGCTAGAGTGTAGTTCATGAAGGTATGAGTTAGGGTGTAGCTTTCAGGTGGAATTCATTTCATGGACATATTAACTCGGGTGTCTTTCCTTAAAAATGTAACCAGTGGGTATTTTCTGAAGGGTTTTTTTGGTTTTTGTTTAATGTACGAACTATCGAGTAGTTCTTGAGGGTTTTTAGCAAGGGTGTATTCTTTGAATGCTTTAGATGGAGTGCGTTTTATGACATTAGTTAAAAAACTATTTGACAAACCCCAACACTGCATTTCCTGACTGTATCTACCATAGTGCTCAACCCAAAATTATTCCAATCCCATCTACATTTCTTTAAAATACTTGACTGTCTTATCGAGGCATTGGCTACTGATGATAGCCTGGTAACGTTTCCTGAAGTAATTAGACAGGATGTGATGAGAGACATGGATTACAGATGGCTGCAGATTTCCAGAAGCTGGCCACTCTTTTTCCTTTGACGCTCATGGTGTTACATTCAGTGGATGCTCTACTTTTGCCTGGGGAAAAGGAATGTAGTTCAGGAATTATATAGCTGATTTACCTGCAGTGTGACAATAAAGCCTTCCCAGGTTTTTAATAGTTTAATAGTTCCATTTAATATCAGAGTAATGTATACCATGTACATCCTGAAATTCTTTTTCTTCCCGGACATCCATGAAAACAGAGGAGTGCCCCAAAGAATGAGTGACAGTTAAAATATTAGAACCCCAAAGCCCCACCTCGTCCCCCCCCCCCCCTCCTACGCTCAAGCAATGAGCCCACACCCACCAATATAACAGTCATACTCTGGATGAAGTGGAGTTAGTTTTGACTTTTGGTTGGATACTTATTTGTGTGTTAGATGGAAAGCTGATCAACGTAAATACCCTTATTCCCTTCCTATTGACTATTGATTCTACATGTTAGCTCCCCAAGAAAGATGGCGCGGGGGTGCAATCCACCACTAGTTTGTCCACTAATACCATTCAACTCTGTAAGGCTCATCATCAAAAGAAGGAAATCTAATATACTGCCTTTTCCTTTTTCTGAATAAAACTTCCAGAACTCCCAGAAAGGGGAGGAGGTAAACAAACTGGATAGCTGTACCGGGTTAATAGCAAAACAGGACATGAAAGAGTGTTGACAGCAGATTAAATTGCCAGGATAGTGACATATCATGTGAGGAACTGTGTTTTCAACCGGTCTCCAAAGATGCTGCAGCAGCCTTTCTGTGTGGCATCACTCTCAGATATCATTCAAAATGTACGAATGGTCAGCAAAGCTTTTAGTGTCGTGGTGAAGGACGGAGAGAATGTTGTCCTGGAAGTAGTCACATAGTTTCAAATAATTTTCGGTAACTTTGAAGTCAATGTTCATGTTTGACTATAATTATAGCTGCTATCTCCTCTGGGCCTAAAGATTTTTTTTGTCATTTGAATGCTTGTTTAGTAAAAGGGCAAATGAGTCAACTTCCAACAAGAATTATCTTGTGATGTTAATGGCCGTGGGCAGGGTGCTATTTTCATGATCTGAATGTCTTATCTCTCAGGAGCTGATAAATGCCTGAACATTGCTGTGTTTAACTTTTCGATTTATTGAATAAATTAGTAAGAGGCCAGCCGAGTTGCAATCTGTGGTGTTTGAAAGTCTAATGGTGGCAAGAAATTGTTGTATGGGATTGTCACATGGTGCATTATTTGAACTGAATGCACTCCACTATGCTCTCACTTATCTTTGAAGTTTTCCAAGAAGAGACTCATTCGAAAGGATTTGCAGCTAATGTCTTTCTGATCCGCCCTATAATTTGCATTTGGGAGGTGAATTTGGTCAGTAAAGGAAATTCCATAATTTTCAGCCCCAAACAAGAACCAAAAACTTTTGAAGACAATAGTTTCAAAACCTCTGGAAGTATTTAAAATAACTAATACAGTTTAACAGTAATTACACTTGCATGTTATCAGCAGTAGTTAATTGGCTATAAATTGTATTGGGAATTCCTGAGTTAGAGAAAGGCGCTATAGAAATAGTTTCCTTCCTTCCTTCCTTTTCCTCCTACTTCCTGCAGATTACTTTCTAATGCTTAATACACAGACACAAAATAAATTGAACACATTTTTTAATATTACATTCACTGGCCACTTTGTTAGGTACAGGAGTGGAACCCTGTGAGGTTGTCTGCAGCTGTAGCCCATCCACTTTAAGGTTCGGCGACTCAGGGGTTCCCACCCTGGGGTCCATGGACCCTTTGCTTAATGGTATTGGTGCATGGCATAAAAAAGGTTGGAAACCCCTGTACGATGTGCTGTGCATGCAGAGATCCTCTTCTGCACACTGCTGATGTAATGCATGGCTATTTGAGTTACTATTACCTTCTTGTCAGCTTGAACCAGTTTGGCCATTCTCCTCTGACCTCTCTCATTGACAAGGCATTTTTCCCTTCACAGCACTGTGTAAAGCCTAGAGACTTTTATGCGTGAAAATCCTAGAAAATCTGCAGTTTCTGAGATTCTCAAACCTGGCACCAATGGTCCTAAGTCACTTGGATCACATTTCTTCCCCTTTCTGATGTTTAGTCTGAGCAACAACTGAACATCCTGACAGTGTCTGCATGTTATATTGCATTGGGCTGCTGTCACCTGATGGCTGGTTAGTTAACTGCATTAACAAGCAGGTGTACAAGTCCACCTACCTGAGTGTATTGATCTACAGTGCACTTGTATTGTTCTCAGTGATGTTCTCCCAGTTCCAGTGAATGTTAATGTGCAGTGATGGAAACTTTTGCCGTATTGGAAACTCAACTGTTTGTATGGAGATTTCTTTTTAGGGTGTTAATAAATTAACCAGAAAAGGTCAAAGTTCAAAGTACATTTATTATCAAAGTATGTGTGCTTTATACAACCTTGACATTGGTTTCCTTACAGGCAGCCACAGAACAAGAAAGCCCAAAAGAACCCATTAAAAAAGGAAGATAATCAAACACCCAGTGTGCAGAGAGACAGAAAAACAAATCAAACAAATAACCAACGCAAGCAAGTAGCATTCTGAGCTGAAGTCCACAAAGGGAGTCTGTCCACAGACCCCCCCAGTTCTGGCCAGAGCTGAGTAAATATCACAGAGCGGCGAGCTGAACCGGCCCATCCCTCGCCTAGGGTCCTGACACCCTGACCGTTTCAATCTGGCCAGGTGCCTAAATCGTCGTACAAGCATCGGGTTCAGTAGGTTCGATACGCTCTGGGGCCTGGACCCCGCTGTCTCAATTTGGCCTGTATCCCACTTGGCCCGGCACTTAATTCGGTCGAGCCTGGGGTCCTTTTTGGTCTCAGCGACAGGCCCCCTGTCTTGCCTTGCTTCAGTTCTGCTACATCAAATAGCCTCCAATTCCAAAGGAAAGTTACAGGCTATTGTTTGCGATGACCACTTACCAGAAAAAGAGTGATTAACAAAGTATTTGGTTGTTTTCTTTGTTTCATTGGCCACCACTCAGAAGTCACTGAGGTTCACCATCTTAAACCAGAAGATTGTCAGGTTGAGTGCCAAGGATCTGTGACGGAAATGTTGGCTAAAATAAATGGAAATTGTTGCAAATCTGCTTCTTCTGAGGATCGTTTAAAGTGGATATTCCTTCTTGCCAGACTCCTTTTCCTGATCTTTCCAGTACAGTGAGGTAACCTGCTGAGTTGTATCAGAGTCAGGTGAATTGTCACTTGTTACGAACCCCGTAACTGGGTCACTTACCAGCAAAGATGGAGACGTCCGTTGAAGTCTGATGATACTATTTTTAACAGTATTTATTAGTAAAAATACACAAAAATAATATCAATACAGATAGTATACGTCGTCAATACTAAATCTAAAAGTGTGGGTATAATAATAATCAATAAGAAATAAGCTCTATTATTGTCTAGGGGATAATGTATTGTCCGATGGAACTATATATAACTCAGAGTCCTGCCATGTGCAGAAGTTCGCTGATGACACGGCCATAGTGGGGTGTGTCAGGAATGGACAGGAGGAGGAGTATAGGAAACTGATACAGGACTTTGTGATATGGTGCAACTCAAACTACCTGCGTCTCAATATCACCAAGACCAAGGAGATGGTGGTGGACTTTAGGAGATCTAGGCCTCATATGGAGCCAGTGATCATTAATGGAGAATGTGTGGAGCAGGTTAAGACCTACAAGTATCTGGGAGTACAGTTAGACGAGAAGCTAGACTGGACTGCCAACACAGATGCCTTGTGCAGGAAGGCACAGAGTCGAATGTACTTCCTAAGAAGGTTGGCGTCATTCAATGTCTGTAGTGAGATGCTGAAGATGTTCTATAGGTCAGTTGTGGAGAGCGCCCTCTTCTTTGTGGTGGCGTGTTGGGGAGGAAGCATTAAGAAGAGGGATGCCTCACGTCTTAATAAGCTGGTAAGGAAGGCGGGCTCTGTCGTGGGCAAAGTACTGGAGAGTTTAACATCGGTAGCTGAGCGAAGGGCGCTGAGTAGGCTACGGTCAATTATGGATAACTCTGAACATCCTCTACATAGCACCATCCAGAGACAGAGAAGCAGTTTCAGCGACAGGTTACTATCGATGCAATGCTCCTCAGACAGGATGAAGAGGTCAATACTCCCCAATGCCATTAGGCTTTACAATTCTACCGCCAGGACTTAAGAACTTTTTAAAGCTATTATTAATGCTTTTTGAGATGGTGATTTAGATGCATATCATTTTTTTTACTGAGTTAAGTATTGTATGTAATTAGTTTTGCTACAACAAGTGTATGGGACATTGGAAAAAAGTTGAATTTCCCCATGGGGATGAATAAAGTATCTATCTATCTATCTATCTATCTATCATAAAGTTCACTCAGTTCATGCAGGCTGCAGCTGTTGGGGACTGCTGTGTTGCAATGGTTGGAGAGAGAGAGATTTGGAGAAAAACTTGCCAATTCCTTTTATGATTTCGATCCGTCAGGAGTCTCGTTGTCATGGCCTTTCACTTGTGGCCTCTCCTTTAGCTAAGCCGTTCTTCCGTGATGAGCCCGCCACCCTGGCAAGGGAGGACGCACACGAGCCCCCACTGGCTTTTGCTATAAAACGCTGTCACTGGATTTCCAGCGTTTCTCCTGGTGCGTCTAAAGGGGTTGTTCCCCAGACCCCTCTTTTACCCTTACTCACGGGGTCTCAGATGTCAATCAGGTTGGGATGATGCAATCCCTCAACCAGACCACTCTGGTTGTCCCCTGAGGGTTTTCAATGAATAGTACAGTACTCAATACACAATTCTGTCTCCAAGAGACAATGGCCGTTATCAGTGGTTCCGTTCCGCTGAGGCCAGGACACATTCCAAACCTTGTGTATTCTGCGTGTCTCCCTCTCATTTCCTGGGTCCCAGACCCGAATTAATAGCGATCTTGCGATTCTCAAAAAGGAGGGGGCGACTTTGTACCCTTCGGCCCCTCAGAGTTGCTTCACATTCATAACACACTTTAAACTCCAAATGTATTTATGTCTGCAAGGATTGCTTCTGACACTGACCCTTGTAGGTTTATGGGGGGGGGGGCAGTGCAATAGTGTTTGGTTGAGCAGTCAAAATTGCTGCTTCAGTTGAATATCTGGTGTGCATTTAGTGGAGAATGACTGACATTATAGTCTCGACAAGACCACATTGCAGGAAAGATGTGATTAACCTAGAGAGGGTGCAGAAAAGATTCACAGGGATGTTTCATGGATTGGAGGGTGTGAGTTATAAGGAGGGCTTGGGCAGGCTGGGTCTGTTTGCATTGAAGCCAAAGGGATGTGAAATGATAGTGATTATATAAAATTATGATAGGTGCAGATTGGATAGACAGCCAGAGTTTCCCATGGTATGAATGTCAAAAGCTAGAGGGCATAGGTTTAAGGTTCAAAGGTGAACAGAAGGGTAAACCTTCCACACAAAGAGTAGTTGGTGTGTGGAGTGGCGGAGGCAAGAGTTGGAAAAACCCTAAAGAGGCAACGCAATATGTTAAGTAGTGTTCCATTACATTTCTTAAAACCAAAAGGACTGTCACCACTCATATAGCCCCTGTGGGGTGGTGTACTACAACAGTAATTGAGGGGTTTCCTCACATTAGCCCCTCACTGTCCAGGAGCGGAAGAATCCTCTCCCACCAGGCTGCTCGGAGATTCAGTGTGGCTCTCAGCACGTACCCTTGCAACCTGGAATGTGCGGGCCGGCAGCATTTCTCTGCAGGCGTCTCCACGTACCGGCAGACCCAAAAGGCGACTTTCACCGAGATGATAATCTTCCAGCAGCACGATGTCCATCCCTGTGCGTGCGTGGCCCTGGAAACAACCCGCAGATCAGAGCCCTCTGTCACACAGCATCTTGCATCTTCCTCCACACCCTCTTCGCAAAACCACAGTCGGCAAACGCATTTGCTTCACAGAGTCATAACTCAGTCTGCGTTTGGTTTCTCTGCTGTGGAGGAGTCTGCATTAACCCGTGGACTATCCCCATTTCACAGATATAGCTCAGCCTGCTGAACATTTTCAGCCTTTATCTCTTTTTCTGTTCTTAAAGGATGTCAGATGTGATTATATGGACAAAAGAGACTGGAAAGGAGAATAAATGTCAACATTATTTTCTAGGACAGGATATTAAAGAGGGATTGTGAATATTGGTGGTTTAATACCTGAGTTATTTGTCTATATTCTCAATGTTCCACATCTCTAACCCCATCTGGATCCACAGCTTTTCAAACCTGTGTGGCTCTTTTGCATACCCCTGACTTGAATCATTCTTCTGCTGATGTTTGCTGAAACCCTTCAAAGCCTTCTCCTCTCGGCTTTGGAATCACTTCCCCATCTCACTATCCTTAAAACTTAACTCTTTGTCCAACCTTTTGGCCACTTGACCCTTTATGTGGTTCCATGTTAAGTTTGGTTAACTGTAGTTTTGCAAAACACTTTGAAGGTTCTATTTAAGTGCAAATTGTGGCTGTGTAGAGAGTCAAAATATGATTTTGGAATTGAGAGTAAAGGAATAGAAAAGAAATCTCAGGAGACACGAGTAACGTACGAAATGCCAGTGGGATCTTCCGTTTAGAGAAAGTGCAAACCCTGTGTACGTAATGAAGGTAACCTGTTGGCAGACACTTTGTCAGTAGGAGACTCACTTTACACCCCACTTGTTGCAGGCTGTAGTTTTAATCACTTGTTTATCATTTTGTGTAAGAAGGGACTCATAATCATGCTTATTCATGGAATATTCTTATCCATTACTTGCTTACTTGGAATGTGTTTACGATTGTCCAAAACTGTAATTAAAGCTTTTGGAAAATTACTTGTCTGTCAATGTTATGCTTTCTTTTAAATAAATAGCATGTGAATTTAAAACCATGTTCAGCCTCAAACAAAGCTTCTTTTCTGCATGATAATTGAAGTAGCTGGTTTATTTGAATTAACAGGTGGCCAATGGACCTTGACTTTGTCCCACCCAGAGGAGTCAAAGATTGGCTTTGAGACATCTATTTAGTACTTATGATCTGTATTCTCCGCCACACTCCCAACATTAGAGAGCTGTGGGGAATTGCGTATGTATTTTTAAAATAGCAAGTCATTTGTGGTTTACTAAAGTTAAGTTTCTTTGCAATTTGCAAGTTCAAATATTTTAGGAGAGAGTGAGAGTGAAATGACTGATTTTGCCCGAAAATATGCTGTAATAGGTGGCTAAGATTTCACCAACACTGCGGGACTTAGTGATACTGCTTCTTTAAAACCATTTGCTGCATTTCAGAGAATGAATCAGTTGTGATAAATAATGTATTTATCATTGCTTGAATTAAACTTCCTTTCAAATAATGCTTTCAGATGTACTTCAAACGAACAAAGATTCCCAGGCTCTTCAATCTATTTTATGATAATGATTTTGTTGGAGATTCCAATTACCCCCCAAAAAAGTTTAAATGTGCTTATCTTGACAAGTTATACATCTTGTACTTTATTTTTCAAGTCTTCACTAACCACATATTCTTTTCATCTGGTGTTCTATCATTCTAACCCAGGGGTTCCCAACCTTTTTATGCCATTAACCAAGGGGTCCATGGACCCCAGGTTGGGAACCTCTGGTTCTAACCTAATGTAGATATTGAAATGTTTTGTAATCTCCTGCTCTCAGTGTTCTTCAACATGCTTTCAGAGACACGAGATTCTGCAGATGCTGGAAATCTTGGGAAACACACAACGCACACAATACTGGAGGAACTCCACAAGTCAGACAACATCTACGGAGGATATAAACAGTCGACGTTTCACGCTGAGACCCCATAGGTGCTGCCTGACCTGCTGAGTTCCTCTAGCATTTAGTGTGCATTGTTCAACCAAGTTTTATTTGTTTCCCACTGTAGAAGGATGAGTGTAAATTATTGACAACATCACCTGATATTATCACTACCGTCATCAAGTGGTGACCTTTCACCTCCCTGGCAATGAATAAACTTTTAGGTTTCTCTCTCCTTGCCTCTAGTCTTTCACAAGCTGTTTCTGGCCTATGTAACCATTCCAAGTATTCTGCTAGTAAGTGGTGCCTACAAGTACCGACTGTGAGTTATATTTTGTAGTTTGTATAGGTCAAATGAGACTTGTATTGTTTATTGTCCAAATTGCTTAAAGGCAGACATAGCGAGGTAGTTGTAGAATTGTGGAATTCCTAGTTAGTACAAACGTTAGTAGTTTATGTGTGGCTATCCTAAAGTTTTATTGAGAACTTACAAGAACAACACTACTTAGGTAAACGGAGTTATTATTGCATTTATTAGTTGTGTTGTTAGAATTACATACTTGGGTATATTGTTCAATTTTAGAGTTTATTGAAGTTTAGCATTAGTCTATTGGATTATTTTAGAATTTAAGTTTTATTGTTAACTTTTAGAGTTGCTGTAAGGAACTACATTTACAACTGCAGTTAAGAGTTGGGGCAGCAATTGTCGTAAATGTGGATTGCAAAGGGAAAATCAGAGAAAATCGTTCAGTGACACTGTGCCAGAAATTAGCAGCTCAAATTTGCAAAACAAAGGAAGACTTCTTTATCCAGTATCAATATTCAGGGTGGTCTGGGATGTCTTTTTACACACTCCTCTAAACAACAGTCAAAGAGGGTTTCCCGAAAGAGACCAGGAATCAGATGTGTTGGCAGTCTTTCAGTGTTTTGAGCACTTAATTTGTTTGCGAACAGAATTGCATTTTGGCACAACATTACAGAACAATTTTCTATTATTTTCCATTTATATTAATTGCAGCCCCAACCCTATTCTCTGGCTGTACATCTAGCTTTATACAACTATAGAAGTTTGTTAGCCAAATTTGCCAAAGCATTTTGTTGTAGACATTTTATGTGATTATAGTTTAGTGATCTGTAAGTAGAGCAACTTATTTTATACAAAGAATTCAGAATTAAACCCCGACATGAGGAACCATTCCCTTCCACAAACACTTGACAGAACTTGTCCTTGCCCTCAACAACTTTTGTTTCCTCCCACTTTCTATAGATCGGACACAGACACTCATTTGGCCTGTAGATACATCTGTCTTTTTACTGGCTACATGGAAAAGTCCTTGCTTCATGCCTGTTCTGGTACATCCCCCCCACCCATCCCCAACTCATTCTCTGCTATATTGACAATTGCATCAGTGACCGTCTACACTGAGGTTGAACTCATCAATTTGATCACTTTCGCTATGAGTTTCCGCCCTGCCCTATCTCTGCCGTTTCTCTTACTTGTCTGTGGCTTCACATATTGCATAACCCCTCAGAGGAACCCTGGATCTGCAACACACAATGTTCTTCTAGGACAGGGGTTCCCAACCGGGGGTGCAAGATGCAATTTCAGGGGGTCCGACAAAGAGTGGCTTGTGTGCTTGAGTGACAAGTCACGAGTCATCACTCAGCCAGCTGCCAGTGTGCCTTGAGAAGTGGTAGTAACGTTTGTCCCAAGCACACTCCAGTCTCCCGCTGCCCGAGTCGAGAGAGACGTAAACTCACTCCAGTCTCCCGCTGCCCGAGTCAGCGTTGAGGATTCTCATCAGTGTTAGCTGGGAGTTGCACCTCAGAGTTGAGAAGTCCCATCAATTTACTGTTTACAATTTTTTCTGAATAAATTAGAAACTAATTGCTCAATTTATATTTGCATTTTATGCACTGTTAAAAGCTTATTTTTTTAAGTTCAATTTGTTCACCTGCAGTATTGTATGTGGTTCAAAAATTAGAAATTAGACTTCTTCATCTTCAAATGTGATATTACTTTTGTAGGGGGTGCGAACATTAATTAAACATTTCCTAGGGGTGTGGGGCATAGAAAAGGTTGGGAACCACTGTTCTGGGACTTAAAGTCAGAATCTGGCTTAATATCACCGGCATACATCATGAATTTTGTTAACATTTCAGCCGCAGTACAATGCAGGGCATGATATATATAGGAAAAAATCTGAATTACAGTAAGTATATATATGTATAATGCATAGTTAAATTAAGGTAAGTAGTGCAAAAACAGAAATTTAAAATAATGAGGTAGTGTTCATGAGTTCAATGTCCATTTTGAAATTGGATGGCAGAGGGGAAGAAGCTGTTCCTGAATGGATGAGTGTGTGCCTTCAGGCTTCTGTACCTCCTTCCTGATGACAACAATGAGACGAGGACATGTCCTGGGTGATGGGGGTCCTTAATAATGGACGTTATCTTTCTGAGGCACAGCTCCTTGAAGGTGCCTTGGATACTTTGGAGGATGGTATCCATGATGGAGCTGACTAATTTTACAACTCTCTGCAGTTTACTTCGATCCTGTGCAGTGCCCCCCCCCCCCCCAATTCCAGATGGTGATGCAGCCAGTTAGAATGGTCTCCATGATACATCTGCAGAAGTTTTTGAATGTTTTAGGTAATAAACCAAATCTCCTCAAACTCTTAACGCTTAATGAAATAGAGCCACTGTCTTGTCTTCTTTATAGCTGCATCGATATGTTGGAAGCAGGTTAGATCCTCAGAGATATTGACACCCAGGAGTTCTGATCCCTCTATGAGGATTGGTTTGTGTTCCCTTGTCTTACCCTTTCTGAAGACCACAATCAGCTCCTTGGTCTTACTGACGTTGAGTGCCAGGTTGTTGCTGTGACACCTCTCAACTAGTTGGTATATCTTGCTCCTTGTACGCCCTCTCATCATTATCTGAGATTCTGCCAACAATGGATGTATCATCAGCAAATTTCTACATGGTGTTTGAGCTATGCCTAGCCACACAGTCATGTGATAAACAGAGAGTAGAGCAGTGGGTTAAGCACACATCCTTGAGGTGCGTCAGTGTTGATCATCAGCGAGAAGGAGATGTTATCACCAATCTGCACAGATTGTGGTCTTCTGGTTAGAAAGTCGAGTATCCAGCTGCAAAGGGAAGTACAGAGGCCCAGGTTCTGTAGTTTTTTGATCAGAACTGTAGGAATGATGATGTTAAACTCTGAGCTATGGACAGCATCCTGACATAGGTATTTGTGTTGTCCAGCTGATCCAAGTCTGCATGGAGAGGCATTGAGATTGCATCCACTGTGGACCTATTGTGTTGACAGGCAAATTGCAATGGGTCCAGGTCCTTGCTGAGGCAGGAGTAGGTTCTAGTCATGACCAACTTCTCAAAGCACTTCATCATCATAGATGTGAGTGCTACTGGGTGATAGTTGTTAAGGCAATTCACCCTGCTCTTCTTGGGCAATGGTATAATTGTTGCTCTTTTGAAGTGGGTAAGAACTTCTGACCATAGCAGCAAGAGATTGGAACTACCTTTGCGTACCCCGACAGTTGGTTGGCACAAGTTTTCAGAGCCTTGCTACTTACTCCATCGGGCTTGCCGCCTTGTCAGGGTTCATCCTCCTGAAAGACAGCCTGACGTCAGCCTCTGAGACAGAGATCAGATGGGTCACTGAGTGCAGCAGAGATCCTCACAGCTGTAGTTTTATTCTCCCTTTCAAAGCAGGCATCAAAGGCGTTGAGCTGATCTGGTAGTGAAGCATCAGGTCCACACGTGTTGGAGATGATAAGAAAGAGAAGATCATTTTGAGCCATTTGAAAATAAACGACCATGACAAAGTAGTTGCTGAGATGTTTCACCTCAAGGAGAATCTAGGACTAGTTTCCGAATAAGGAGGCATTCATTTACCACGGTGATGGGGAGGAAATTTTTCTGTCAGAGGAACATGAATTACAAGCCATGAAAACTGCATGACAGTATCTATTCAGGCTTGAGAAAGACAGACTTTTGAGCTGCAGGGAACTCAGAGCTAATGGACAGAGACAGAGAAGTAGAATAGAGACCATAGTCTAATCATCTACGATTTTACTGAATTGTGAAGGAGGTTGACAGGGCTACGTGGCCTACTGCTGTTGGTTGTTATGTTCTTACTGGAGCACTGAAGCAGATTTTAGCAAAACAAAAAAGCTGGTCATTGACTTCAGGAGGGCAGCAGTGTATATACTCCTGTCTATAACAACAATGGATTCATGTTGGATAAGAGGGTTGAGAGCTTCAAGTTCCTAGGAATGAACATTACCAATGGCCTGTCCTGGTCCAATCGTGTAGATGGACAAGGAAGATCACCCAACACCTCTTATTTCCTCAGGAAACTAAAGGTGCTTGGCATGTCCCCTTTGACCCTTAGCCTTTATAACCAATACACCACAGGAAGCATCACAGCCTGGTATGGCAGCAGCTCCGCCTGGGACTACAAGAAACTGCAGAGTTAATAGACACAGCTCAGCACATCATCGAAACCAGCCTCCCTTCCACAGACTCTGTCTATTCTTTTCTCTGCCTCCGAAAAGCAGAGAGCATGATCAAAGACCCTGTCCACTATTTGGCAGAAGATGAAGGGGTGCAGTGCTGCCAGAGCTCACTGGAGCGCCACTCCGGAACCTCTGTAAAAAAGACAAGCGGGGAATTTAACAGAAGCGGGGTTTGGGGAGAGGGGGTGGTGGCTGGTGGGGAAAATACCACTAACATTAGGATATTTGATTGTTTTTGGTGGAATCCTGGAGCTGTGACTGTTTTTTATTTAGGAATTTGTGAAATTTCTCCTCGCTCGACCCGTTGTCCCATCATACCCTGTAGCCTCCCGCCATTTCACAGATACTTAGTCTCTCTCCAGCACTCGTTGTTTGAGCATTGTTTGCAGAGAAAATAAGAACCTTAGATCTTTTGAAAAGTGGCATGTCGCTTTCTGAAGTGGGCCTTAAGGTTGGTAAGAATGAATTGAGCATTCGCACAATAAAGCAGAAAGAAGCTGAAATTCGTGCAAGTGTTAGTGCTACCCCTACAAAGGCAAAAATGGTCTCTCTGGTCTGTGATAAAGTGCTTGCAAAGACTGAGAAAGCATTAAGTGTGTGGCTAGAGGACATGTCACAGAAGCATATCCCTGTTGATGGCAAGACTATGCGTGAAAAAGCACTTAACCTCTATGAGCACTACTGTGAGGGGGTTGAGGAGAGTAAGAGGAAGGAGTTTAAGGCTAGTAAGGGATGGCTGGCTAGCTATGTAAAGCGCTACAGCCTCAAGAACTTAAAAGATCATGGGAGAATCGGCATCGGCTAATTAGTGAGTGCAACCATGCAATACTTTGTCATATTATTAAATTAAGTATTGTATGTTTTATTGTACCAGTTATACACTGAAATGTAGTGATAGGCTATAATCTTGTTAATGTCTTAACTATCACTATATTTCTGTGGAGCTCTGGAATTCATGTATTTCTTTCATCTTGGTTTAGTGCTTGACATTATAAAAAGTCCTATTCATATATATATATATGTCACACCCAATTTGTGTACCTGCTAATTACATGAATGGGGCAAGGAAGTTGCACAGTACACAAATTGGGTGTGACATATATATAGAGAGGATATAGGAAATGGCAAGCATTCTGTCAGCTCCGGCACCTAAAAAATTAGCACTGCACCCCTGAGAAGATGTAAAAGACTGACAACATGTACCACCAGGTTCAAGGAAAGCTTCTACCCTGCTATTATAAAGCTAGTATAATATGATGGATTCTGGATCTCACAATCTACTGCATTGTGATCTTGCACATTATTCTTTACTTGCACTTCACTTTCTCTGTAGCTGTTACACTTTGTTCTTCATTCTGTCACTGTTGTTGGGACGAGAGACCCAGGCGGGAACGGTAAGGACACAAGTGCTGGAGTACCTGTGACTGGACTCTAGACACATTGTCGAGATTGGGACGAGAACAGGGTTCTTGACAAGATCGTAGATGAGAATCCGAATGAGACAGAAATCCAAAATGCAATCGCAGACTGAACTGAAGTTGAGCTGACAATTGAGTACTCAACTTGAGTTCTGATGCTCTTTAAGTATCCACATCCTGGTGCCAAAACGTGGCTGCCAATTAGTGGAGTGGGCGTGAATCTTTTAAAGGGACTGTGCCAGCTATCCATATTCCAGATATTAGATCATCTAAACCCTGGAAGCAGGTGTGGTCGGGTGTATACCGTAACAGTATTGCCTTGTTCTGCCACAACTCACTGTGTAATGATTAGATATGTATGAATGGAATACAAGTCTTTCATTGCATCTCAGTATATGTGATAATAATAAACCAATTCCAATTTTAAAATATCCTGATTACTTCTTGGCAAGTAACATACCATCTGCCACTAACTTTACTGTTCTTGATGGATCTGGGTTACTTCTTGGAGTCTGGCACATGGAAGAAATATTTGCTGTTCTCTAAGGCAGTGGTCCCCAACCACTGGGCTGTGAGGAAACAATATGATTTGGCGGTATGAAGCGATATGAGTCATTTACACTGCATGTAGCACGTGCTTTGTGGCCCGGTGGTTGGGTACCCAAAGCCAATTCAGAAAAATGGCATTTGTGTTATTGTCTTTGCTCTGGGCTTGCTCAAATCTGTTTGTATATTTGAAATGCCTTCCAGCAGTTGTTGAGACAATGAGAACCCATTTCTTCTTTAGGTGGTTAAATCATGGCTTCAATGAACAGAAGTTAGCTTAAACTGGTGCCACCTTCTTAAGAACCCAGTGGAGGTGTACTAATTTTATAAGTAGTGTGCTGGGTGACTGATCTTGATAACGACAAAGAGGCGTGAATTTTAAATCGTGTATAACTCAAATCACCTGGGTTCATTGCAATTTCAATTCATATTTTCAATGCAAGATAATTCTCCCTCAGAGATTTTTATGTTTCTCAAGGCAAGTGAGGATGATAATTGTGTCAGTCCCTGGCACTGCCAGTTCTGCGGTTGTACAGCTGGATTCAGCTCTTCAAACAGGGAACATTTCACCGGGTGTGGAGTATAACAAAATAATGAGCCCATTCTACACAAACCCCCTGAGAACAGAATAGATTGCAACGTGTGTCTTCTATTTCCACAGTAATCACTATTGCATCCTTTCTGAATCGCATGTCAATTAGTTTTGAAATGTAGACAGCTCAGGGCCGTGAGCCCACGCATGTTCTGAAAGCTCATTTCATACAGGCTGTTTGCTGCCAGCAACGTGGGCTGGATTTCAACCCAGGTTCTAGTGAGGTATGTAAGGCGTAACATCTCTGTTTGAATCAGTAACCTTAAATTAACTTTTCTGTTGAAAATGCTTTAATATGCTTAAATTGCTATTGTTAACATTTTAAAAATGAGTGCCTGTTTTAATGTCAAATTTTACTACTCCATAGAGAGTAGCTGGGGAAAGCGGAAATTATATGTAACAAAAATGTCACATCACTAATGGTCAATTGTTTGTTCTTTTTTAAATGTGAAACCTTTATTTATTTATCTATCTATATATCCAGCGAGGAGTAAGCCCTTCCAGTCCTTCATGCCATGCTGCACAGCAGCCCACCAATTTAACCCTTACCTAACCACAGGACAATTTACAATGACTGATTAACCTGCCAACCAGTACGTCATCGGACTGTGGGAGAAAACGGAAGCACCCAAAGGAACCCGGGAGGTCACCGGGAAAACGTACAAACTCCTTACAGGCAGCGCTGGGAACTTAACCTGGGTCGCCTGTACTGTAAAGCATCGTTCTAACCACTGTGACACTGTAAAGCATTGCGCTAACCATTATCCCATTTTGCTAATCATTGTTAAAAGTAGTCCATTGAATTTATCCAGTTGAACAACTGAGCCATCAAAGTACAATAATCGGGCTCATCTGAGAAAAGGAGATAAATTGTGCTGGAACTTGTCTCTAATCACTCTTCAGTCACACTAGTTGGAGTGTCTAGGTATGTTTGCTGTTGTCTAGACACAGTCTTACTTAGCTATGGTGATTCACACTTCCATCAGTCATCCCAATTCAAATGATAAATGATAACCATAGAGGTTAATGTGTGCCACGTTTTAAACTTATTGAGTTTCTGAGCAATCTGTCCTCTTGTATTTTAGTTTTATTGCATTCAAAATAGCATAAAATTGGAATTTTATTCAAGACATTAGCTGGCCATGTTGTAATGTTGAGCAATCCAAGCTGATGGAGATAGTTCACCATTATTTGTTATGGTGATTTTAAAACATTACACAGGCTGTTATTAGTGAGTAAGCTGTCCTCGAGCATGGAAGAGACATTCCATGAAATACAAAGTACCATTACTTGCTGGTCAATTTGCACCTCCCTGCTGTTAACTGCAGGCAAAGAACAGCTTATTCTCAGCTTCCCTACAAGGTTCATATAATTGTTGCATTTGTGCTTTAATTTCTAATTAAATACTGCAGAGAATCAGGACTGCTACTCAATGGCATTTATAATACTTTTATAACAAGATTTATATACTTTCAATATCACTTAAACTTTTCCACTGTGGAAAGAAAATACAGACAAGAGAAAATCTGCAGATGCTGGAAATCTGAGCCACACACACACACAAATGCTGGAGGAGCTCAGCTGGCCAGACAGCTTCTATGGGAAAAAGTACAGTTGATGTTTCAAGCCAAAACCCTTCGACAGGTTGAGTACCTCTTATCCGAAGTGCTCGGGGGCTGGAAGTGTTTCGGATTTTGGAATATATAGTGAGATTGCTTGAGATTGCCATCATTTCCGACTCTGAATATATGTGCTACCTGTAAGCCGTCTTTGTCTTACACTTGTGCATCACACACAAATGTACTGAACATTAAAAATTATTATACACCATTAAAATAATGAAAATATAATGTGTGCAGTGTAGCCACATCGGGAGAGCACCTGAACCAGCTGTTGAACAACAACAGATAATGGCAGAATTTCAGTTTCTACCTACAATGCTGTGATTTGATTAAGAGGTTACAATCACTGTTTCTGACCTAGAAATGGGGGACATAGCCTCAAGATTCGGGGGAGTAGATTTAGGACAGAGATGAGGAGGAGCTGTTTTTCCCAGAGAGTGGTGAATCTGTGGAATTCTCTGCCCAATGAAGCTACCTCAGTAAATATATTTAAAACAAGGTTGGATAGAGTTTTGCATAGTAGGGGAATTAAGGGTTATGGGGAAAAGGCAGGTAGGTGGAGATGAGTCCATGGTCAGATCAGCCATGATCTTATTGAATGGCCGAGCAGGCTCGATAGGCCAGATGGCCGACTCCTGCTCCTATTTCTTGTGTTCTTATGTAAAAACAATTAACATTATAGACTTGTTCAGGTGTTAGATTTTCATCAGCGACGACCTTGGCAAACTCATCAATGAATTTCTCTGCTGCTTCATGATCAGCAGATACTTTATCACCGCAAAATGTTTAAAAATGAACTGCCATGCCTTTTCTTAAATTTCTGCAACCAGCATCCTGAGTAATCACAATTACCTTTCATTTTTCAGTTCGTCGTGCTAAATCTTTGCTTGTTTCATGATCAGCATACTATTAAGTGGCATACACAGAACGTTCACTCTGACACTGACTAATCCACTTTTTCAATACATGACTGACATTTCCATTTTTCACTTTATGCAGTGTTTTTCTATTTTTCATCAACTCCTGCTCATTGCTTATGTGAGGTCACTTCTCAGAACTGTCTGGGATATGCAGAGACCTGCACACTGCCTGGGAACCTTCCCAGCGCATTGTGGAATTTTCCAGGTGTGACATCATGTCAGCGCTCAAATAAATTTTGGTTTTCGGACGTTTTTGGATATTGGATTTTCTGATGAAGGATCAACCTGTTTATTTCAGAGTTAGAAATTATACCTACAGTGTATAATCACTGCTTTTTTCATTGTTTAACTTTTCTCTCTGAATCTAGACTTTCCTGTTTTTAAGGTTTTTTTGTACCCTGTTTGAATCTAGTTTACGTTCTTTCCCTTTTTCACCCAGTCCAGCAAAAACTGTTTGGATTCACAATTCACTCAGGTCCCGAGTTGGCATTGCCATGGTGTTACCAGTGACTCCTGAGGTAGTATTTGAGTTCATCATTGACTGGGATCTCCTGCAACACTGCTGGTGCCACACTGTATTGGTCTCGCCATTCCTTTGGATTTACCAGCTGTATGGAGAGAGGGAGTCTGCTGCATGGGCAACAGCTTTCTCTCCATTTTGTACTGCCTGGCATGCACAAAAACTATTTGAGAAAATAGCTGGGGTTACATTCGTTTATTTGGGACACCGTACGACTTAACTGAGACAGAAGACTGTTGCCAGTTTCTAACTAGCATCAGTCACGTGCCTTTGTGTGGCCATTAGACACTGCTTAGTGCTTGAAGGAAACATTTAAAAAATATGATCAGTTTGCCATTTTTATACCTTTTTAATTATTCTGGAAGCTTTGGTTAATTGGGCCAGCCACTTAATTGGGCCAAAATGCACTTGACCCACTGTGTCCCAATTAATCAGAATACACTGTAATTAAAAAGGTATAAAAAGACAAACTACCATTTAACTGAGTAAAAAAATCCAAGTATTTAAATGAAATACAGAACAAATTCGAACACTACCATTACAGTACTATAAAACTGTGAATTAGTTCTTCATAATTATTGACCGAGGAATTCATCCAGTGTATACTATGCTGCCGTGTTCTTTTGATTGACTGTAAATGACCAAAATCAGCACAGGCACCTAGTGCAGATAATCGCCTGCCTTCATACAACATTCAATGATTGCATCCTCCAAATCTTCATTTTCATTGTAATATTCAAGATGATTGTTGCTACCTTCAAAATCTTCGTAGGTCCTAACTTGTTGAAGTTCATTTTCACTCCCGGCTGTTTCTGGCATCTCCAAGTCTGAATGCTTGAAACCCACAGTGAGCAAAACAGTTCTGAACTGTCTTATTGCTTGTTTCTCGCCAATTATCAGTGACAAAAAATCACTACTGTTTGAACGCAAACACACTTAACTGACACTATTTAAAATTGTGATAGGTATGGATAGCATAACCAGTGTTCTTCCAAGGGTGGAAATGTCAAGTACAAGAGGCATAGGTTAGGGTGAGAGGGGGAAAGTTTAAAAGAGATATATAAACATTTTTTTACATAAACTGGAGTTGCCTGGTACATACTGCCGGGGGAGGGGCAAGAAATAGCAATCTTCAAAAGGTACTGAGTCAGACATATAAACAGGCAGAGAATATATGGGTATGGACCGTGTGCAGGCAAGTGGGATTAGTTTGATTGGCAGAGACATTGTGGGCTGAAGGGCCTGTTCCTGTGCTGTACTGTTCTACGTTCTACCTGGATTTGGTCAAGCGACTCCCATGATGTTGTTGGGTTGTCAGTTATAGAAATTCGACAGCAATAATGAAGGACTGGCAATCTATTCCCCTTGATGCCACACTCAGTCTAATGTTGCCTTGATGTCAATGGCAATTCCTCTCATCTAAGTGGAATCCATGTTCCAATCTTTGTTCCATGTGATAAGGTCTTGAGTCGAGTGGTTCTGGTCAAACACATCAACTGGGTATTTCACCTTTCACTGATAATTGAGAGTAGACTGAATGTGCAGTAAATTGTTTGATTTGGTATCTTCTGATTTGAATGTGCATGTCTGGGCAATTTCCCAGTCAGACGGATACCAGTCTTGTAACTATTCTAGAACAGTTTTATTGGAGGCAAGTCTGGAACTTGTTGGAATGCTGTCTAGGGCTGTAGCCTTTGCTATATCCAGAGCTGAGTGGTTTCCTTAAATTACATGGAATGAAATCGAAAGGCTAGACAGTGGTTTCTGTGACCTTTGGGCTATCAGAAGGAAGTCTAGATGAATTGTCTACTTGGCAATTTTGGCTGATCATATTATTATGCATGGGGACATCCTTGGAGCAGGGGTTCTTAACCTTTTTTATGTCATGGACTCCTACCATTAACCAAGAGGTCCATGGACACCAGGTTGAGAACCCCTGCCTTGGAGCCTCTTCCAACTCCTGTCACATCCACCACAATTTATGATTGGTTGTGATAAGATGCGGATGCTTAATCTGATCCACTGACTATAGGATCACTTCGTTTTAGCTACTGCTGTACAAAACATATTCACCATTTTATGTGTGTTCCAACTATTGCAGTAAATGAGCTTATATGCAAAATATATATTTTTAAAAAAAATTAAAGCATGTGTATGTCATGGAGTTTATGCCATGTCATAATTTATGGTTATAACTGATTCCCAAACATCAATTTCATGCTATCTCTGGTTTATGCCCTAAAATACTCTTGTGGAGTCCTAAAATTTTAATTATATTGAATAAGTTATAATTGCGTTCTCATGCAATAACGAATTGCATGAAAAATACCAAGAACTGATTATTTTGGCGCGAAACTAAAGGTTAACAGCAAGGTTAGCCCCTGATTAAAGGCAAAAAATGTTAACAAACTTTGAAAGCACCAAAAGACTTGAATGAGAATATCTGAGTGTTTCAAGTGAGTGCCTTTTGAAGAGTTTTGGATTGTCACTTTCAAGTTCAAGTTTATTATCCTCTGACTGTACATATATTCAGCCAAATGAAACAACATTCCCCTGGACCAGGGTGCACCACAAAACATATATCACACACAGCACATTTGTTAGCATAAGTATGTTAATATAATTCAGAAATGCATTAGTGCTTACCACAGATAAACAGAACAGTAATCAGTAAACTCCAAGTGATGACACCTCGGAGGTGGCAGGGTATTCATTAGTCTCCCAGCCTAAGGGAAGAAACTGTTACCCAAGCAACACACACAAAATGCTGGTCAGATCTGAGTTTATTTGTCAGTTTTGGAATTGTGCATATTTTTACTGGCCTAATAGATGGAGGAACTGAACAGGAATGAAATAATTGCACCCTCCACACAGTTCTAAAGTATTAATCTTTATGGTTGCTTCATGCAACTGACTCCCTTGTGTAACAAGTATCCACAATAGCTAGAGTCGCTCAAAATATGCTGTATGCTTATGTGGTACACAACATTTTCACCTAGTATTGGCAACTGGAAGCTGTTACCAGAATAAAATTGTCTCATTGGTATAAACCGTTTATCCCCGAGTTCCAGCCATCTGCAAGTTTGCAGCAGTAAACATACTTACTGCTAAAATTGTGATGTTTTGCATTGTGAAAATAGCACGAAGGATTAATGGAATCTTTGTGCTACACAGAATATTAGTTCCAGATTATTATCTGGTGGTTATTCTCACCCAAAGAAAGACAAGACTTTGTGTTCTCATAAAACCTAAATAACCTACTGTATGACCAATTGCCAAAATTGCCATCAGAGTTGATTATGTATGAAAGCTGGTTATTTCCTCATTAGGGCCCTCACAGTTCTCATTAGGGAATGGGAGGTGGAGAGAGTCAGTAACTGTATTTCTTGGTGTTATCATATCGGAAGATCTGTCCTGAATCAGCACATAGGTATCACTCCAGAGAAGGCATAAGGGGGCCTCCATTTGCTTAGAAGTTTGTATAGATTCTGCATGGTTTATAAATTTACAAGCAACACTGCCACAAGAAAGCACATCCATCACCAAGGGCACCAACCATCCAGTTTATGCTGTCTTCTTTCTTCTACCATCAGGCAGGAGGTACAGGAGCCTCAGGTCCCACAGCACCAGGTTCAGGAACAGTTATTACCTTAAAACAATCAGGCTTCTGAACTAGTATGGATTACATTACTCACCTCAACTCTGAACTGATTCCACAACCAACAGACTCACTTTCAAGGACTCTTTACCACTCATGTTTTCAGTAATAATTTTTTTATTTGAACAATTTGTCTTCTTTTGCATATTGGTTGTTTGTTAGTCTTTATTTAAGTATAGATTTTTCCAAATGTTATTGTATTTCATTATTTTCCTGTAAATCTTTGCAAGAAAATGAATTTCAACATAGTATGCTTTATTAGATACAGGAATGGAACCTGGTGTGGTTTTCTAATGCTGTAGCCCATCCACTTTGACGTTCAATGTAATGGATTCAGAGATGCTCTTGACTGTTGTGACATGTGGTTATTTGAGTTACTGTTGCCTTCCTGTTAACTTGAACCAGTCTGGCTAGTCTCCTCTGACCTCTCTCATTAACAGTGTGATTTTGCCCACAGATCTGCTGCTCACTGGATGTTTTTACTTTTCCCATCATTCTCTGTAAATTCTAGAGACTGTTGTGCGTGAAAATCCCAGGAGATCAGCAGTTTCTGAGATACTCAAACCACCCATTCTGGCACCAACAATCATTCCACGATCATAGTCTTATAGATCAGATTTCTTCCCCGTTCTGATGTTTGGTCTGAACAACAACTAGAACCTATGGCCACATCTGCCTGCTTTTATGCATTGAGTTCCTGCAGACAATTGACTGATTAAGTATTTGCATAAGTAAAAGCAGGTATACAGGCGAACCTAACAAAGTGGTCACTGAGTGTATATGTACTTTGATAATAAATTTACTTTGACTTTCACAAAGCTAATGTCTCCAGGTTATACCGTGAACCTCTGATCATTTGTCACAAGAATGCTGCTGGTAAATCCCTTCAGGACTTCTCTATTTCGGTAATGAAGTGAACCAAATAATGGCAGGGTTCTAAACATGAATAGTTAGAATGGAGAAAATATTAAAAATTTAAGTATGTATTTCAAGTGTGTTATTTATTAATAGTGCTGAATTTAATTATACTTGAAGGATAAAATGTCTACTGTCATTCATTGGCTGTTATTACTTTACATCTTCATTTTTACTTTAAAGCTCTTAAATGAATTATTTCTATTCCAGTACTACTTAGAACCACGAAAAAAACTTGAAGAGGCTCGAGAAAGATATGGATTGAAACCAGAAGATTTCTTTGTTTTGATGCATGGAGAATCAAAGCATTTAAGTGAGAACAAAGGTTTTCAATGATAAATAAATTATAAACAAAGTGTTGTCTCCTCACACAGAACAGTTCGTGTTTGATACAACTTTCTGATGCTTGCTGACTTTAAATTTGGGTGGAACTTTCACTGAATAATTTTAGTTTATTAATTGTTATATTTCATTTATCCTTCTGAATGTGCTCTTAAAATAAACATTGTGTACACTTTACAAAAACAAAGCAATTTCCATCATCTTGATTGGACCTTCAGTAAAAACTCTGAACAACAGAAAATTGTTTACTACACAAATTAAAAGATATACTGGGCTTGTTTTACGTATGTTTAAACTGCTAAAGCAATATTTTCAATTGGTGTTTATTAATTAAAGTGCATATAACGTTTATTTTACCAAATGAACATCACTTGGTTGATAAAAGCTTTATGGATTTTGCAGTATAAATTGTCTAAAGGGAACTTGTGATTGTCTTCCATTCCAGATGCACTCCATCTGCTATTTGTACGTTTGCCAAAATAATTTTAGATTGCAGTTAAATAAGTGCATATTTTGAGCATGTGAAATGCATAAACATAACTGTAACTAAATACTATACATAAACATTTATCCCATTTCAACTTCTGTTATAATCTTGACTTTGAAATGGAAGGTTGGCCTTAAGCCTTGTGCCTTGCTACTATGGACACACTCGTGGTGCACTAAGATGCAGATTATCACGGTTCCTTTCCTGAATGAATGATCCAATGGGTCTGAGTTTCATGACTTTTTATTATGAAGCTAAAACTATGCTACAGAACTAGGGTGAAATACAGAAATAATGATACAATTTAGGTGTTTGTAACCTCTTACCCAGCTGCTTCAAATATGCTTTGCTTTATTGGTGGCTCTGTCTCATATGCTAATTAATTCCTTTTGTGGGCTGTTTTACAATAATTGATTCTCCACTCAAACTATTTTGGAATTCACAACAAACTGCAGATACTGGAAACTAGAGCAAAAACCAACTTGATGGAGGAACTTAGTGGGTCAGGAAGTATCAGTGGAGGCAGAGGAATAGTTAATGCCTTGGGTCAAGATCTAGGATCTCGACACAAGAGTCAATTATCCCTCTGCCTGACTTGCTGAATTCTTCATGGTGTTTGACTTTTTTTGCCAGGAGGTATTTTAACTATTTATAGTCAATTGAGGTGGTAATTGTCTAAATATAGGTGGTAATTGAGGTGGTAATAAAAGTGGTAATACCTGCAACTTGGATTTTTCTTTACCCATTTAAAAATATTAACTAATAGTTTTCTTTTAAATAAATCTACAGCCTTTCATTGATAAACATTAGGTACCCATGCACCTGTAACTGAGTTTCAACCTTGCATCTGTGTTATCAAATACAAGAGAGAAATGTGAACTTTTAATATATGTGTAAAAATGTGCTAAAATGTAAGATTTGGATCAAAATTAGATCTCCCAAATAAATCATTCACATAAAGATTAAAGGTTATCTCTGATTCAGATTACAATTTATTTCTTTACATGTACAAAAGGGCAAGATTTCTGCAGGCTTTCTGCTATGTTCAGCAAGAACAATAAACACACCAGGGAACAAATAATTACTACTGGAGAAATGCACATCAACAATTTCAAGTAATTGATGCTTATTAAAATGAATAAAGTGTCCACATAAATGAATTGTTAAACCAAAGAATCTGGTTTAAGATCGTCTTGTTTTTTGTTCCATTGACAATGGTACCCCAACTTGAATACAATTATTCTCTGTACATGAATACATGTGCCGTCCCAAAGTCATTTTCAGTTTGACACAACGGAAGTAAATATTAACCATCTCCATTTCTTCCCTCCAGTCTTCCCCTGGACAACTCATTAAAAGGAACCATTTTGTCCTAGACCATAATTCTGGCAGCATGTTGTTTTACTTCATCATCTTGATGCAACACAAGTTTTGCTATTTTCTGAGAAAACTGTATTGGATTGCCAAACAGTACAGAATGGACTGATTCCACTTTGTAATCATACTGACCAAAGCCCTGCATCAAATTCATATTTTCCTTTAGATTTACAACAAATATAAGGATTCGTATAAGAACTTCTTTATTTATAGTGCTGTCAAACAAGAAAAGGAACAATGGTGGCACCTGGAACAAAGAATAAACAAGTTCAAATGACAATTTATAAGTTACATTTTAAAATAACGTTTTAGATAAAACCTGAGTAATCTCTTCCAGGTGTACACTGTACATATGAATGTTTCCTTTTGTGATTATTCCTTTATGTTTACAACTATCAATGAAATGGCCATTTCGTAGAGCAAGGGACAATTACAAAATAGAGATGAGCTACAATTCTTATGAAGGTCAATTTGAATGCCAATATTTTATAGTGCAATCTATGCACACAATCAAAAAGTAAAATATAAAATTACAATTAGTTAAAATTAATAAACAAGGCTTAGGTAGCTCAGCAAGTTAAAACATCTATCTCTGACACCTCTATCGAAATATCTGCTCTTGAACAACAATATACATTCTAAAATAAAGCTGTTACAGCAATTGCTTATAGATATTAATAACTGGCAATCTCACTCAGAACTGCATGTGCACCATGAATATATATTCTGAAAACTGGACAAAGCATGCTGGCTGAGGCACAGCGACAACTCTCTGATACCTCCTCTTATTTACCCCTTGATCATGACCCCACTAAGGAGCACCAGGCCATTGTCTCCTATGCCATCACCAACCTTATCAGCTCTGGGGATCTCCCATCCACTGCCACCAATCTCATAGTTCCCACACCCTGCACTTCCCGTTTCTACCTCCTACCCAAGATCCACAAACCTGTCTGTCCAAGTAGACCTATTGTCTCAGCTTGCTCCTGCCCCACTGAACTCATTTCTGCATACCTTGACACTGTCTTATTCCCCCTTGTTCAATCTCTTCCCACCTATGTTCGTGACACTTCTCATGCTTTGAATTTTTTCAATGATTTTAAGTTCCCTGGCCCCCACCGTCTTATTTTCACCATGGACATCCAGTCCCTATATACCTCCATCCCCCACCGAGACGGTCTCGAAGCTCTTCGGTTTTTTTTGGATTCCAGACCTAACCAATTCCCCTCTACCACCACTCTCCTCCGTCTTGCGGAATTAGTTCTTACTCGCAATAATTTCTCCTTTGGCTCTTCCCACTTCCTCCAAACCAAGGGTGTAGCCATGGGCACCCATATGGGTCCCAGTTATGCCTGCCTTTTTGTTGGCTTTGTGAAACAGTCCATGTTCCAAGGCTATACCGGTATCCATCCCCCTCTCTTCCTTTGCTACATCGACGACTGCATTGGCGCTGCTTCTTGCACGCATGCTGAGCTCGTCGACTTCGTTAACTTTGCCTCCAACTTTCAACCTGCCCTCAAATTTACCTGGTCCATTTCTGACACCTCCCTCCCCTTTCTTGATCTTTCTGTCTCCATCTCTGGAGACAGGCCTATCTACTGATATCTACTATAAGCCTACAGACTCTCACAGCTACCTGGACTATTCCTCTTCCCACCCTGTCTCTTGCAAAAAGGCTATCCCCTTCTCACAATTCCTCCGTCTCCGCCGCATCTGCTCTCAGGATGAGGCTTTTCATTCCAGGACGAAGGAGATGTCTTCCTTTTTTAAACAAAGGGGCTTCCCTTCGTCCACCATCAACTCTGCTCTCAAACACATCTCTCCCATTTCCCGCACATCTGCCCTCACCCCATCCACCCGCCACCCCACTCGGGATAGGGTTCCCCTTGTCCTTACCTACCACCCCACCAGCCTCCAGGTCCAACATATAATTCTCCGTAACTTCCGCCACCTCCAACGGGATTCCACTACCAAACACATTTTTCCCTCCCCCCCTCTTTCTGCTTTTCGCAGGGATCGCTCCCTACGCAACTCCCTTCCCACCGATCTCCCTCCTGGCACTTATCCTTGTAAACGGAACAAGTGCTACACCTGCCCTTACACTTCCTTCCTCACCACCATTCAGGGCCCCAGACAGTCCTTCCAGGTGAGGCGACACTTCACCTGTGAGTTGGCTGGTGTGGTATACTGCGTCCGGTGCTCCCGGTGTGGCCTTTTATATATTGGTGAGACCCGACGCAGACTGGGAGACTGTTTCACTGAACACCTACGCTCGGTCCGCCAGAAAAAGCAGGATCTCCCAGTGGCCACACATTTTAATTCCATGTCCCATTCCCATTCTGATATGTCTATCCATGGCCTCCTCTATTGTCAAAATGAATCCAAACTCAGGTTGGAGGAACAACACCTTATATACCGGCTGGGTAGCCTCCAACCTGATGGCACGAACATTGACTTCTTTAACTTCTGTTAATGCCCTTCTTACCCCATCCCTGACATATTTAGTTGTTTGCCTGTTCTCCATCTCCCTCTGGTGCTCCCCCCCCCCCTTTCTTTCTCCTGAGGCCTCCTGTCCCATGATCCTTTCCCTTCTCCAGCTCTGTATCACTTTCGCCAATCACCTTTCCAGCTTTTAGCTTCATCCCACCCCCTCCGGTCTCCTCCTATCATTTCGCATTTCCCCCTCCCCCCACTACTTTTAAATCTCTTACTATCTTTCCTTTCAGTTAGTCCTGACGAAGGGTCTCGGCCCGAAACGTCGACAGCGCTTCTCCCTATAGATGCTGCCTGGCCTGCTGTGTTCTACCAGCATTTTGTGTGTGTTCTTCTTTGGATTAGTTTAGGGGAAACTTCAGCCTAAATCTGACCCAATTTAACTTGATCTATTTCATATATTTTGGATTCACATACATTCTTAATACAAACATTTTTTTAAAGAACTATGGCCTCGGTAAAATATATTGGGAAGGTGTTTCAAAATTGTGACCATTCCATTCCTATGAGCAAGGTAAGAGAAAACCCAATGTTCCTGAAATTTATCAACTACCTTTGTTAGTAAAAGTAATTGATGTCAAACTACCCCATTTAACTTGGTTGACCAAGCTATGACTCTGAAACAACATTCATTATCTCAAATTTGAAAACAAAACCACAAATGCAAACAAAAGATCCTAAGATTTGGGTGGCAGTCACCAGAAACATTATGCCTCTCTGGAATAACTGTATTGTTAAGATTATTTTCTGATTAGCTTTATATTTAACAAGATCTTTAATGTCACATTCTCTTTTCTATTTCTCTTATCTCTGTATTAACCAACTTGTATGGATCGTTCAGTCCTATCCAACCTACTTACAATTTCAGTCCATATATATCAATTTCTTTTAGATTTCAACCTTTCGGTACACATCATCTTTATTTTTAACTATGAAAGCTTAATTATTGTCCCTTCATTTCTTCCAAGCCTTTGAAGAAGTAATGAAATCTGACCCCTAGCTTTCAGCTGTAATTTTCATTTGTGGCAGAGGCACAGTTTCATTGTGGAATTCACCCTAATGACATCAGCAATACTACAACACTCAAGTCTTTGCATGCCAGCATGATTTTCAACATCACTAGTGCTGAACATGATGGTTCCTCATTTCACACAGAACATTCTGCTGTAAAAACCTGACTACAGAACTGATCACACTCAAAACTAGTTTGCTTCACAGCACTCTGCAAGCACTGTACCACAAGACTGTATCTTCAAATGCAATTATGCTCTTGAAACATATGCCTAATGGTATAAACTTAATACTTACTGGATTGCAGTCAATCCCAGTCAGCCAGGAGAACCTAGGTGATGCCATGGACAGTCTCCATGCATCCCTGCCCAAGGGGGACAGGGCCTCTTCCACAGGTATTAAAAGTTCCATTTCCCTGCCATTGCACTTGGATGTACATTCTTTCTCACCTACCTTTCTGGACAGAGCTACATGTTTTGTAGGGATACTTATGGATGCTGGATGCTTATTTAAAAGCTGGTTTGAGAGGTCGTAACTGCATAACATCATTGTAGATAATTTCAGTCACATACATTTAAAGATGGAAATCCTGTTGTTTGCTGAAACTGACAATGTTTTCAAATGATGTTCATATTAAATGACTTTATTGATGAATAGCCTTAATGTTCCACATTAAACTGTTTTAAATCACAGCAAAAGAACTTTAGGATCTTAGTTTTCTTTCAACATCCTCAAAAGTCAATGTACCCCAGATTTGAAATTATTCCCATATTTATTTTTTCTCTTGAAATCCTGAGCAAAACAACAAACCCAGCACCTGACAGGTTTTTAAATCTTGGTTTGTATCCTCCTGGACATAAAGCTTTTTGCAAATTTCTCAGAAAACCCTATAGGTAATTTAGCTGCATAATCAAAAAGGAATATTGGTATTAACTATATGTGCAGAGCAGACATCACTGAAAGGGAGTTAAAGAAAAAAACCCACAAGACTTGTACTGCTAACACCCGCAGGAGATCTGTAGAAGTACACGCAGATCACTGATTGCAAAACCTTTACACCCACAAGTGTTTTCAGATGAATGTGATGTGTCACCTTAGCACCTTAGACTTTGATCTTCACCCCAGCAAAACTTAATAATAGTTATTGGAGAATATAAGTGAACACTGTTCTGAATCATTTCTATCAATGGGTACAAGTGTATTATTAAATATATAGTCAAATCAACTGTTGAACTCCAAAATAAATAGCATCAGCTTGTTACTTACCTGAGCACAGAGAAAATCATGTGTTAATTCTGGATTTGCAGACAAATTTACCAGGATCTTTAATACCTGAACCTGTTTTAAAAAGATTAAAAGGTTAGCTTAAGGAAACTCTTATTGTTCATTTGCTTTCATCTCACCAAACTATTTGACTATCATTTATCCCGATGGCCAACTTGCAATTCAACAGACTACATTCACATGTATCTTACCATTATTGATGAGAATTTACAAAAAGTGCATGCCATCTATACAAATTGGTATGGTGGGGTGAAGAGAGAATATCACAACCTATCTAATTTCTGTTTTCACACTGCCTCAAATTTCCAACTGGTAAGCTCAAAGGACTGTTCCTTTCTTACCTTAACACCATATATGTGAATAAAATTATTGCAAGTTAGACATCTGAATAAACAAGATAAAATTACATTTCAATGCTTTTAATTACTTTTCTATGAGCATAAATCCCAATTTCAGGCTCATCCAATCTTTACACAGTTACTTTATCATGTAAAAAGTAAGTACTGCCTTAGGCGAGCAAGGCAAACTCTTCCTCTTAGAACTGTCTATTTCAGAAGTAACTGAGAAGAACTTGTATTTAGACTGCAATGGAGTGGAACACAGTTTAAATTATCTATGTTGTGCAGAATTCAAATCATGAATTCTTGATTAGATATAGGTGCACACAAAGGCGTCAAAGCAAATCATTACTAAAGAATCTGCATAGAATGATCAAAACACCTGGATGGGAAAGACAAAATTACGAGTCCCTCATATTTTGATCCCGTACTGGAGATTCCCATCATGTTTGGCTGAAGCTAAAGAAAGCTAAATATATGGTAAGATATTAAAAATCTATTGGCATATGGAGAATCACACAAAATGCTGGAGGAACTCAGCAGGGCAGGCAGAATCTATTGGAAAAAGTGCAGTCAATGTTTTGGGCCAAAATGACAACTGTACTTTTTCTATAGATGCTGCCTGGCCTGCTGAGTTCCTCCAGCATTTTGTGTGTGTTGCTCGGATTTCCAGCATCTGCAGATTTTCTCTTGTGGTACCAGGAAAATATTTTTTTTTTAACCTCAATATCAAAAATGAAAGCAACTTCAAGCTAGCATTCATCTTATTAAATCTATTTCATTGGTTAAAGGTTAAAAAAGTAATTAAACTATTTATATCAATGAAACTTAATGAAAACCAAAGTGGTTCAATCATCAGGATGTACCTTTATATTTTCAGTTCCATCTACCAAGAGCTTAAGAAAGTGAGGAATGGACTTGGTCATCATATGATGATGACTATTGGTAACACTGAAGTTAGTCAGCATTCGCAGACCAGCTACCTGCAACTCAGAGTTTAATGTGGCAGCTTCTTGGATCTTTAATATTTGTGGGATCCAAACCTGTAACAAACATGGTTTTACACAAATATATTAAATTCATTATCTGCCATTTCATACAAACAGAAGAAACAAAAAATTAGTAGGCTCTTTGGTCACTCATACCCATGCCATTATTCAATAAAACAATGACCAATCATTTTCCTGCATTAGCTGCAAATCCCTTTATTTCTTAACATCCAATTTTTTCAATTTGACCAGATTGAACAGCTATATCTTTGCAACCCCCTCGGGTAGTGAATTCCAGGTTAGCTACACTCTACATGGAAGAATTTCTACTCATTTCTATCCTGCGTGGCTGACACCTTATTTGGAGCATCCTTCAAAAGGGTTAACATGGATAAACGGGTCCCAAGTACAGATCCCTGGAATAGCCCTCTAGTCACTGCCATCCTAAGAATGATCCATTTATTCCCACTCTGTTCTTCTGTCCAGTAATCAATTTCCAAGCATCAGTTGTTCTGGTTTTGTCTTGATCCTACTGAAAACATTCCCATTGTCATCTCCAGCTCTCTCATTTCTCTGCAGCTGAAGCTGGGTTTAATTTATACATTCTTCTATATCTAGTGATACATTAACTCCTCCCCTCTGATGTTCAAACCACACACACAAAATGCTGGTGGAACACAGCAGGCCAGGCAGCATCTATAAGGAGAAGCACTGTCGACGTTTCGGGCCGAGACCCTTCGTCAGGACTAACCTCTGATGTTATTTGACTTCCTGAATATTTCCAGCATTTTTTATCAATATTAATCCAAGTTATTATTTTTGTTGATAAGAACATGTTGTCAGTTAGACACTTGATTGTCTAATTGAAAAGGAATTGGAATATGCAAGGCCAGTATTCCATGGTTTATCTGGTTTCCCCTGCTTCCCTGGTTCCAGGTACTTTAATTACTTCTCTTGTTTATTGAGATTTTTCTCTCACACCTACTTTTCCACTTTAATAAAAGTTGATTTGCTTGATCATGAATCATTTTGGCATTGACTACTGTAAATAAATGATCAAGCACATAATGTGGAAATTTTAATGATGCAACAGAATATTTGCTGTTAAGTTTTTTTTAACATTGTTAAAACTAAATGTTGCAAGATAAAATTGCCTTTACTTTGGGATTGTCAACAAAAATTAGTTTGCTTTAACTACCACAAATTTTATTTTATCTTCCCCACTCAGAGTGGTGGGAGTGTGGAACGAGCTGCCATCTGATGTAAATGCGGGCTCACTCTTAAGTATTAAGAATAAATTGGATAGATACATGGATGGGAGAGGTCTGGAGGGTTATGGACTGGGTGCAGGTCAATGGGACTAGGGGAATAAAGTTTCAGCACAGACTAGAAGGGCCAAATGGCCTGTTTTCTGTGCTGTAGTGTTCTATGGTTCTATTACTGTTTGTAACCTTGGCAACCAGGGATGATCAGCTCCAATTGTTAGATGGAGCCAGCTTACTGGGATCATTTATTTTAGAAGGCTTCTGAGTTGCCAAGAAACTTACCATCAACTTTTTATTTGATATCTTAACTGATTTGGAAAAAAAATTATGAATGTTGCTCCAACATACTATTTTCATCATTGATCTCACTATCAATCTCATATTAGACAACAATAAGTTCAGAAATCTACTTTTTCATATCTCAAGGTCACGTATAAGTTATTTTGTTGCAGGCTTATGGTGAAATATGGGTTGTTTTTTCAAGTTCAGGAGTGTTTTAAACCAATATATAAATTTGCAACCTCCTTCGGAGGTTGTTCCCAGCTTGTAACTGTTTCTCAAGGGCTGATAGCTAAAAATTTAGCAAATTGTTTATTATTATCAGACATACCGAGTTAAAGTGAATGATGTGTTATGTTTCATCACATTATTGCATTAAAGTAGTATAAACGAAAATGATAACAGAATACAGAATAAATGTTAGAGGCACATGTAAGTGTAGAGTGGAACGCAGGCAGACAATAAGGTGCAAGGTAGATTGTGAGGCCAAAGTTCACCTGATTGTACAAGGGGACAGTCCAAATCAAATTCAAATTTCAAAGTAAATTTATTATCAAAGTACATACATGTTACCATATTCAACCCTGAGATTCATTTTCTTGAAGGCATACTTAATAAATCCAATAATCATAATAGAATCAATGAAAGACAACACCAAATAGGCATACAACCAGTGTGCAAAAGGCAAAGTCTGAAAAAACAAAAATATGGAAATAATAACAATAATAAAAATAAATAAATAAACAAACAATAAATATTGAAAACATGAGATGAAGAGTCCTTGAAAGTGAACCTATGGGCTGTGCAAACATTTCAATGATGAAGCAAGTGAAATTGAGTGAAGTTATCCCCTTTGGTTGAGAGGATCAAATAGCATACTTCCAAAACTGCTCATGACACAAAAATGGATTGAGAATAGGAGGTATAATGTAAAGAGGCTTCAGGAGAAATAGTCAAGCTGAATGAATGGGCAAGAACATAGAATTATGGAAAAATGTGAAGTTATTTTCTTTAGCGGGCAAAAGAAAAAAAAAAGCTGCTGAGAGACGGTTAATATTGATTTTCAAACAAAACTAAAATATACAAGGTAAATGGTAGAACAGAGGGATCTGGGAGTACAGATACATAATTCCCTAAAAGTGGCATCACAGGTAGATAGGGTAGTAAAGAGAGCTTTTGGTACATTGGCCTTTATAAATCAAAGTATTGAGTATAAGAGTTGGAATGTTATGGTAAGGTTGTATAAGACATTGGTGAGGTTGAATTTGGAGTATTGTGTGCAGTTTTGGTCACCTAATTCAGGAAGGATATTAATAAGGTTGAAAGAGTGCAGAGAAAGTTTACAAGGATGTTGCTGGGACTTGAGAAACTGAGTTACAGAGAAAGGTTGAATAGGTTAGGACTTTATTCCCTGGAGTGTAGAAGAATGAGGGGAGATTTGATAGGGGTGTATAAAATTATGATGGGTATAAATAGAGTGAATGCAAGCAGGCTTTTTCCACTGAGGCTAGGGGAGAAAAAAACCAGAGGACATGGGTTAAGTGTGAAAAGGAAAAAGTTTAAAGGGAACATTAGAGGGAGTTTCTTCATACAGAGTGTAGTGGGAGTGGAATAAGCTGCCAGTTGAAGTGGTGAATGCAGGCTCACTTTTAACATTTAAGAAATACTTAAGAAAGACAGGTACATGGATGAGAGGTGTATGGAGGGATATGGTCTAGGTGCAGGTCAGTGGGACTAGGCAGAAAAATGGTTCGGCACAGCCAAGAAGGGCCTGTGCTGTAATGTTCTGTGGTTCTATGGTTAAAAAGATTTAAGATACACAAATAACTGAGAGACAACATGCAGTTGTCACATTAGAAATTATAATGATGGCATGTTGACTTTTATTACAACAGGATTGAGTACAGGAGGAACATTTATTACTGTACTTGCAAAGGACCTTGAATATCTGTTGTACAACATGTAGTTTTGGCCTTACCTGAAAAGAAAGGATTTATCTGCCATAAATGGAGTGAATCCAAGATTCATGAATCTAGTTCTATGGACAGCAAATTTGTTGTACATTCAAGGGTTTACAAGAATGACAGATTTCATTGAACTTTTATAAAATTCTTACAGAGCTTGACAGGCTGGATACAGGACATTTTCCCTAACTGAGATCATGTTCTCCAAATAGGGGTAAGACATTTAGTATTAAAAGTAGGAGAAATTTCTTCAAGCAGAGACAGAAAAATCTGTGATTTTTTTTAAACCACTGAGGACTATGGTGGCTCAGGTAGTGAACTCTGTTCTGCTTTAGGTAAGATAGACACAGTGGCCATTTTATCAGGTACACCTGTACTCCAAGTCATTAATGCAAATATCCAATGTGGCAGCAACTCAATGCACGAAAGCATGTCGGCATGGTCAAAAGGTTCAGATGTTGATCAGACCAAGCATCAGAATGGGGAAGAAGTGTGACAGAAGTGACTTTGACTGTGGAATGATTGTTGGTGCCAGAGTGGTGTGAGTATCTCAGAAACTGTTGATCGCCTTACAGTGTCCAGGGTTTACAGAGAATGGTGCAAAGCACAAAAAAAAACATCCAGTTAGCAGCAGTTCTAGAAGTAGGTAATCTAAATTAGAGTATATTATTGAAATACTACTGTGGAAACTTCCTCTTTCCACACTTATCTGTCAGTTATGGTACAACAATCCTGAGATGAATTCTGGGTGCACACACACCAAGCAACAGAGGTATAACACATTGAAATCCCTATATACCGTTCAGTTGCCAAATATTTTGGAGTAGCCGTGTTTTTCATTCAAACCCACTGTGTGCAGATTACAGAGCTTTAGCTTAGAGGTTAAGTACATTACTAGCACACACTGTTGAATGTGTCATCTTTCACAGCCCATATTAAATGTTCTAAAGTCACAATTTGAAAAACAGCAGATATTCCTTCAAGTATTTGGCCAACATCATAATAAATAATTTGTTTTGCATTGTGGAACTTTGAATGCTAGTTGTGCAAAGCTCCACATAAATAAAATAAATATAAATAAAATGCTAGTATTTCAATTAACTTTATTTGTTAATTATACATGTATAACAGCTCTAATCACCAGATATTCTAACTATTCAAGTGCAAACGCTCTAGTAAGAAGTGAAGCAATTCTAGAGTTGCAACATTGTAAGATAACCTTTACCAGAGGAAACACATTAATGTTCCATTACCTTCAACTCTTCTTGATTAGCAACATTAAGGGAAAGATTCGTCAAAGCATTCATTGCTTTAACTTTGATTGATGTGACTTCATCTAACAAACAATTCGCAACGACACTGAGACCATCCAGATTGCGAATAAGGTCCTGTAAACATAAAAATTATTTCTCAGGTTTCTCAGAAGTGTATTGGAAGTTTACATTACGTCAGAAATATACTGTGCTTTGTATGTGAGCAGATGGAGAGTTTCCACCAAACCCTGTAAATAGAACATTAAAGTACAGCACAGGGACAGGCCCTGTGGACGTCAATGTCCCTGTCGATCATGATGCCAAATTAAATGAGTTCCATCCATCTGCACGTGATCCGTATCCCTCCATTCTCTATGTTCATATGCCTGCATAAATGTCTCTTAAACTCCACTATCACGTTTGCTTCACCATTGCTGCTGGCAGCATGTTCCAGGCACCAATTACTGTGTATAAAAAAATTAAAGCAATGAATGCTCCATACATCTCCTTTAAACTTTAACCCTCTCACCTGAAAGCTATGACCTGACTTTAGTACAGTAAAACTGAGAATTTAATACAATCAGAACTTATTGGTGCCAGACTGGCAGATTTACAAGACAACTGAATGCTTCTCCTATTAATACCCAATGTATTGTAATTCATTTTTGTTTAAGATGTTACACAGTTTTACACACCATTGAAGCTGGTGATTTTAAATAGGGCAAAGGTAACTGGGGATCTAGTGAGTTTTAAATAGAGCACAAAAAAAGAGAATCCGGTGATTTTAAAGGGAATGTGGAAAAACAGCTTCCACTGAGTTAAAAGGGAAAGCAGGAAATTGGTCTCAGTGAGTTTAAAGGGACCAAAGGAAACAGGACCTAGGTCAGCCAGGTGCTGAAGTGTTTTGATTTATGAACATCAGATAGGAAATTGTTGGGAGTCTTACTTCATTTACATTTGCACAATTAAACAGTAATAGCATTTTTTTGTTGATTTTATTTTCCTTTTCACATTAGAACTTCTCTCTAAAGTTAGTTTTACTCTTTTAAGTAGATGGCAAATGCAACTATACTTACCTGATTTACAGTGAATGCAGCACTATTACCTATAGTCACCAGAGCACTCTCTCGAATGGAAGTATCAGAGCTCCTCTTAAGAAGGCCCAGAATCACTTGTACTTGCTGCTTTTCCAGACCATTATGAGGATTTACAAGTATAGACCCTTCAGAAGAGCAAAATATTCAATCAGTTCTTTGTCATCTTTTCATACTGTCAATAAACTTTCAGTGAATATATTAAAGACTATTGACCTAAAGGATTAATTCTCTACTTACTCTATTGCATTTAACTGATAACATTTCCAGTTGATTTACACAACTGGAATAAGAAAACATGAAAGGCCATTGTAATTAGATTTGGCAAAGCCACCTTGCCAATTTTTTTTAAAAAACATATTGTTGCAAAATTTGTTGAAATTTTTCAGAAACTGGCATCCATCACTGAAATCCACCAGAGTTAACTAAGAATGACAGAAGATATAGAATAAGAATTTCAGTGCATGACACATTCATGTATAGATAGCACAAACCAAAAGCATATTTATGCTCTCTGTGTAAATTTAGATTCAACTTCTATACTAATTAAGGGATGTTTATAATCAGTGATAATTACTTCCTTAACTAACTAGTGGTGGCTTTAATTACTATTTATAGGATTCTCTTTCACATTTAAATACACCATCATCTGCAGTTCAAGAGTTAAAAAGTAGTTTATGCAAGGCCTGTGAGTTTGCTTATACTTCTACCATTCATTTTACTTCACGTTTTCTAAACTTTGCTTTAGTTACAACTTGATGGATTTATTTTCACAGTGTATATATATATTCATTCTGTGGGGTGATCCAACTCAGCATAATTTGTAAAATAAAATTTTTTAAATGGGTTTCACCAGCACAATAAAAAGCACATATATTTTCCACTGCCATTAAAGGTGATGTTTCTGCAAATGTAACCATTCAGCATTCTCTCAGTTCCATTCTAAAGCATTTTGCAATTCAGCTGACGGAGGGCTCCCTTTCAATTTTCTCTTGTCCACTGATCAACTGTGACTAGCCCCAAAGGTTCACTAAAGCAGCTAACAAATAATAATTTCTAACAACCACTGCACTTTTTTTTGTATTCCCGTAAGGACTTAGCTTGCTGTAGACCTCATTTATTTGTTGTTTTCTGCCATTCGATGGCACAGAGCAATCTTTAAAATATCTGCTGACTGTAACTATCCTGCGTTCCCTTGCTCTGAAAATCAGCCTAGGTACTGGCATTAATTTTTCACTCTGATTGAACATTAAAATTACCATTAATGGTAGGGCTTTAAAATGATGTGCTTGCCAAAGTGATATAATATTTTAAGTTTCAAACACCACACCACCTAACTCTTCGCCAACTAATGCCACTATTGCTGAAACTGCATCCATGGCCCTGTCATTCCCAAATTCAACTTCTTCATTCTCTTAGATATCAAATGGTTCCACAAAGGAGGTCATTCAGCTTATTATGTCCCACTGGGTCCATACCAAAGAAACTCTCTAGTTCGACTCAGTAGCCCTTTCTTACAGCCGTGTAATTACTTTTCCACCATATATTTACTGAATTTCCATAAGGCCACAATAGAACTTGTACTCACATCTGCAGGTGGTATATTCCAAATATCTTCCTATAATTAATAAAAGTAAATTAATTCTACCCTCTGTAGTGTATGTACTGTATACTGAATCACACATCAGTCTGTCACTTCCATCCTAAACTGAATTTTTTTGTTCTCTCTCTCATCCCCTCCCCCAATACTCAAAAGTTATCCTGCCAATAATGGAAAAGCCTTTGATCCTACTTTCTGGGGGGGGGGGGGGGGAGGGTGTGTGTGTGTGTGTGTGTGTGTGTGTGTGTGTGTGTGTGTGTGTGTGTGTGTGTGTGTGTGTGTGTGTGTGTGTGTGTGTGTGTGTGTGTGTGTGTGTGTGTGTGTGTGTGTGTGTGTGTGTGTGTGTGTGAATATTTAGGGTAAAGTTTAAAGTAAATTTTATCGTCACAGTAGATACATCTCACCACAAACAACCCTGAGATTCATTTCCCTGCGGGCATACTCAGCAAATTTATAGAATATTAACTATAACAGAATCAATGAAAGATCAAGTAGAGTGCAGAAGACAACAAATTGTGGAAGTTCTGAAAATGATCGCCAGCGCTATCTTGAGACCCTGTGGGTATACAGTATCATTCAAATCTTCAAATCTTTGTCAGTTTATGAAATGGATTTATACCTTAATTCTGACACCAAGAACAGCCTGCTTGCTACTTTAATCTCCAACTTAATGTAAAAAAAAAGTACGCCACACCCTTAACTACTTGCTTTAATCCTTCAAATCCACTTGCATGTTTCAGCAAATCTGGAATCTAACTAGAGGATTGTGAAACCCATCACATTCAATAATGCCCTTCAGTTAAAGGAAACTTATTATCACCTGGTCTATTTGACACTAAATCCAATAACGGTTAATTCTTAATTGCCCACTGAAGTGGGGGGGGGGGGGTCACGAAAAATATGAAAACTGTCGCTTTAAATACTTACACCTACAAACTATTTCTTATTGGGAGTATTATTGTCAAATGCAACAGGAGCAAAAGTACATGTGGATGTATCATTTTTAAATCGCCTTCTCCTTCGCTGGGCTTTAATGGGATCACATAATGCGAGTGCTGTGATGGGCTGGGTCAGTGGTCACTTCTCACGTTACGAGTTGTAGAAACCCCAAACGTATTTACCCTGACGACTGTTCGCATTTTCTTGACTGTCGACCCTCAAACCGATCGCTCGGGAGAGTAAATTCCGCTTCTTGGACTGACAGTGCTTAGTGTCTTGATCTTCCTGATCTTGCCACCGCTTTGCCAATAAGTACAGCGCGTACAGGCCACCACAGCCCGCTAACACGCCCATTGCAAACTTTAGTGGCCATTTCTCGCTGACCACGGTGCCCATCTATTCAAAAAACAAGTTCCTGGAGGAACTCGGCGAGTCAGAAAGCATCTGCAGAGGCAGAGGAATTGACGCCGTTTCGGGTCGAGGCCTTACGGACAAGGTGTTGGATTTGAAATGAAGCCCGTAACGTTCGAACCCTATTCGCAGCGTGGAAACCTTAGCTTCTAAGTGCCCCTTGGCCAACTGCTGTTCCCATCATAGTTCTTTCTTAATAATTTAATTCAGAATGCAACACCAGCCCACTGTGCTAGAGGATCAATTTGGCTAGAGGTTCGTTTGGTAACATGAAAAGCTGAAGCGGCCGACGTCATTCAGCACGAATGGAAATCTGGTCCGACTGAAAGTGCACCCGGAGTTCATTTAGACGCGTATTCAGATTGAACGCTTGTAAATGTTCACCTCGAGGAGAGAAATTATCCCTTGAGCCTGGCCCCAGAAATATCATCACACTAAGCATAACGCCACGAAGATTAAGGTCCTTGAATACGCAGGACTCAAACCAGTATTGACATTTGTTATTGAAGTACAACTTTGAGGTTCGTCTTCTTGTGGACAGCCACAAAACAAAGAAACACAATAGGACTCACTACAAAACCCCACACAACAAAGACTGTCAAACACCCAATGTGTGAAAAAAGAACAAATCGTGCAAACAATAAAATGTAAACAAATAACAAACCGAACATTAACTGCAGAGTCTCCAAAATGAATTAATGGCCATGGAGGCGAGCGAAGCTGGTTCAGGAGCCCAATGGCTGCAGACCAGAGCCACAGGATTTACTTCAGAAGCCTTCCCCGTGAGTGGGTATAGCCACAAGGCAGCAGAGGTTTGAGTTCAGAGTTTTCCTTTTCCTAGATGAGCGGTCAGTCACGGCTGACGTGCCCCATTTGCCTGAAATGACTGGTTTTAAGGTTCCAGTAACCTGCCTTTGCTCCTTCTCCTCTCTGTAGAAAGAGTTCCACCCAGGCTTAGTAACTAAACCGCACGTGAAGCCCAGGACTTCTCCTGTCAATAGAAATGGCTCCGCTGTGCTTAGTAGCTAAACCACACTTGAAGCCCAGGAATCAGAATCAGGTTTATTATCACCAGCATGTGATGTGAAATTTGTTAACTTAACAGCAGCAGTTCAATGCCAGTACATAATCTAGAAGAGAGACAAAAAATAATTATAATAAATAAAGTAAAATATAATAATAAACAAGTAAATCAATTATGTATATTGAACAGATTTTTTTTAATGTGCAAAAAATAGAAATGCTGTATATTAAAAAAGTGAGGTAGTGTCCAAAGCTTCAATGTCCATTTAGGCATCAGATGGCAGAGGGGAAGAAGCTGTTTCTGAATCGCTGAGTGTTTGCCTTCAGGCTTCTGTATCTCTTACTTCATGGTAACAGTGAGAAAAGGGCATGCCCTGGGTGCTGGAGGTCCTTAATAATGGACACTTCCTTTTCTGAGACACCGCTCCTTAAAGATGTCTTGTGTACTTTGTAGGCTAGTGCCCAAGATGGAGCTGACTAGATTTACAACCTTCTGCAGCTTCTTTCAGTCCTGTGCAGTAGCCCCTTCATACCAGGCAGTGAAGCAGCCTGTCAGAATGCTCTCCACAGTACAACTGTAGAAGTTTTTGAAAGGCAAACACGAGGAAATCTGCAGATGCTGGAAATTCAAGCAACACACACAAATGCTGGTGGAACGCAGCAGACCAGGCAGATTCTATAGGGAGAAGCGTTGTCAACATTTCAGGCCAAGACCCTTCGTCAGGACTAACTGAAAGGAAAGATAGTAGGAGATTTGAAAGTAGGAAGGGGAGGGGAAAATGCGAAATGATAGGAGAAGACCGGAGGGGGTGGGGTGAAGCTGAGAGCCAGACAGGTGATTGGCAAAAGGGATGCAGAGCTAGAGAAGGGAAAGGATCATGGGACGGGAGGCCTAGGGAGAAAGAAAGGGGGAGGGGAGCACTTGAGGGAGATGGAGAACAGGCAGAGTGATGGGCAGATTCCCATTTCCCGCACATCTGCCCTCACCCCATCTGCCCACCACCCCACTCGAGATAGGGTTCCCCTTGTCCTCACCTACCACCTCACCAGCCTCCAGATCCAAAGTATAATTCTCCGTAACTTCCGCCACCTCCAACGGGATCCCACTACCAAGCACATCTTTCCCTACCCCTCTCTTTCAGCTTTCCGCAGGGATCGCTGCCTATGCGACTCCATTCATCCCCCCCCCCCCCCATCCCTTCCCACCGATCTCCCTCCTGGCACTTATCCTTGCAAGCGGAACACGTGCTACACCTGCCCTTACACTTCCTCCCTCACCACCATTCAGGGCCCCAGACAGTCCTTCCAGGTGAGGCGACACTTCACCTGTGAGTCGGCTGGTGTGGTATACTGCGTCCAGTGCTCCCGGTGTGGCCTTTTATATATTGGTGAGACCCGACGCAGACTGGAAAACTGTTTCGCTGAACATCTACGCTCTGTCTGCCAGGGAAAGCAGGATCTCCCAGTGGCCACACATTTTAATTCCATGTCCCATTCCCATTCTGATATGTCTATCCATGGCCTCCTCTACTGTCAAGATGAAGCCACACTCAGGTTGGAGGAACAACACCTTATATACCGGCTGGGTAGCCACCAACCTGATGGTATGAACATTGACATCTCTAACTTCCGTTAATTCCCCTCCCCTTCTTATCCCATCCCTGATATATTTAGTTGTTTTTTTTCTCTCTGCCCATCACTCTGCCTGTTCTCCATCTCCCTCTGGTGCTCCCCTCCCCCTTTCTTTCTCCCTAGGCCTCCCATCCCATGATCTTTTCCCTTCTCTAGCTCTGCATCCCTTTTGCCAATCACCTGTCTGGCTCTCAGCTTCACCCCATTCCCTCCGGTCTTCTCCTATCATTTCGCATTTTCCCCTCCCCCTCCTACTTTCAAATCTCTTACTATCTTTCCTTTCAGTTAGTCCTGACGAAGGGTCTCGGCCCAAAATGTCGACAGCACTTCTCCCTATAGAATCTGCCTGGCCTGCTGCATTCCACCAGCATTTTGTGTGTATAGAAGTTTTCGAGTGTATTTGTTGACATGCCAAATCTCTTCAAACTCCTAATAAAGTATAGTCGCTGTCTTGCCTTCTTAATAACTACATTGATATGTTGGGACCAGGTTAGATCCTCAGAGATCTTGACACTGAGGAACTTAAAGCTGCTCACTCTCTCCACTTCTGATCCCTCTATGAGGATTGGTGTGTGCTCCTTCGTCTTACCTTTCTGAAATCCACGATCAGGTCTTTCATCTTACTGACATTGAGTGTCAGGTTGTTGCTACGGCACCACTCCACTAGTTGGCATATCTCACTCCTGTACACCCTCTTGTCACCACCTGAGATTCTGCCAACAATGGGGTTGTATCGTCAGCAAATTTGTAGATGGCATTTGAGCTGTGCCTAGCCATACAGTCATGTATATACAGAGAGTAGAGCACACACCCCTGAGGTGCGCCAGTGTTGATTGTCAGTGAGGAGGATATGTTATCACGGATTTTCCCATCAGGTAAAAGGTGCAAGAGCCTCAGGACTCACACCACCAGGTTGAGGCACAGTTACTACCCCTCAACCATATGTCTCTTGAACCACTTGAGTTTAGAGGATAACTTCACTCAATTTCACTTGCCCCATTATTGAAATGTTTCCACAACTAATGATCTCACTTTCAAGGACTCTTCATCTCATGATCTTGATATTTATTACTTATTTATTATTATTATTATTATTTTTTTTTTCTTTTGCATTTTCACAGTTTGTTGTCTTATGCACTCGAGTTGAATAGCCTAGTTGGGTGGTCTTTCATTGATTCTGTTATAATTATTACTCTATAGATTTATTGAGTATGCCCAGAAGAAAGTGAATCTCTGGATTGTACATAATAACATATATGTTACTTACTGCCTTTTATGCCACTAGCCTTTAGGGCAACAATGGAGGTTTTTTTTTATTTCTGGTGGTGTTCAGAGTGTCAGTAGCTTCCACTCTGTTTTTACTACTGTCCATCATGCAGGTCCCGGGTTGGAGACTCAGGAATACCGTCGCACTCAGATGTAGAAGGATTCTTCATTGCTATTTCTGTAACAATTTTGTTTTACCAGTCTGGGTTGTTAGCCCTGAGCTAAACCACAGAAACCTGGAGGAGCAGTGGACCACTCTTCTCCTGTCCTCTGATCTCTCTGTGATCTACCATATTTAATCTTGGTAGAGTCCTCCAAGAGCCAAGGCATAAAGCCCTGACTCCAGCCAAAAGCGCCCTCTAGGTCGCTGAGGCACGCAAAACTCCAAACCATGACAAGGTTGAGGTGACATATATGTGCTTTGATATAATAAAATTCACTTTGAACTTTGGTTGTCAGAGGCTATTTGAGACGCAAGCAATTGGGGGGCAGTTAATAGATAGTGGGAGCTTATCCCCACTACTCCCCTATGACATTCACGCACAATCCCCGGTAACTCTTATTGGAGTATAAAAGTTGCATTGTTTGCTGAATAAAATCTTAAGAATGTAGAAGACAATGGTGTATTAATGAGAGGTAGCTAAGAGATGTAGATTATGTAGTCAGCTTTGAGTTTGCTATTTGCTATGCATGTATCCAATTTAGTTTGCTGTGTAACCAAAACTATGTCGTCAGCTTTGAACTTGCTATTTGCTATGCATGTATCCAATTTAGTAGGAGAATGAAATCTTAAGAATGTAGAAGACAATGGTGTGTTAATGAGAGGTAGCTAAGAGATGTAGATTAGAACATGATTAAGTCAATGGGTAGAAACAATAGTGGCGGATGTACTTGTGATATGCAACTATAGACCGATTGGATATGCTAATGCAACTAAACCAGGAGATTGCTATAAAAAATGCTATGTCCAAAGGATCGGTGGGCAATCAGCGACTAGCTCAATGACTGTCTCAGCTTTGATTTGCAAATTAACGTTTAACCCTTCTGGACGAATCTTCTGCGACTCCTGGTCGTTTGTGGGGCACGAGAAACCACGACACTCTCTCGGGTTCAAGCCAGGGCGGTTGGTCCCGGCTGTTCAAAGCGTGTTACCGTGGCAACGGTAAACCAGCGCGTCCGCAAAGCTGCAGCCATGGCCTTCATGCCGTATGCAGACCCCGAGATGAAACACTACATCAAAATCCATTCAATCCCACAGATCTATGAGGTAATTTCATGGATTTTTTTTTAAAAAAAAGAAACCTCCGACACCTGTATTGCAGATGTTGTTTCTTTTATCCTTTGGAGAAAACAAGCGCAACTAACTCAAAATTCGGGGGAAATCATTGCAGAGCATGTAGCGTTCGTGAAGCGAAACTTTGAAATCATCGCAACAGCAGTACGATATTCTATTATAATGATAATTCGACTTCAATTAGATTTGGCCATACAGTAGCATTTTTTCCATGATTGTTGCATTCTTAATGCTTGACAGGAATTCATGAAGTTGAATTGTCTGAAACAAAGCAGCAAAATAATAGTACAATTAGCATAGTGAATTAATGCCTTGCCCACTATTGGTGAAGTCTCCTGCGATAACTGTGGACCAAGACCTTGGAACAATATCTCGTAGAATAATGCCATGGAAGCTTTTCAATTTATTCCGGAGAACTGCTCTAAAAACGGGACCTCTGTCAGTGTGCAGCGCTCTCTTGAGAGATAGGCCGAAATGTCAAGTCATTGTAAGGGAATCTAAACCCACAATTTTTCAATTAAATCAAAACTAAGCGTTTAATTATCAGAAGTTATAATGTGACACTACAGCTGTCGTCACTATATTCCAGCCAAGCAACTTCCTTCCTCGTTGTCAACAATGACCTTATTGAATGGCAGAGCAGGCTCGATGGGCCAAGTAGCCTACTCTTGCTCCTATTTCTTATGTTCTTAACTGTCTTAACCTCTTTCATTATTTCTTTATTCATTATATTTTCTTTATACATTAATGAGGTGCTCTCAAACCCTTAGTTCCCCCAGCAATTTTCTTTCTTTGATCTAGGATCTGAGTTTATTGTGTCTCCAACTTCTCTCTCCCACTTCCTTACCGCACCAATTCCCAGAGTAAGGGCAACAATGAGAAAGTATCAGAGATAGTATGTAATATGTCTGTTTGACTTTTTTGGAGGAGAGCTGGTCGATGGTGATTAAAAGTAGCACTGCATTCCCTTTTGGTCTCAAAGAACAGCTCATAATACATCAAGTGTATATCCTTCTGCTTTAGACATTAGCAAAACAAGAGAACAAACAAGCTGGATGAACTCAGCAGGTTGGGCAGCATCTGTTGAAATGAGCAGTCAACATTTCGGGCCGAGACCCTTCGTCAGGACATATTAAACATCCTGACGAAGGGTCCCGGCCCAAAACATTGACTGCTCATTTCAACGGATGCTGCCCGACCTGCTGAGTTCATCCAGCTTGTTTGTATGTGTTGATTTGACCACAGCATCTGCAGTGTACTTCGTGTTAGCAAAATAAGAGGCTGTCATTGGGGACTAACCTGGTGAATCCCTAGATCAGTCCACACAGTGGAAGAGCTTGAAGACACGAACAGTAGTCTTCACTAAATTCCTGTGGCTATCTGGCTAAGATTATATTTGTGCACTCCAGTATAACCAAGTGAATACCACTGATGAGAGGCATTGATCATGTGGATAGTGAGAGGCTTTTTCCCCAGGGCTGAAATGGTTAGCACAAGAGGGCTCAGTTTTAAACTGCTTTGAAGTAGGTACAGAAGAGATGTCAAGGTTAAGTTTATTACACAGAGAGTGGTAAGTGCGTGGAATAGGCTGCCAGTGACGGTGGTGGAGGCAGATACGATAGGGTCTTTTAAGAGACTCCTGGACAGGTACATGGAGCTCAGAAAAATAGAGGGCCATGGGTAACTCTAGGTAATTTCTAAGGTAAGGGCATGTTTGGCACAGCTTTGTGGGCCGAAGGGCCTACATTGTGCTGTAGGTTTTCTATGTTTTTATGTTTCTATGTTTAAAAGTAACCACCTTTGTTGAGTCAAGGTTATTTGGCACAGAATCAGGCCCATCATCCCAACTTACCCAGACTGGCTAAGTTGCCAACCTCAATTAGGCTTATGTGGCTACATTTAGCTCACATCTCTCTCAACCTTATCTATGTACCTGAGTAAAATATTGTAATTATTACCCCCCTGCATTGATGCCACCTGACTTGCTGAGTTCCTCAGGCATTTAGTGTGTGTTGTAAATGTTGCATTTGTTTGATTTTTTTTAGTGGAGATTGTAGTTTATCCCGAAACACTTACTATTATGTCTTTTAGCAGATTCTGCATAACCTGCTGAGTATCTCCTTGTCTTTATCTTCTTCCAAATAATATCCATATTCAAAGGATCATTATGGTAGATTTAATCAGATTTATTCCATCCCTAGGCATATCCTCAGCTCGTGGAGAGTTTCTTCCACTATTCCCTGTTTGTTTATTCCATCTCCATATTCTCCTATTCATATGCACCTAGGGCAATGCCCATTAACATCTTCTTTTCCTACCAGGAACGGCAGAGGCTTTCCAAGCAAAGCAGCAATTCATTTGTATTTCTTCCTATTTAGTGCTCTATATTTGGTGTTCACAATGTAGTTGTTTCTACATTTGAAAAAGCACAAATGCAAAATGATGACTGCTTTTAGTCTGCAAAGATGACTCCAAGCATCTTTAATTCTTCATCCAACTCCTTTGCTGTCTCTGGTCTCCTCCACTGATCTATGGTGTATAAGCTTCCTAGCATATCAGATTCTGAGCTAGCATTGAGAACAGTCATCTACTTTCTCATACAGTGGTTTTGGCTGACAGTCTCCTTAGAACAGGAGTTCCCAACCTGTGGTCCATGGATCCCTCAGTAATGGCATAAAAATGGTTGGGACCCCCTGCCTTAAGATAAAAAGAACACCATCTGCTTTCTGTCTAAAGTGGATTCAGTCTTTCTTATGAGGCTAGGCATTGCAGGCAACATTATACTAAACAATATGTTACTAAAACATACAGCTTTGTTTCACACAAATGGTGACTGGGAATAGGTCTGAATACTCTGTGTCATCCATTACTCTGGCCATTATACACCAATAGATCTGTCGGACAAATGTGATGAACTTTTTGAGGCAATCACACTTTCCCATAATATTCTGTAGGTCAACAGATTGGTTCAAAATCTTTAATATCATCAACGAAGGTGGTGAACAAGCTGCAGTTTAGTTCTTTATACTTCTCTTAAAGATGACTTGCTGTAAAGATAATGTCAACTGTAACATGGCCTTCATGAAAATCATGCCAGATTTCTGGGAGTAGGCTTCTCTGAAGGTGCATTGTCAGTTTGTGAAACGAGAACCTGGTGATGATTTTGCCAATGGTTGAGGTTAAGATTCCTCTGTGATTATCACAGAGCTGTTGGTTTTCCCTTATGTTTGTATAGGTGAGTAAAAAGTTAATCTCTAAATACAATACTACTTATACTTTGACCACTAGGTGGAACCTTAGCTCTAGAATTCAGTATTTTTAAATAAGCAATCAAATTCAAATAGCTTTTAAAGTGTGTTGAACTATGAGAAGTGCAATTAGTTATAAGCCTTTATATAAATTTTTGATATAGTAAAATTGGGATCTCTGAGGTAATTGCTCATTTTACACCCCTAATTTAACGGTTTCACATTGATGCCCAGATACAAGAACCATGTGATACGGAAGGCACTCTTTAAAATCTATTTCTTTGATATTTTTGGTTTATCTGTCCTAGAATAACTTCATATATGGCTTGGGTTAAATTCTGTGAAAAATGATCGTGTGAAGGGCCTTGAGATGTTTAATTATGTTTAAAATGATGTATAGGTGAAAGTGAAAGAGGTTAGTTAAACAGCAATAAACTAATGATTTATTTTAAAGTGTCTTTGCTTTGTTGCCATTCTGAATATTGAAATACATTCTTTGTACAGTAATTTCATGATGCTTATAATAAATGTTAATGTGTTGTAACATAAATGCTGTATGGAAAATGGAAAATTTTCAACCACATCTACAATATTTGCATAATTTTCCATCAATTCTAAACTGTTAATTGATCACTGTTTCAAGTTGATTGCAATTTTTGATGTGAAATTTGTTCACAGTCTGAACTCTTGAATTTCCGTCTTTATGGCTCTGTCCAATAGACCATCTTTTTTATTTTTTATTCTTTCAGTTTTTTTAGCTCTGTGACTGTCATTCATGCCACTAACTTCTCCAAGGTTGATCATGCCATTGCTTCTGTTGCCAGATTGGATGTTGTCATTTAAATATACTGCACAGAAAATATACTCTGGGCAACAATATTTTACTGTATATCATGCAGCATCCTTTCCATTTAAATGTTTAAAATAAATGAGCATTTATTGTTAGAAGAGAGGGTAATTGGTGACAATGTGTTATATTTTTTTTATATTTGGTTAGTTTATTTTTAAAGTTATGAGTTGCTGTATGCTACAAATGGTATTTTCTTGCCTATGATTGTCAGGGCCTTATAACTTGTGAAACAATGCTCTTTTTGTACAGATGTTATACAGTTATATTTCCAGTGTTCCTTTTAAAATAATGTTACTGTTTCAATACCAAAGGTGATGAATTAAATGATGCCAGATTTTATATAGCAACCATGCAATATCAAGATTTTACAAATTTATAGATTTATACAAATTGCTAAAATTTCTCTAACTGTGTTCAAGCCATTTAGGATTCAAATAACAAAAGACATTCCGGACTGGATGACCAAGAGGACATAGAAATAACAATTAAGTTAATTTTAGAAATCCTGCAATAATCATCTTTTATTTTCTGATAGGCATTGCTTACAGGTTTATTTGTTCAGTGTCCTGATGACCCATTAGTATTTTTGGAAGAGAAAATAAAAGAATTACAAAACCAGAAAAGCCAAGCTTTGCCTTTGTAAGTATAAAATCAAATTTTAAATTATAGTAGTCTATTACATTGACATTTTTCCTTTGGAGCACTATTACATTCTATTAATTGAAGATATTTTGGCCTTCATTTGTTAATTATTGATAATTCTAAGAAGCCTTTGATCTTGGGTACTTGTGTACATGTAGAAATTACTTTGATGTGATTTGCTTGATGCGAAGAAAATAATGTTCCTTTCCATTGGATTGCTGTAATTATGTTCTGATAGACGTTTAGCAAAGTCACAGAATCTAGAATAAATGGCTGTCACTATTTATTTCACGATGGATAATAAAATCAAACAACTTTATTTTAAAAATTGATTTCTATTTTATCACAGGACAAAGGAAGGTCACCTCAATTTGAGCTGGTGGGTGAGTTTATTAAAATTAATGAGATATAACTGTAAATTAAGTACTACTATCTTTATCTGTAATTTAACTATGATTAATATTTATACATATGTAGTGAATTCCAGTTAATTGGGCCATTGGCTAATTGGGGTAGCTGCTTATTTGGGACAATTCTTAAAGAACAAAAACTTATTGAGAAAATAGCCGTGTTTCCATTTGTTTATTAGGGACACTATGCTGCTTAACTGGGGCTGAAGACGATTGCCAGTTTCTACTAGCATCAGTTGCACTTGTGTGGCTGTTAGGCACTACACTGTGCTTAGAACAAACTGTTTTTAAATAGTGTCAGTAGCATTTTCTTGTGTTCAAAAATCAGTAACTTGTGTCACTGATACTTGGTGAAAAATAAGCAGTAAGACAATTCTGAACTGCTTTGTTAACTGTGGGTTCAAGCATTCAGGATTAGAGATGCCAGAAACAGCCAGAAGTGAAAATTAAATGATCTCACTACTTTAACAAGTCAGGAACTACGAAGAAGTTAGGTATCGACAATCATCTTGAATGTTACAATGAAACTGAAGATTTGGAGTACGCAATCATCGATAGCATTGTATGAAGGCAGTCCAGTATCTACACTAGGTATCTGCGCTGATTTTGCTCATTTACAGTCAATCAAAAGAACACAGCAGCATGATTTCTCTGTTGATAACTTTTGGGAACTAATGCACAGTTTTATCGTACTGTAGTACTATTGATAGTGTTCTAATTTGTTCTGTACTTCTTTTAACTACATAGTTTGTTACTCAGTTAAATGGAAGTTTGTCTTTTTTATACCATTTTAACTATTTCCTTGAATCTTTGGCTAATTGGGGCAACTGCTTAATTAGGCCAAAATGTACTGGTCCTGAGATGAAAAAGTATGAAAGTCTCAAGTAAGAAGTGGAATAAAATAAGTTTACCTTCCGATATGATGCAGAAATATGTTGATTACCATTCCCGTCCTTCCTCAGTTAATGAATGCTGAACAGCTGAGCTGTCAAAATGGTTCTTTAGCAGGTTCTGAATAAACCAACTCAAGGGAAAAATCTGTTTGATTTTGTCTTCACCTATCATCCTGTGATAGATGCATTTATCCATGATTATATTGATAGAATTGACAACAGCACAATCCTTCTGGCAGCAAAGTCCTACATTCATCCCTAGCTCTAAAGCTAATCAGAGGGGCTATCTCCCATAGTATCGTGTGGCACTATAATCATGCTACACAGGGTGAACCAAAATTAATAGATATCAAAGGTAAGCATTCCAATATTTTGAACCACAGGAACACAGGAATACATGCACATAGGAAGATCATCATGGCTGTTACTGAATCGTAGAGTCAAACACCACAGAAACAGGCCCTTCAGCTCACCATTTCTATGCCAGCCTTTATGTACACCTTGAGGGTTCCAAAAACAGGGGTTTTGGTTCTGTGCTCCCTTTCCACTCACAGGGGCTCTGTTTCCTCTTACTGGTGCCCCAGTTCCCATCTTCATTTCCACTCACTGGGTTCTGAGTCCCGTGTTCTCAGTCACCATAGCCCAAGTTCCCACACAAGCTTTCCACTCACTGGGGCCCAGTACCCAGGTTCCATTTCCAATTACCTGGCCAATTGGGGACATTTATTATATTACAGTGTATCATTTAAAATCAATTAAAATGTGCCGTGAAGTTAATATTAACATCAAAAGTTTGGAAAATCTGCTAGTCTGGTGTCACTAAAGTTTTGAGCATGCCAGGTTTTTGGACTTTTCAAGGCTGTGCCCTTGGCCAACTTTGTTCCTTACATCATAAAGTCAGAAGTTAGGATGTTAATTCCAAATGAAACAGTTACGTCTGTATTCAGCAAAACTTAAGCAACATTTAAACAGAGATGTGTAATTGGCAAATAACATTCAAGCCACGAAAATGTCAGACAATGGCCAACTCTAACAAAAGAGTCTAATCACCTAGATTTAATACTCAATGATATTACCTTTGCTGGGTCCCCTACCATAAACATCTTGATCAGAAACTCACCTGGTCACACATATAAATACTATGGCTGCAGCAGCAGATCTGAAACTGGATACACAATAGCATTTGACTTCCAATGATCTTTCCATGATCTGCAAGACATAGGTAGTAGCATGACAGAACATTTTCCATTAACTTAGGATAATGCATCTCCAGCTACATGTTATCATTATCTGCTGACTTATTTTCCAAGAATCCATGTACTCAAGGCACCCTCCCAAACCCCTCCTAATTTGTTCTGAAAGCACCAAAAGAGCAGGAATGCCTGTACACAATATTTAAGGTGTGCTATGGCATATGGCCTATATAATTTTAGTACAAAGGTTTGCAAGACTGATATTGCTAACAAACCCCACTATTTGAAACATAAGTAAATTGCTAATGTTAATACAGAGATACTTCAGGGACCAAATTTGTATAAGTAGACATAGAGTTAACACACACCATCAATAATCTTTCATCAAATTTGATGTGAGCTAAGTGTAAAATACCTTCTTAACTACATAACCAATTTATTGTGTTGTACTAACATTTATCTTTTTTCATTACTACTTCATTAGTACTATAGTAATGCCAAGTGAAACAGGAAACTAGTGCTAAAAAAAATATAGAGGTTCCACATCACTGAGAACTGGACTCAGATTGTGAAAAACATTTTGTAATAAGTTTTCAGGGTTACATTTTCAGATTTCTGACTGGTCTTGTGGAGACTTCAAAATTATTTATAGTTACATTTAATCGAAAATCAACTTAAAAGGGATTAAATCCACCCTATTATTAACAATATGGATTGCACCCAGAGTAAATCGTTCGGATAAGGGTATTCCTTGCAAGCTCTACTACATTTAAATTCAAAATCACAACCCTGGGAGGAAATTGGGTGTGGTATTGAAAAATATTGTTCTTCAGGAGATGTAGAATGGTTGTGGAGGCAGATGTTGGTAAGACCTCAGACAAAATTAGGAATCAAAAGGTTGAGCATGGTGTGACAAAACTGAAAAGGGTGAGTATAGGACTGAAAGTGGTGTATCTGAATGTGCGCAATACATGGAATAAGGTAGATGAACTTGCAGCACAGTTGAAGATTGGCAGGCTTGATACAGTAGGCATCACAGAATCATAGCTGAAAGATTATGGCTGGGAGCTTAATGTCCAAAGATACACATGTATCAAAAGGATAGGCAAGAAGGCAGAGGGGGCGGTGTTGCTCTGTTGGTAAAAAATGAAATCAAATCATTAGAAAGAGGTGACATAGGGTCAGTAGGTGTTGAATCATTGTGGATAGATCTAAGGAACTGCAAGTTTAAAGACCTTAATGGGAATTGTATGCAGACCTCCAAACAGTAGTAAGGATGTTGCCTACAAGTTGCAATGGGAGACAGAAAATGCATGCCAAAAGGGCAATGTTACAATATGGGGTACTTAAATATGCAGGTAGATTGGGAAAATCAGGTTGGTACTGGATTACAGGAGGAGGAATTTCTAGAATTCCCGCTAGATGGCTTTTTAGAGCAGCTCGTGGTTGACCCTATTCTGGTCAGCTATTCTGGATTGAGTGTTGTGCAATGAGCCAGAATTGATTAGAGAGCTTAACATAAAAGAACCTTTAGGGACAAGAGATCATAATATGATCAAATTAACACTGAAATTTGAGGAGAAGCTAAAGTCAGATGTATCAAGAATTACAGAGGCGTAAGAGAGAAGTGGGCCAGAATTGAGTGGAAAAGACTGGCAGGGATGACGGCAGAGCAGCAGCGGTTGGAATTTCTGAACACAACTTCAAAGACACAGGATACTGTATATATATCCCAAAGAGGAAGCGGTATTCTACAGGAAAAATGACACAACCATGGCCAACAAGAGAAGTCAAAGCCAACCTTAAAGCCAAAGAAAGGGCATATTAAGAGCAAAGATTAGTGGGAATTTAGAGGATTGGGAAGCTTTTAAAAGCCAACAGAAGGTAACTAATAAAGTCATTAAGAAGGTAAAGATGGAATACGAAATTAAGCTAGCCAATAATGTTAAAGAGGATACCAAAAGGTTAAAAAAAAAAGGCAAGAGTGGATATTGGACCACTGGAAAATGACGCTTTAGCTTATTTCATCATGTGCCCCCAAATACCCTGTGACCCTGAGATAGTAATGGGGGACAATGAAATTGCAGATGAACTGAATAAGTATTTTGCATCAGTTTTCACTGTAGAAGACTAACAATTTGGTGGAAGTTCCAGCAAATTGGCATGATGTGTTTGATGTTACCATAACTAGAGAGAAGGTTCTTAGGAAACTGAAAGATCTGAAGGTAGATAAGCCACATGGACCAGATGGTGTATACATCCCAGCATTCTGAAAGAGGTGGTTGAAGAGATTGTGGAGGCATTAGTAATGATCTTTCAAGAATCACTAGATTCTGTAAGGGTTCCAGAAGGCTTGAAAATTGCAGATGTCACTCCACTCTTCAAGCTTAGAGAGAGGCAGAAGAAAGGAAACTATGGGCCAGTTAGTCTGACCTCAGTGGTTGGGGGAGTCAATTATTAAGGATGAGGTCTCAAGGTATTTGGGGGCACATAATGAAATAAACCATAGTCAGCATGGTTTTCTCAAGGGAAAATCTTGCCTGACAAATCTGTTGGAATTCTTTGAAGAAGTAACAAGCAGTATAGACAAAAGTTAATCGGTTGATGTTGTGTACTTGGATTTTCAGAAGGCCTTTGATAAGGTGCCACACGTGAGGCTGCTTAACAAGCTATGAGCCCATGGTATTACAGGACAGATTCTAGCATGGATAAAGCAGTGGCTGATTGGCAGGAGGCAAAGAGTGAGTGAAAAGGGAGACTTTTTTGACTGGCTGATGGTAACCAGTGGTGTTCTACAGTGGTCGGTGTTGGGATAAATTATTTTTATGTTATATATCAATGATTTGGATGATGGAATTGATAGCTTTGTTGCAAAGTTTTCAGATGATATGAAGATAGGTGGAGGGGCAGGTAGTTTTGAGGAAGTAGAGAGGCTACAGAAGAAATGACAATTGTAATACAGTGTCAGGAAGAGTATGGTCAGGCATTTAGGTAGAGGAAATGAAAGGGTTGACTATTTTCTAAATGGAGAAAAAATACAAAAAAAAAACTGAGATGCAAAGGGACTTGGGAATCCTTGTGTAGAATTCCCAAAAGGGTAATTTGCAGGATGAGTCTGTGGTGAGGAAGGCAAATGCAATGCCAGCATTCATTTCAAGAGGACTAGAATATAAAAGCAAGGATGTAATGTTGAGACTTTATCAAGGACTGGGGAGGCCTCACTTGTAGTGTTCTGAACAGTTTTTGGACCCCTTAATCAGAAAGGATGTGCTGAAACTGGAGAGGGTTCAAAGGAGGTTCACAAAAATGATTCCAGGTTTGAAAGGCTTGTCATATGAAGGGCGCTTGATGACTCTGGGTCTTTATTCACTGGAACTCAGAAAAATGAGGGGTGACCTCCTTGAAACCTATTGAATGGTGAAAGGTCTTTATGGAGTGGATGTGGAGAGAATGTTTCCTATGGTGGAAGAGTGTAAGACCAGATGACACAGCCTCAGAATAGAGGGGCATCCTTGTAGAATGGAGATAAGGAGGAATTTCTTTAGCCAGAGTGTAGTGAATTTCTTTAACCAGAGGGTAGTCACAGGCAGATGTGGAGGCCAAGTCTTTTATGTATAGTTAAGGCAGAGGTTGATAGATTCTTAATTGCTAAGAGCACGAAAGGATATGGGGAGAAGGCAGGAGATGGGACTGAGAAGAAAATTGAATCAACTATGATGAAATGGCAGAGCAGAGCCAAGTGGCCTAATTCTGCTCTTATATGTAATGATCTTATGGTGTTAAAGCTACTGACCCTCTCCCCCTCCATTCCACTCATGAGGATTGGCTCATAGAACTCTGACTTCTTCCTTCTGTAGTCGATAACCAGCTCTTTGGTTTTGCTTATGTTGAGTGAGCGATTGTTGTGGTACCATTCAACCCGATTTTCAATAGTTTAATTTGCCTTATTAGCTGTGAGAGCATGTAAGATTGAAAAATGTGGAAAAATAATTTCAAAATAATTATCAATGATTTTCTTCCATTTCTTAGTGTTTATCTGTTTTACACTGAGGTTTGCATCATGTTTTTTGTGGCTTATTGTTCTGTTAAGTGTACTTTAAATATTTTACTCCTTTTTCTTGTAGGGACATGTTTATCACTCCTGAATACAGGCAAAGCATGACAAAAATGATAGGTAGTTATCTAAACTATCTCTTTGAACTGGAAGCTGGTGAGGTGGTAAGTAGCTGATCACATTTTTATTTTCTAATGCTCTGTACAGGACCAGTATTGGATAAGTGTCAAATGAATACTTATGATTCACTCTAAATCTAATTTTGATTTTATGAGCAAAGGAAATTACAGGTTATTCAGATTTCTGTATTGTACCATTGAAATATAATAACCACACATGCTAATTACAAATCTATTTGCATAATTATATGTATAGTTATACTATTTCATTATAATATTTATATCATTTATCATATTATACATATCATTATTGTGTTTCAATAATTAAACATAGATCACTCTGCATGCCTGCCAATCCATTCTCTTTCCATCACTAGTTTTTTCCCTGTTTTCCCCAACTGTTTGAGCTCCTGAATTTAAGCTTTTTGACTCACTTCCTTGGGCTGATCACATTAGATATTTAGTTAGTCCTTTTAACCAATCCGAATGGCAGGAGTCAAATTTAAATCATACTGTTGTATGCTGATAATACTGTATTATTCAGCTTTACATGAACTCTAATTTTATCCACCTACCAAATAAGATTGCGATCTGGGATGGGAGAGAGAGAGCTAATGTCATGGTGATGTGAAATTCTCCTATTTCCCGTCAATCCCACATCTGAGTAATTTTAATAGGCGTGTTTCAAGCATATCTGAAATGCCTGCTCAAGCTGCTAAGGATCTTACTGACATGTAAAACCTGTGGGATTTATCTTTTGGGAATTACAACTTTATTTTAACCTAAGGCCACAAAGTAACATTTAAACTTGGAAAGCTGTCATAAGTAACCAAGTGAAAGCAAGAAATTTTCATTAAAAAAACAGGTCACCTGAAAGGAACAAGAGTGGTACTCTAATCCCCACAAGGAATCCTTGGGCCTTTCCTTTCTTGGGTTTTCCCCAAGTCACCTCAATGAAAGGCTAACTATCTGAAGTTCACATTTTAAATTAAATCATTGAGAAAAATATGCTTCTTTTATAATCGGTGAATGAGCCCCGCTTTCACAGATGAACTAAGATGATTGTTCCTCGGTGCTGCCTGCATACCATTTTCATGGCACTCCTATAAGTTTTGGGCCAGTATTATGTTAATGATGTGAGAGTTAAAATGCTTTCATATCTTTTGTAAGCAATTAAATATGGACATTCCTCTATTGCTACAAGCTAATGAAGTCAGTAGAATGGATTTTAGAAGCAGAGTACCACATAAAGCTAGCAATTATATTTCAAGTGATAAATTTCAACCCCTTGATCTTATTTTAAGTTATTTTTGGACCTGAGCAAAATATTCATTATTTTCATTTCATATAATTCTTGCAGCTTCCCCCAGAAGTGTATAAGGCAGCTTATCAGTTTTATTTAAACTTTTTACTGAAAAAGTACTTTCGGTGAGTACATTCTTTGTAAAACTAAATACTAAAGCTTGACCTTTTAAACAGATGTAGTGTAAATGTGTTGCATTTGTTGGGGGAGGGAGAGAGAGAGATTTATTCAGTCTGACTTGTCCATGTTGACTGAGATGCCTATATAGAGTCACAGCATAGAAAAAGGCTGTTGGGCCCAATTGAGCCATCACAACCAAGAATCCAATTTAAGCTAGTCTCATTTGTCTGTTTTTGGCATATACCTCTCTAAACCTTTCTTATCCATGTACTTGCCCAAGTGCCTTTTAAGTGTTGCTAATGTACTTGTCTCAACCATTTCCAAGAAGGTTTACTCAGTTGGCATTCAGGATGAGTTAGTAAATTGGATAGATAGAGTGAAGGAAGGCAAAAACAATGTAAGCATCCATTTCAAAGGGAATAGAATATAAAAGCAAGAATGCAGTGCTGAGGTTTTATAAGACATTGGCCAGACAGCACGAAGTATTGTGAGCAGCTTGGGCTCCTTATCTAAGAAAGAATGTGCTGATATTAGAGAGGATCCAGAGGGGGTTCACGAGAATGATCCCGGGAATGAAAGAGCTAATGTATGAGGAGCATTTGACGACTCTGGGCCTGTGGAATTTAGAAGAATGAAGGGGGGTAATCATTAAAATCTACCTGGTATTGCAGGGTCTAGATGGAGTGGACATGGAGAAGATGTTTCCTGTAGCAGGGGAGTCTAGGACTAGAGGGCACAGCTTCAGAACACAAGGATGTCCACTTAAGTACAGAGATGAGGAGGAATTTTTTTGGCTAATCTGAGGCTGTAGAGGCAAAGTCATTGGTTATATTTAAAGTGAGTGTTGACAGGTTCTTGATTAGTAAGGGTGTCAAAGGTTATGGGGAGAAGGCAGGAGAATAGGGTGAGAGGGATAATATATCAATTGTAACCCTCAGGCTCACCCAGCTCGCGTTCATCTAGGGGAATCAGCCGCAGCCTTCGGCCCCACCAAACTGGGTAATCATGTTTGTGTGGATGCTGTGTAACGTACCCCCAGTTACAAACCCACAACGCAAAATATCAGACAGTACACCATATGCAATTAAATGATAGACTTTATGAATCTTAATCTGAATATAGGGTTAGTAATGAAAATAAACAAAACAAAAAAAAGGGCCCAAGTCAAAATCAAAATTACATTGGAGCTCACTCAGTAATCATTCTTCCACCATCATTCTCCTCCGAACCTTTTCGATCTTCAGACCGTCAGATCCCAGTCCACTCCGTCCGGTGGTCTACCAACTCTCTCCACACACGTCTTACCTCTTCATCTCTCCTCGACAAAAGACCGTGAAAACCCCGGCTCCCAGACACACAAGAAAGAACAACATTTTTCCCATTGGATAGCCACTGAATTCCAAAGTCCCATTATCTCTAGTCATAACTCAAACATTGCTGCTGCAGAGAAACCATTACCTTAATACAACCATAATAGAATGGTGGAGCAGACTTGATGGGCTAAGTGGCCTGATTCTGCTCCTGTGTCTTAAGTTCTTATGGGATAAATGCAAGCAGGCTTTTTCCACTGAGGTTGGATGAGACTAGAACTGGAGGTCATAGGTTAAGGGTGAAAGTTAAAATATTTAAGGAGACCCTGAGGGAGAACTTCCTCATTCGTTGGGTGGTGAGAGTGTGGAATAAGCGATCAAACGAAGTTGTGGATGTGAGTTCAATTTCAACATTTAAGAGAAATTTGGATAAGTACATAGATGGATATGGAGTGCTGTGGTTCAGGTATGGGTTGATGAGACCAGGCAGAATAATAGTTTGGCATGAACAAGAGAGGCCAAAGGGTCCGCTTTCGCACTGACTCTTTCTGAAGTCAATGATCAGCTTTTTTGTTCTGTTGATATTGAAGGAAAGATTGTTGTCATGATGTTATGTCACACTGAACTGTCTATCTCCTTCCTGTACTCCAACTTATTATTTGAAATGTGACCCATTATGAGTATCCTCTGCAAACTTGTGGATGGAGTTAGAGCAGAATCTAGCTACTTAATCATGAGTTTGTAATGAATAAGGTAGAACGCTGAGGATGCAACCAGTGTTTGGGTTCATTCTGGTGGAGCTGATGCTGTCTATCCTGATTGTAGACTGTTGGTCAGAAAGTCAAGGATCCAGTTGTAAAGGGAGACATTAACTCCCAGATTATGTCTAAGAACACAGCCAGAGTCACTAACTGGGCCTGATGCTTTCTGTGGGTTCACCCTCCCGAAGATTAATCTTATGTCAGGTTGGGTTGTGACATACTCATTCCCTTCTTTTCAAACTATTCATAGAATGTGTTAAGCTCTTCGAGAAGGGATGTGCCATTGTGATGATGCTCCTGACTTCATTTTGTAATCCTTTATAGTATCTAAACCCTGCCATGGTTGATGGCCATATGGAGACTGAATTTTGGAATGGTTTCTGACACTTAGCATCTCTGATAGCTTTATAGAGGTCATATCTTGATTTCTTATAAAGGTTAGGGTCTCCCGATTTGAATGCTGCTGACCTAGACTTAAGAGTGTGGATCTCCCGGTTCGTCCATGGTTTCTAGTTTGGAAACACCTGAATTGTTATTCTTAGGGACACAATCCTGAACACACTTGCAATTAAAGTCTGTAATAGTAGTATCATGCTATCTAGGCTGGCATCTGAGTCTTTGAACATGAACTCAAAGCAGTCATGTAGAATCTCATCTGCCATCCTCACACAGCACTTTCTGTTCTGTTCTGGATTCTCCTGTCTCTATTCTGTTTGTATTCAAGGAGTAGATGCACAACCTGGTGATCTGATTAACTAAAATGTGCATAAGGGATGGCTTGGTAGGCACCATTGATGATTCTTTAACAATGGTTGATGGTATTTGGGCCCCTGGGGGGACAGGAGACATGCTGGTAGTATTTTGGTAACACACTTTTGAAGCTGGCCTGGTTGAAGTCACTGGCAATGTGACTTGTCAAAAAGGGCTTCTGGGTATCCTATTTCTAGGTTGTTGACCACAGAGTTCATTGAGTGTAGGTTTCATGTCTGTCTGAGGTGGGATGTAGATTGCCATCAGGACAGCTGAAGTGAACTTCCATGGCAGGTGGTATGGGCGACACTTCACCATTAGATATTCTAAGTGGGTGAGCAGGAGCTAACCAGAGCTGTCATGTCGGAACACCACAAGGAATTGATTAAGAAGCAGACTCCTCTGCATATAACTTTGTCTGAGGACACTGTATGGTCCATCCAGTGAACTGAGAAGCCTTTAGGCTGAATAGCACAGTTAGGTGAAGCAGGTGTAAGCCATGTTTCAAAGAGACATAGCAGACAACAGTCCCTCAATTTTTTTTCACACATTACCTATTCTATCCTGGTTGTGTTCTGTGCAATGAGTTATTCTCTACATTCCTAATTGAAGATCTTCATCTGACGTAGTTATTGTCTGGAGTGGTTGCCCTCAAGCATCCTGTGAGGCACCGTTTTATACATTCCTTTTAATACATCTTAAACATTGCTTTGATGTTAAAGTTAATTGCATTGCTGTAAGTCAGCTCCTTTTTTCACATATGAATGTTTCTTTTTCAAATTCCCGTTGGCACCGTTCCATAATCACATCATACTTCAACCACTAATTGTGTAATTATCAGGATGTTTGTTCATAGCAGACCATCCATATCAGTTTGTTCTGTACTCAGAGTTGGCTCACAGAAAGAATTGTGCTGGCACACCTCAACTTTCTTGAAATGATGCTAACCAGATGTTCAGGCATTGAACTTGTGATCATGCCCCGCTATACTTTCTTTATTCTGTTACTCACTCCCGTATATATAATATTTCAACCAAATGTCTTGACCTATCTCTGCTCATTATTGCTCATTTCTGCTCATCACTGTTTTTAGGGAATTTTGTTTCCTTAGAAGTTTTTTTCTTGAAACATTAATTTGTGCCTTAGACATATCAATTTAATATAGAATCCCATTGAGAACAGTGCAACTGGAATCCTGGGACAACATCCCAGAAACATCATGTTTCTGATATCTTATTCTATTGAGGCTTTCATGCAAACTGAAACACTCCTCCCCCCATTACTGAATACCCTGAATTGATAATGAGTGCTTCTGTTCCTTTATATTTTTACCCATTTCTCCATCACTTTTCTCCTCTCATTTTAATCCCACCCCCACTCCTTACCCCTCTTCATTTCTTCTCCCTTCACTTCTTCTCAGTGGATCCTATTTCACTTATTTCATTGGAAATTTGAATGTATTGAATGATCTCAGTAATGTATATAAGCATGTCAAATCCTGGTGATATTAAACCTGATTCTGATGTAATTACTTATTTTCTGTAGAAATGATCATTAATGTATGGAGAACCCTTTTGTAAATTTGTTATAACAAATTATGTATGTTGCAGCTTTTCAGCAACAAAAACATAGTAGAACTTAGAACATGGAACATAGAACACTGCAACAGGGACTCGCCCTTGTTCCTACTATATCTGTGCCAGACACGATAACAAATTAAATTGAATCCCTTTGGCCTGCAAGTGTCCCATATCTCTCCATTTCCTGTATATTCATGTGTCTATCTTAAAAAACTCTTAAACACTGCTATCCCTAGCACCTGTTCCAAATTCCTACCGTTCTTTTAAGCTTTCCTTAAAAGCAGGTCATGTTCTTCCTTTGCTCATATTTCCTTGTCTTTGTGTATTCTCTGGAACATAGAACACTACATACTACAGACCCTTCGGCCCATAATGTTGTGTTGACCTTTTAACCTGCTCTAAAATCAACTTAATCATTCTCTTCAACATAGTCCTCCATTTTTTTCATTCCTTTGTCTATCTGTGTTCCTTCAATGTCCATAACATACCTGCCTCTACCACCACTGCTGGAGGGCGTTCTATGCATCCACCATTCTCTGTGTAAAAAAACTTGCCTTTGACATCACCCTATACTTTCCTCAAATCACATTAAAATATGCCCCCTTATATTAGCCATTTCCTCTGAATAAAGAATAATAAAATTATTTCTTTCTCAGAAGATTGCTGGAGATTAATAGTTACAGAACCTATGTTGAACCAATGTATTTAAGGAGTTAAAATAAATTTTAATGTAAATCAAAAAGAAAGAAGCATATGACAGGTATAGGCTACAAATCTCTTGAGGAACATTTATGATATAGGTGAGTACTTAAGATTGGAGTTAAGAGGGCAAAAAGAAGTAATGAAATATCCCCTTGGGGATCAAAGGGATAATCTACTATATGTACTGTATGTATGGAGGCAAGGTCCTAAATGAATACTTCTTGACTTTATTCAGCAAGGAGAAGGACATGGAGGATAGTGAGTACAGGGAGAGTTATGTTGATTGTCTGGATCCTATTGATACTAAGAAAGTTGAGGGATTGAATATCTTATGTTTTGGGCCCTGTAAGAGCAGATAAATCCCTAGGGCCAGATATGTTCTATGCCAGGATACTATAGGAAAACATTATTGGACTCTGACAGAGATTTTTGCATCTTTGTTCGCCACTGGTGAGTACCAGAAGATTGTTTATGTTCTTACATTATTTAAGAAGAATTAGGCCAGGTTGTTGAATCTTTTGTTAGTAATGGGAAAATTTTTGGAGAAAATTCTGAGGGGCAAGAATTATGTCATTTGGAATATTCAGCATGGCTTTGTTGAGAGAGGGGATGGCTGCCTCTCTGATTTGATTGAGTTTTTTTTGAGAAAATAACCAAAGGGATTGATGAAGGCAGTTTAGTAAATGTTGTCCATGTGGACTTTAGTGGATCACAAGCAGGAGAAAATCTGCAGATGCTGGAAATCCAAAGCAACATACACAAAATGCTGGAGGAACTCAGCGGATAAGCAGCATGTATGGAAAAGAATAAACCGTCTTCTTCAGGGTCTCAGCGTGAAACATCAACTGTTTACTCTTTTCCATGGATGCTGCCTGACCTACTGAGTTCCTGTAACATTGTGTGTGTGTTGCTTTGGATTTTATTACGCTTACAAGTATAAGTACCAGGAGGGAGATCAGTGGGAAGGGAGGGGGGGGGGACAAATGGACAAGGGAGTCGCGTAGGGAGTGATCCCTGTGGAAAGCAGAAGGGAGGGAGGGAAAGATGTGCTTGGTAGTGGGATCCCTTTGGAGTTGGTGGAAGTTACGGATCCTTGTAAGCGGAACAATTGCTACACCTGCCCTTACACTTCCTCCCTCACCACCATTCAGGGCCCCAGACAGTCCTTCCAGGTGAGGAAACACTTCACCTGTGAGGTGGCTGGTGTGGTATACTGCGTCCGGTGCTCACGGTGTGGCCTTTTATATATTGGTGAGACCCGACGCAGACTGGGAGACCGTTTCGCTGAACACCTACGCTCTGTCCGCCAGAGAAAGCAGGATCTCCCAGTCATTTTAATTCCACGTCCCATTCCCATTCTGATATATCTATCCATGGCCTCCTCTACTGTCAAGATGAAACCACACTCAGGTTAGAGGAACAACACCTTATATACCGTCTGGGTAACCTCCAACCTGATGGCAAGAACATTGACTTCTCTAACTTTCGTTAATGCCCCTCCACCCCTTCTTACCCCATCCCTGATATATTTAGTTTTTTTCCCCCTCCTCTTTTTTTCTCTCTCTCTGCCCATCACTCTGCCTGTTCTCCATCTCCCTCTGGTGCTCCCCTCCCCCTTTCTTTCTCCTGAGGCCTCCCATCCCATGATCCTTTCCCTTCTCCAGCTCTGTATCCCTTTTGCCAATCACCTTTTCAGCTTCACCCCACCCCCTCCGGTCTTCTCCTATCATTTCGCATTTCCCCCTTGATGCACCATCAATAACTCTCAGAGACGTGAGGCGAGAGATAGGCTTTTATTAGCTGGACGAAAGCACTGTCAGCAGCAAGAGACCATCACACGACATCCTGGAGACTGAGGGAGGAGCAGTGCCTCCAATCGCCTTTATACAGGGGTCTGAGGGAGGAGCCACAGGAGCAGTCATCAGGGGGGGACATGTCCAGACAGGTATATGTAGTTCACCACACCCCTCCCCCCCACTTTCAAATCTCTTACTATCTTTCCTTTCAGTTAGTCCTGACGAAGGATCTTAGCCCAAAATGTTGACAGTGCTTCTTCCTATAGATGCTGCCTGGCCTGCTGTGTTCCACCAGCATTTTGTGTGTGTTGCTTGAATTTCCAGCATCTGCAGATTTCCTCATGTGGGCACTAAGAAATGTTGATGAACAGAGACAACACATACAAAATGCTGGAGGAACTCAGTAGGCCAGGCAGCATCTATGGAAAAGAGTACAGTCGACGTTTCAGGCTGAGACCCTTCATTTTATTTGTTGATGAACAGAGAAACCAGGTGTGTTCATGTTCACTGTTTGATGAAAGTGGCAACAGGGAAGAAGGCATATGGTGTGCCTGCCTTTGAGATTAGCATATAGAATATAAGAGTTTGAATGTTACAGTACATTGCAACTTTACAAAATACTGGTTCAATCACATGGAATATTGTGTTCTGATTATAGTTCTGATTGCCACAGAGAAAATATGATTGTGGAGAGGAGATTCACCAAAGGGTTAGTTATAGTTAGAGATTGGTTGGATGGACTTGTTTCCCTAGGGCAAATTAAACTGAGGAATGACTCAATAAAATTATAAAAGTCACAGTTAAGTTGGATAGTCAGAACCCTTTTGACACCCAATGTAGGAAGAAAAACAAGTTGGTATAGTTTTCAGTGAGAAAGAGGAATTTTAAATAGTATCTGAATAGTCGATATCTGGAATATGCTGATGGAGCAGGTGGTGGAATTAGATATAATACTACATTAAATAGGCAAGGCATAGGAGGATATAGTCCAGGTGATATTAACGTAGTTGGAAAAGAAATCTACTTGGCTGTGATGGGTCAAAATGCTTTTATTTGTGCTATTCAACTCTATGACTATGACTAAACTGGATACTGGTGAGTTAAAGGGAACATAGAAAACAAGGATCTGATGAGTGCAGAGAATGGGGGTCCTGGTGAATTTAAGGACATCTGGGAAACAAGACCCCATTAAATTTAGAGAGGGCACAGGAAAGGACCCCTGATTTGTTTAAAGGGAATCAGGGAATTGTCATTCAGTGAGTCAGCTATTGAATAATTGAGTAGTTATTTAATAGGGCTTTACCATAAGGTAATACAGGAAGCATAAACATATGGGAGGAGAGGAGCATATTAAATCCTTGTTATTTTGATCCTTTCTGCTACTGAACATAGTGATTGTGCTTTAATAGTGATAATTAGATACAAAAAATGTGGTTTTTGATGGAGATTGGGTGAAAAAAACAGAAGAACTGTTTTAATCTAAGTAATATTAATTCAAAAGTACTGACTGGGTGTTGTATAATTATTGTTATATAAACATTGTGTTTTAAAAATTCCTGACTTGTTTACTGCAGTGAATGGATGAATTATATCAGAAACAAAAGAAAAGAGAGGATTAAACTGTCACAAGATATGAACAAGGCTCAAGATCATTATGTAAGGAACAAGTTAAAAATGGCATTTGATGCATGGTTGAGGTGGATCCAGATCCAAAGGAAACGGCATGCCTGTGAGTAGAATTGTATACTGTAGGACAAACAACTAAAATTAATACCATTCTGTACAGAGGTGTTTGTTCTGGGTATTTTGTTCAACTTTTGAAGTTTTTATTTCAGGAGGTCAATTTGAAACATATCTTTGAATTACATAAAGTATTTAGTTTACATAGTTACAATGTAGGATCAGGAAAATCTGAAGTATATTCTTCTTGTCATAATTCTGCTTTTCCTCTGTGCCCAGCAGGTACATTTGAATGTTTTGATGAACATTGATCATCTGTAATTGCTGATATGTAATGATGGCACAAACCACCTTATTATTTGTTGTTTTGAGTCCCATCTTCTTGTGTGTTAAGATATAGTGCCAAGACATAATCAGCATCATGCAGAGTAATTTTTTTCTCTAGTGGCAATGGACCATATACGCCATGTCAATGATCAACTTCTGGCCAAGCTCATTCTAAGAGAGTGGAACGCAGTGACAAAAGAGGCAAAAAGTACACGAGAATACTTTGAGGTAAATAGTACTCCAACACAGCATGTATTAAAATGTATGTGAGTATATATACATCATGTTTGTAAGCAATAGAGGAACAGGTTATGTTTGAAGTCACCTACAGTTGATTAATAACCAACAAAACCAACGTGAATTGAAAACCATGCAGACAAATTTAATAAGAAATACATTTGTGTAGTTTTTACATGTATTTATCAGATATTTAAAAGATTTTCAAACAAGAGGCAAATGTTCATTTAGAGCCGTTAATATGTAACCTGCCACACTATTATGATCAATAAAATAGCTTACCAGGGCTTATGTACAAATGCTTAAGATGGCCTATAGACCTTTTATTTAAGAAAGTAAGGAGCTTAATACTCATATAAGGTGACTTTTACAGTACTAGTTACTCAGAGACAGCCAATGCTGATGTCAGTAGTGCACAGGAAAATGTAATTTTAATGAGGCAGCAGTGATGCTGGTATATAGTTGGAAATGGGGTTGTGTTGAAGGTTGGAAACATTTGGGGCATGAACCTCTTTATGTCTGTAGTTAGATCCAGGTCCCATATAGTGGTCTGGAAATATGGTTAGAGCTGGGGTCTGGAATTTGGGCTGGATGTGAATCTTGAACTGGCGATGGGTCAGAACTGGAACCACCAGGAGTCTGGAGAGTGGGTTGGTAAGCAGCTAACACAGAGCCTGGGTACATTGAAGGCCAGATTGTGGGCTAGTTGAGTGGGTGGAGTGAAATCCAGTGTATGGGCAGAGTGTACTGACAAAACCCGGGTCTATGTTTCAGTTATAGCCATGGAGGTACTGGCTGCCATGAATGTCATTAATGTTATTACCAATGGCCTCTGTGGTATAATTTTTTTTACAATTTGTGGAAGGATTTAGTGTATATTGTCATTCTTTCATTTATTGCTGGGTCTTAGTTCTGGAACTCCAAATCAACAACATCGTAGGATACCATCACCAGAAGGACAGCATTGGATTAGGAAGTGGCTCAAAACAACTCAGAATTGCAAGGAAAATAATTTTTGTAAATGTTATTCCTGTTAATTCCATAGAAACTGGAACGAGGGGAATTGGAGGATGAGACTGATATACTATTGGTAATGCCAGCAGAAGAGAAAGATAGGATTTCTGGATTTCCATTGGCAGTATCACTAAAGGTTGTATTTATTTTAATTTTAAATCCATTTTGTTTTGTAAAGATATTTCTTGAGAGGGTTCAACTAATACTGTGTTTACTAAATTTTAAATCCAGTTTGTTCTTTAAAGATGGTTCTTAAAAGGCTTTAACTAATTCCGTGTTCACTAAAATAAACAAATATATATGTAATATATGTAATCACATTAGGAAATCTGGCATGTTTAACACAATGTACACTTGAATGCACTCAGATTAACATTACCTGGGGCAGAAGGAGGAAGAATAACAGACATAAAAAATGCACACAAGTCAGATAAAACTTCTAAGGATATACTTTCATGAATGAAGACACAATACAGCACACCAAGTGCACATATGAAATTCTGATGATAAGTACAGTCGGCCCTCCTTATCCGCGGATTCCACATGCGCGGATTCAACCAACCGTGGATCGGGAAAACCCAGAAGTGCTTTTCCAGCACTCGTTGTTTGAGCATGTATAGACTATTTTTTTCTTGTAATTATTCCCTAAACAATACAGTATATCAACTATTTACATAGCATTAACATTGTATTAGGTGTTATAAATAATCTAGAGATGATTTAAAAGTACAGGCAGTTCCCGGGTTATGAAAGAGTTCCATTCCTGAGTCCGTCTTTAAAACGGATTTGAAGTCAGAACAGGTACATCCGGTATTATTTAGCGTCAGTTAGTCAAAAGTTTGTCTTAGTATATCGTATATATTTTACCTTTATATGCATATAAAACACATAAGAAGCGTATGTATTTCAATAATTAAATGACTGTGTTGCTTAGTAATAATTGTAGCTTTCATCGGGGCAGGGCCTTTCACATGCTCCATTAAAATTGTTATGATCGTTGACCGACTGTAGCCTAACACTTTTCCAATGACCGATGGTGTTTCACCGCTTTCCGGTTGCTTTATTACTTCCACTTTATTTTCAATCGTGATTGCGATTATTTTCATGAACAGAAACACTGCGGATTCAGAGCTGCACCAGGTCCTAAAGACCACTGCACTGAGACATGTTAAATAAGGTCTGGGGTTCCGCTGGGTCCTAAGGTGCACCGCATTGAGACAGGTTAAATAAGGGACTTAAGCATCCGCAAATTTTGGAATCCGCGGGGTGTCCTGGAACCAATCCCCCGCAGATAAGGAGGGCCGACTGTATACACCACTAAGCTGAAATAAAAGCACAGCCCAGAAAAATTAAGAAATTATCACTATAGCAGAAACATTTAACCAATGGGTGAGCATGGCCCTCCATGGAAGACATCTCCACGATCTGAGCAGACTCGGTGTTGACAATGAAGCATCAAATGCCTGGCTCAGAGTGGGAGACCTCTTCCCAGAAACAGAGGTGTTCCTTGTGTCAATATAGGACCAGGTGGTTAACACAAAAAAAAAATCAAAATACCAACAAATTCAAGATGATAAATGCAATAAAAGCCAAGAGAAACCAGAAACAATCCAAAACGTTACAGGATCCTACAGCAACTTAACTAATTCTGATTACTTAAACAGGCATAATCAATTGGCAAACATCATTCACCTAAATCTTGCTTTTAAATACAAACTGATAAATTAAACCATACCTTACTATAAATACGAGCCTAATCCAGTTTTAGAATCATAGTCCTACAAATTATACTATGACTGATCCTTTATATAACCATATAACAATTACAGCACGGAAACAGGCCATCTTGGCCCTTCTAATCCGTGCCGAATGCTTGCTCTCACCTAGTCCCACTGACCTACACTCCGCCCATAACCCTCCACTCCTTTCCTTTCCATATACCTATCCAATTTTACTTTAAATGACAATACCGAACCTGCCTCTACCACTTCTACTGGAAGCTCGTTCCACACAGCTACCACTCTCTGAGTAAAGAAATTCCCCCTCGTGTTACCCTTAAACTTTTGCCCCCTAACTCTCAACTCAAGTCCTCTTGTTTGAATCTCCCCTACTCTCAATGGAAAAAGCCTATCCACGTCAACGCTATCTAAACCCCCTTATAATTTTAAATACCTCTATCAAGTCCCCCCTCAACTTTCTACGCTCCAAAGAATAAAGACCGAACTTGTTCAACCTTTCCCTGTAACTTAGGTGCTGAAACCCAGGTAACATTCTAGTATATCTTCTCTGTACTCTCTCTATTTTGTTGACATCTTTCCTATAATTCGGTGACCAGAACTGTACACAATACTCCAAATTTGGCCTTACCAATGCCTTGTACAATTTTAACATTACATCCCAACTCCTATACTCAATGCTCTGATTTATAAAGGCCAACCTACCAAAAGCTTTCTTCACCACCCTATCCACACGAGATTCCACCTTTAGGGAACTATGCACCATTATTCCTAGATCACTCTGTTCTACTGTATTCTTCAATGCCCTACCATTTACCATGTATGTCCTATTTTGATTATTCCTACCAAAATGTAGCACCTCACACTTATCAGCATTAAACTCCATCTGTCATCGTTCAGCCCACTCTTCTAACTGGCCTAAATCTCTCTGCAATTATTATTGATAGGACAATACATAATAACCTTCTGGATATAATATCACAGGATAAACAAGCAAGAACAATTTACTTAATTGATATAACCATTCCAAACATACACAACATACAGAAATCAATAAGTAAAATTGAAAGACTATGGAACATGAACAGCGTATACATTGTCTCTTAGTAATATCTACAACCCAGTATCATCCCAAAGTCAATATACAATAGCACCAAACCATTAGGCTTACATAGAAATATTTATGTACATTTCTAGAAATCCACAATACTAAACACCACTATAAGAGTCAGAAAGTTCCTAACAATTGAGAAATCAGTGTGCTTAGCTATGTCTGTACCTCACATTTGACTAGCTTTTACTGAGAAAAAAATTAAAATACAACAACATCAATAAATAAATAAGCAATAAATATTGAGAACATTAGATGAAGAATCCTGAAAGGTGAGTCTATATGTTGTAGCAACATTTCAATGACAGAACAAGTGAAGTTATCCCATTTGGTTCAAGAGTAATAAGTGTTCCTGAACCTGGTGATGTGAGTCTTGAGACTGATGTACCTTTTTCCTGATTGCAGCAGTGAGAAGAGAGCATGTCCTGGGGTGGTGAGTGTCCATGATGATGGATGCTGCTTTCCTGTGACAACATTTCATGTAGATGTACTCAGTGGTTTGGTGGTGGGAGGGGGCTTTACCTGTAATGGACTGGGTCGTATCCGCTACTTTTTGGAGGATTTTTGGTTCAAGGATGGAACTGGTGTTTCCATACCAGGCTGTGATGCAGCCAGTCAATATACTCTCCACTACACATCTGTAGAAGTTTGTCAAAGTGTTAGATGTCATGCCAAATCTTCACAGACTCCTAAGGAGCAGAGGTGCTGCTGTGTTTTCTTCTTAATTACACTTATAGCTCACAACAGGTTTTCCAAACTAATGAACCGAGGAATTTAAAGTTACTGACCTTTTCCATCTCTGACCCTCCAATGAGGATTAGCTCATGGACTTCTGGTTTCCTTCTCCTGAAGTCAATAATTAGCACCTTGGTCTTGTTGACATTGAGTAAGAGGTTGTTGTTATGGCACCACTTAGCCAGATTTTCAATCTCTCTTTTATATACTGATCTATCATCACCTTTGATTTGGCCTACTACAGTGGTGTCATCAGAAAACTTTAATGTGGCATTGGAGCTGTGCTTAGCCATACAGTCAAAAGTGTAAAGTAAGTTGAGCAGAAGGCTAAGCACACAGAATTGTGCTACAATTGTGCTGATGGAGATTGTGGAGGAGATATTATTACCAATCCGAACTGACTGGGATCTCCAAGTGAGGAAATCGAAGATCCAAATGTACTAGGAGGTATTGAGGCCAAGATCTTGAAACTTATTGATTAGTTTTGAGGGGATGATAGTAGTGAATGACAAGCTGCAGTCGATAAAGAACATTCTGATATATGCATGCTGTCCAGATGTTCCAGGATTGAATGAAGAGCCAATGAAATGGCATACGTTGTGGACCTGTTGTGCTGGTTGGTAAATTGGAGTGGATCCAAGTAATTTCATAGGCTGGTGTTGATTTGTTCCATCACCAACCTCTCAAAATACTTCATCACTGTGGATGTACTAAGTGCGACTGGATAATAGTCATTGAGGCAGATTATCAAGTTCTTTGGCACTGGAATAATTGAAGCCTGCTTGAAGGAGGTGGGTACCTCAGACTACCAAAGTGAGAGGTTAAAGATCTCAGTCAGCACTCCAGCCAGTTGATCAGCATAGGTCAGGGCCAGATGCTTTCCATGGGTTCACCTTTCTGAAGGATGCTCACACATTGGCTTCAGAGACTGAAATGACAGGATCATTGGGGGTTGTGGGAGTTAGTGATGGTTCTTCTATCATTTTGACGGTCAAAGCAAGCATAGAAGGCATTGAACTATTTGGAAGTGAAGTGCTGTTGTCAGCTATGTCACTTGATTTCACTTTGTAAAAGGTGATAGTATTCAAGCCCTGTCACAGCTGTTGAGCATTCTTCATTTAATTTAATTTCTCATTTAATTATGGGAAATCTTTTCAAAGTTGGAAAATTGTACTCAAAAGCATCTTTAAACACTGGAATATAGAGACATAAAGGCAAAATTCTGACCTATATTGCAACAAGTTGAGCATGAATGACAGGAGTCAGAACTTCTATTTCAGCAATCATGTATATAAAATAGAAACTCAGGAAACACTCGAGATCAGGAAGCATTGGTGGAAAATATAACAAATAACTTTTCAAGTTAGGGACGCGGGAACTGGAAGAGAGAGAACAAACAAGTTAGTTTTAACTAGTAGAGACATTAAGGGATGTGGATGACTTCCTTCATGACTAGGGTGCTATTGACTGCATATAGATTGCCATCAGGGCAAAAAATATCAACGAGCAGCATTTATGAATAGAAAGGCTACTTCTCCAGTCTCTGATCTATTACGTACCCAGGGGTTTCATTTACTGTGAGTGTCACTTTAAGAGACACCTGGATGGGTGGGATTATGACGTCAGTGTAACAAGCTGCGATGGGCCGCTGAGATTTTCAGTAGTGTGAAGAGAGAGAGAGAGAGAGAAGCTTTGGATTGCAAGCTGCTGGAGCAGTTTGCTGTGATATGGGTAAAGTTTGCTACTTACCCATGCCCAAAAGATTGGATTGTTCAATGGCACATGGTGCACAGTGAATGTGTGACTGTCACTTTGTATAATCTGTATGTAGATTTTTGTTGGAGTATCCTGTGGAACCACTTTTGTTAACCCTTACCTGGATGCGGGTGTGTATTGTGGTTACCACTTGGAAGAAGGAATCTTTCTGTGAGATGTCACCCATTTCTATGTGGATTTTGGAATGATTTGATGGATAAGATCTTCAGCGACTGTTATTTCGTTTACCCAGCGTGGAACCTGTGGGATTATTCGTAATCGCCTTCTCCCTACATTTTAACGTGGATTTACAAATCTCTCCCCTCACTCATTTGTTCCGTGGATTACTGAACCTTTCTACTTTGCCATCTATATCTTAAGACTTTAAGAATTGTTCCTAAGCTTGACCACATATATACGCATAACACTGTTACCTTCTATTTATTTTGTTTAATCGTTTATATTTTGAGTAGATACTAATAAAGATAATGGTTTTAACATCAAAAGCAGACTCCATTTGTGGTCTACTGCTACTGGTACGTAACAGATCAGAGAAACAGAACATAGCTGCTTTCTGATTCACCAGTTAGCAAGTTCCAGGGCATTTGATTCAGAAGTTGGATTTTGATATTGAAGCTACTTGCTAGGAAGTTCAAACATGCTGTTTTAGTGTTGCAGTAACAAAGACCTGAAAAGTTGATAATGCATTGAATCCCCTGCATTAATATTTGGTTCAGCTAAATATCGTTAACTCTTATTACAAATGTTACTTTTTAAAGAGATTTGCAACTTGAGAGCTGTAATCAAGTCAGAAATAAGGCTTAGCAATATTGAATTAAGTTATAGAAAATATGAAAAGATGTCAAGTGCAATTAATAGTAAGTTGTCTTGAAGTTAACTATTTTCTAAATATTATTTCTTACCTCTTAGATTTTTAGTTACCTTGGTATTATGGACCTTGCAAGATGTGCGCAAGTGTGTCAATCATGGAAAGTAATTACACAGACAAGTTCCCTCTGGAGCAAGGTTTGTTTAATGATCAAGAACTAGCATGATTACTGAAATAATGCTGAGGTATATCCTAGGATGCACTGGGACATATCATCAGTGATGTAACCTGTGGTCGTTGGGTTTGAGTCTTTCAACATCAGGTATCCTCACCCAAGCAACACAGCCAGGGTTGATCAGGCACCAGCTTGAGTCCCAGTAGTATTGGTTCACACGTCACACTTCTTGATCCATAGCCATCTGGAGGCACGCTGAGCCCCTCAATCCTGATGGCTGTTCTCTTTGCGGCCCCCACTGTGCCAAGGAGAGAGTAGGTTCTGCAGAGTGATCAGTCAGCAAAACCTCTACACCCCACCTCTATAGGATCACAATGCAGAAGTTTTTGTTTATGGAGTACCCTGTAGCATGTATTCAGATGTTCACATCCTTTGGATGTTTGGGCAGTAGGGATTCTCTATGTTGAGGTTGATGGCTTTTGATAAGGAAGGTTGATTGGATAAATTGACTTGAGATTCAGAGCAGCTAACAGAATGGCAGATTAAGCTCAAGGAAGTTAATAGCCTATGCATGTTCCTATGTCACCTCTTTATTCTGTATTGGTATAATGACAGCATAAAATAGAAACTTTTATTTTTCTTGGTGTTTCAATTATGGCTTAAGATGCTCATAAGTTGGTTGAAATGACTGTCTTAAAAAGAATACCACTTGCAATTGCAAATTACATCACTTGACATACATAGGACCCCAGTAGTTAAAAAGTAGGAAAGTGAACAGGAGATGTACATTTCTAGTTCAGTTCAACAAGCAATTTATGCAGTAGATACAAAGAACATGATTTTTTTTTGGAGAATGGACATCATTCCAGGTGATACCAAGGGTACAGAGAACAGAGCATTTCTTGATTTTTTAAAATCCATCCATATTAACGTTATGTTCTTTGGTTCAATGATCATTTTTTCTGATCAAACATTTTGAGCTGTTTACTTACTCATCTCTGAAGTAAAATACTTGTTTACACTTGCTGCAGGCAGGATGCCAGTTAGGGCAATGGTATGCTCCTTCCGCAGGACGTGGGAGATCAGGGAAACTTCCATTGTTCCTAATGACTACACTCTTGGGAAGTGTTGCACCTCCCAGAGTTAAGGACTGGATGTGGATGCATTTGAGATAATCTGGTTTGCTGAGAGCTTCAAAGTTAACATTTTGGTGAGTTTTTCACACCAAAGGTGCAGGCTGTGATAACTGAGTGATCGCCAGGAAAGTGTAGGCAAATAGTGTAGGCAAGCAGTGCAGGGTCCCCTGTGGCTATTCTCCTCAGCAACAAGTATACTGGATACTGTTGGTGCGGGGGTGGGGGAGAATGACCTTTCAGAAAGCAGCGTAAACAGCCTGGGTAGTGGTGCTATAACCATCTGTGCAAGCAAGGGTGAAGTCAGATAGAGTATAGTGATAGGAAACCTGATAGTTAGGGGCATGGATAGGTATTTCTGTGGCTGTAGATGAGATGTCAAGATGGTGCCAGGTGTCAAGGATGTCTTCTGGTGATTACAAAACGTTCTCAAGAGAGAGAGTGAGTAGCCAGAAATGGAATGAAGGACATAGTTAGGAAGAAGGATGAGATCCTGCAGAGTGAATATAGAAAGTTTGGAAAGAGATTAAAAAGCTGGACTTCAAGGGCAGTGATCTCATGATAGTGAAGTCACAAGTAGAAAGATAGGCCAGCTGGATGTGTGGCTAAAGAGTTAATGCAGGGAAAATGCATTTGAGTTCTTGTATCATTGAAATCTCTGTCCTATCTTTTTCCATAACTATTTTAAAACTAATAGAAATAAGGTTTATTAGTTGTACTTGAACTGGAATGGACTAATTATCATGGGAAAGAGATTTGCTAATGCTATTTGGGAGGATTTTAACTGGATTGGTGGGGGTGGGACTCTAAGCAGTTATTGGGGCAATGCTGCAATCAGCAATAGCAAGCTTGATGTACAGAATAGTCAGGCAGGAGCACAGCAAACAGAGAGGAAAAACTAGTGATTTAAACTGCACTTATTTCAATGCAAAAGATGTAATAGGTTAGGTGGACAAACTCAGGGTGTAAATTGGCTCTGCGGACTGGGATATTATAGCTATAAAAGAAGCTTGGCTTAGGGAAGTGCAGGACTGGCATTCAATGTTCCGGATACAAATACTACAGGTGAGGTGCAGGTAAAAGAGCAGGGGAGTTGCCTTTTTGATGAGAGAGGACATAAAAACAGTATTTAAAGGGGATATTAGGGAATCATCATGTGAGGCTGTACGGTTAGAATTTAAAAACAAGCAGGGGATGATCAGATATTGATGGTACTGTATTATAGGTCAACCAATAGTCCTCAAGAATTAGGTTTGTGGGATACTACAGATAGTTATATGAATAGTAGTATAAAAGGGCTTTGACAGGGTGGAATTTGTTAGAGCCATAGAACAATACAGCACATAAAAAGGCTCTTTGGTTACCTTTACCCTATCTATACCTCTCATAATTTTTATGCCTCTATAACATCTCCCGCATTCTTCAAATTTGGAATATTGTATGTTTAGAGAATAATGTCCTAACCTATTCAACCTTTCCCTGTAACTCAAGTCCTCAAATCCTGGCAGCATCCTTGTACATTTTGCCTGCACTTTCAGTCTAATTGATATTTTTCCTATTGGTATGTGACCCAATATTCCAAACTAGGGCCTCATCAATGTCTTACATAACTTCAGCATAACATCCCAACTCCTGTACTTAATACTCTGATTTATGAAGGCTATTGTGACAAAAGTTTTCTTTACCTTATCTATCTGTGACACCATTTTCAAGGAATTATGTAGTTGCATTCCTAGATCTCTCTGTTTGATCACACTCTAATGCTCTACTGCTCACTGTGTAAGTCCTACCCCGGTTTGTCCTCCTGAAGTGTAACACCTCACACTTGTCTGTATTAAATTCAATCTGCCATTTCTCAGCCCATTTTTGCAGCTGATCCCGACCCCACTGCAACCTTTAGTAGTCTTCCTTGTTGACAGTGTATCCCTAATCTTGGTGCATTCCATAAATTTACTGATCTAAGTTACCACATTATCATTGAGATTGTTGATATAGATGGCAAACAACAACAGAGCCAGTACTGATCCCTGGAGAACACCGCTAGTCACAGACCTCCAGTTAGAGAGGCAACCATCTACTAGCAGTCTCTGGCTCCTCCTGTGAAGCCAATATGTACTCCGATTTAATATCTCATCCTGAATGCTAAGCAACTGAACTTGACTAACCTCCCATACAAAACCTTGTCAAAGGCCTAGCTAAAGTCCATGTAGACAACATCCAGTGCCTTTCCTTCATCAGCTTTCCTGGTGACTTCTTTGAAGTGCCTCCAGCATTGTCAAAGACCCCTCCCATCCTTCCCACAATCTCTTTGACTTCCTGCTATTAGGCAGAAGGTAGCACAGCACAAGAACCAGAACATTCAGGCTGGGTAACAATTTCTTAACCTAGGCTGTTAGACATTTAACACCCTGCTGCTACCCAGCACTCATGTACACCTTGCCTGAATGCTCAGCCATGACCCCCCCCCCCCCCACCACCCCAACTCACTGACACACTCCTTTCCTGCACTGTCACTTTTCATATTTTATTGCTGCTCTTTCAAACATTTATACTACTTTTTATTTATTATCACAGTGCTAGTAACATTATACTCTTATATAAACATAAACAGCGGTGCTAGACAGTTTGTGAACCCTGTAGAATTTTCTCTTTTTGGGCATAAATATGGCCTAAAATATGATCAGGTCTTCATGTTAGTCCTAAAACTAGATAAAGATAACCCAATTAAATAAATAACACAAAACATTATACTTGTTCATCTATTTATTGAGAAAAATGATTCAATATTACATTAAGTTGTTGAAAAAAGTATGTGAACCTCTGGGGCAATGCCTTCTACAAAAGCTATTTGGAGTCAGATGCGATGAGATTGGAGGTGTGGGTTGTAGGGGTGCCCTGCCCTATAAAAAAGATACACCAAGTCAGGTTACTGACAGAGCCTGCTCTTCTCAAGAAAGATCTGTTTATATGCACCATGCCTCGATCAAATAACTTTCAGAGGACCTTAGAAGAAGGATTGTAAATGCATGAAGTCTGGAAAAGGCACAAAAAACATTTCTAAAGACCCAAGTGTTCATCAGTCTACAGTCAGAGAAATTGTCTACAAATGGAGGAAATTCAGTACTGTTGCTACTCTCTGTAGGATTGGGCATCCTGCAAAGATCACACCAAGAGCATAATGTGCAATGCTGAAGGAGGTGAAAACCCAAGGGTAACAGCAAAAGACCCACAGAAAACACTAGAACTTGCTAAAGTCTCTGTTTATATGCCCATTGTGTTAGAGATCTGGAGCAGCAGCTGAATGACTTTTGGCTTTTACAGGAGAGTGAAGAGATAATCAGGGAAGTAGTCACCTTGAAGTTGCAGGAGGCAAGTAGCTGGGTGACTGTCAGGAGAAATGGAAATATAAATAGGCAGTTAGTGCAGAGCACCCTTGTAGTCATTCCTCTCAATCATAAATACACCACTTTGGATACTGTCGTGGGGGATGACAAGGTTACTGGCACTGTGTGTAAGTCCTGGTGTAGAAGGGAAAGAGGGAGAAGAGGGGAGCAGTAGTGATAGGGGACTCAATAGTCAGTGCAACAGATGGGAGATTCTGTGGACATGAATAGGACACCCAAATGGTATACTGACTCCCAGGTGCCAGGGTCAGGGACATCTTGGATCACATCCACAAATTTTGGAGAGGGAGGGAGAGCAGCCAGATGTCTTGGTACATATTGGTACCAATGACATAGGAAGGAAAAGCAAAGAGGTCCTGAAAAGTGAATTTAGAGAGCTAGGTGGAAAGCTGAGAAGCAGGAATTCCCAGGTAGTTATTTCTGGATTGCTATCTGTGCCATGTGCAAGTGAGGGTAGAAACAAGATAACTTGGAAGATTAATATGTGGCTGAGAAGCTGGTGCAGGGGGCTGGGCTTCATGTTCTTGGATCATTGGGAGGTATGGGGAGGTATGACCTGTTCAAAAGTGACGGGATGCACCTGAACCCAAGGGAAACCAATATTCTCATGAACAGGTTTGTTAGAGCTGTTGGGGAGGGTTTAAACTAATTTGGCAAGGGGGTGGGAACTAGTGTGAAGGGACTCGGGATAGAATAGACGGTAAAAAAAAGATAGCGTGCAGTCAGACTGTCAGGAAGAGCAGGCAGATGATAGGACATTATTGCAGCCAGCAAGGTGAGTATCAGTGCATTAGGGATGCAGAATCAAAAAGGGTAGCACATACAGTTATATCTCAATGCACTGAGTATAAGAAATAAGGTGAGTGATCTTGTTGCAGTATTACAAATTGTCAGGTATGATGTTGTGGCCATCATTGAATCGTGTCTGAAGGATAGTTGTAGTAGGGAGCTAAATGTCCAACATTACACTTTGTATTGGAGGGGTAGAAAGGTAGGCAGAGGGGGTGGCATGGCTCTGCTGGTAAAGATGTGACATAGGATTGAAAGATGTTGAATCCTTGTGGGTTGAGTTAAGAAATGGAAGGGGTAAAAGGATCCTGATGGCAATTATATACAGGCCTCGCAACAATAGCTGTGATGTGGACCACAGATTATAACAGTAAATATAAAAGGTGTGTCAAAAGGACAATGTTATGATAGTCATGGGAGATTTTACTGTACAGGTCGATCGGGAAAATCAGATTGGAAATGGAATTGTCAATCTTACAGTCTTCAGGCCATGCCACTCAGGGACTTGTGCTAATATTATTTTATGACTGTATGTGCTAGGTAATAACTATATGTGCTGTGTGACTATATGTATTATGTTTTGCACCTTGACTCCAGAGGAGTAATGTTTCATTTTGATGTATACACGTGTATGGTTTAAATGAAAATAAATTTGAACTTGAACTTGATATACCTCTGCTAGGGCCACTGCAATTTCTGAACTAGTCTCCCAAAAGGTCTGAGGGAACACCTTGTCAGGCTCTGCAGATTTATCCACTCTAATTTTCCTCGACAGCAAACACCTCCTCTGTATACACTCCATAGCTTCACTGTTATTTTGCCTCACTTCGATAGAGTCTGCGCCTGTCTCCTGAGTAAATTGTAATGTAAAAAAAAATCCACTTAAGATTTCCTTAATCTCTTTCATACTGGATTACCCTTTAGTCATTAATTCAGGATTATCCTTAGTCTCTGATCACTGACCTTCTACCCCAAATGAATCAGTAATCCTGTCTGCCTCTGATCCTCATGACTATCCCAAAGGAAACTCAGCATGCTATTTCACTAAGACTTTGGGTGTTATATCTTGTTTTAGTGGGTGATCAACAAGATATTTTACACTGAGCAATGCCCATATAGCACACATATTGTGGAAAATTTCAATTTCTAGGCTACAGTATTTTTAAAAAATGAAGCAAATTATTTGAATTCTATTGATGTACTTTGGTATAACATACAGACTGTTTTAAAATAAGATTTTGATTATTTCATATCTACAAAACATTTACACCAGGTCTTCATACTAAAAACCTTACATTCCAGCTTGACTTTTATCCAGTAAGAAAATGGATTAAAGACGATGATATAGCAAATATTTTGCGGAGGTACCGTTCTTCTGTCATCCATTTGAGTCTCCGGGGATGCAACAACATTGGTCAGGCCACCTTCAAAGGAATTAGTGAGTATATTTAGAACTTCTTATCTTTGCATATTTTTGCTGATGCTTGAAGAAAAAACGTTGTTGTAGCATCTTTCAAGTACTTAAAAGCACTCTACGTTCAATTAAATACTTTTGAAGTATTGTCACTCTTGTAATGTAGGAAATACAACAACAAATTTGTGTTTAGCAAAATCCCACAGCAAGAATATTTCAATAGTGTCAGTTTTGAAAAGTAAATGTATTGTAAATAAACACAATTATATGAATCTTCTCTGTGATGGTAAACAAAATGTCTTTTAAAAGTTAACAAATCTTTGCAGTTCTAAATAAAAAAATGCAATTCTAGAAATACTTTGTTCAGATAACATCTGTGGAATGAAGAATAGATTTAATAGTTTAGATCAATGAACTTTAATCAGAACTAGCAACATGGAAAAAAAGTGTGTTCTTGGTTGCAGAGGAGAATAGTGGGGAAGAACAGCTGGAATTGTGATAGGAAGGAGACCAAGGTTCAAAGTTCCAAGTACATTTATTATCAAAGTATGTATACATTATACAGCCTTGAGATTTCAGCCACAAGACAAAGAAACCTAAAAGAACCATATGAAAAGGAGACCATCAAACACACAATATGCAAAGAGTAAAAAACAAATCGTGCAAATAATAGAAGTAAGCAAATACCATTCAGAACAAAATTGAGTCCATAGACACGAAGAGCCTGGAGCAGGCCTAGATGGTTTCTAGTTATTTGATGAGCGAAGGTAGTTAGAAAGAGAAAAGAAACAAAAGGATGCTTGGAAACTAAGATATAGAATACAGCAATTTCTAGTAATTTGTCTGTTTAGAGATACAGCACCGAGAATAGGCCCTTCCAGCCCTTCGAGCCATGCTGTCTAGTAACACACCAGTTTAACCCTAGCCTAATCACGAGACAATATACCATGGCCAATTAAAATCTGAAACAAAGGAGAATGCCTTTGAGAAATAACCAGAAGATCAGGGTCTTCCATGAAGATTGTGATACCCAGTATTCATCTGAAATCGTAATTCAAGTAAAAAGGATCAGGGAATACTTCAAGAGACACCTTGCTTCCTTCTCGGTCATTTTACAATAATTCTATGTTGGTTGTATAATTTGCATGCATATTTTTTATTTGAGACTGATGATATTTATTGATTTTCCCTAATCACCTTGAAAGGCTTTTAAGTATCAACCATATGAATGCAAATCTAGAAACACTTAAAAATCAGACTGGGTAAGGATGGAAAATTTCTTTTTTTTCAGGATATTGGTGAATGAGACTGAATTACACAACAATTCAGTTATGTCATGTTCACCATTACCTATACATTTTTTTGTCATTCTAAATTTACAGTATTTAGTTATTTGAATTTAAATTTTCAGTTGCCATGGTAAGAAACCAATGTCTACTGATTATTAATCCATGTCTCTGGATGCCAATTCTGTAACAGCAAATTTGCCACTATATCCCAATGTGCTTGGGAAAATTATGTCAAATGTCTGAATAATTTATGCAAAGAAATACTGGATGCAGCTATGGCTGTTGCTATGCATGCTCCAGAGATGGAATAGAAAAAAAACTGCTGGGAAGCCTAAATAATTGAATTGCAAAACGATCAGCTGGATTGTTATATAATGTTTTTGCTAAACAAAGCAAATGCAAATGATAAGAAATGTACCATGTGGTGATGCTGAATGGACTCAGTTTATTATCTTTTTGTCATCTGCAATACTAATAGTCTCTAAACACTATTTAAATAAGAACCACAGTCCCCTAGATCTATTTAAGTGTGGTAGCATACAGTATTATTGTCCTTTTTTCAATTGTTTCGATTTGATTGTAATAACAGCATTGCTGATTACTCATGTTCCAGCATGTGATTACTCATGTGCAGGATGTTTGCAGCTTCCAATTCACATTAGTTTTATCTTATTGTCAGTTAATAACCTTTTTAATAATAATACAGAAAGAGAAACAGAGACACACACAAAATGCTGGTAGAACACAGCAGGCCAGGCAGCATCGATAGGGAGAAGCACTGTCGACGTTTCGGGCCGAGACCCTTCGTCGGGACTAACCGAAAGGAAAGAAAGTAAGATGCTGCCTGTCCTGCTGTGTTCAACCAGCATTTTGTGTGTGTTGTTGTTTGAATTTCCAGCATCTGCAGATTTCCTCGTGTTTGCGCAAAGAAACAGAAATGTGTTGTCCTCCTGGGTTCAGACTTATTAATAGTGGCCAAATTAGGGTTGCTGGACTTATAAACTCCACTGATTCAGCCAAATTTTGAAATCTCCTGCCTGTTTCAGATGGTATCTCATTTGCTATGTACATTGATCCCCCCTTATTTAAATATTAATAGCAGGAGTAAGCAGGATTCCAATCTGCCTTGATACAAGCCAAACAATTTAAGGATTACGCAATAGTTATTAATTTAATTTATTGCATTTCCTTTACTATACAACAGTTTTGACCAGGATGTGACCCTCTGGTGTAAAGAGTCCAAACATCCAATTTAGAGCAATGCGGAATACAGTGCTGAGTTTATGCTGATTGTTAATCCCATATTTTAATTCTCCCTGCATTCTCATCAGCTCATTCACATTAGGGGCAATATACAGTCCTCATGTCTTTGGGATGTGGAAGAAAGCCTACAGAGATTTCCAATCCACCCCACAGAAGTAGGATCTATGGTGAGGATGGAGTTCTGGTCTTTGGCACAGTGAGGCAGTGGTTCTATAGTTGTGGCACTGTTAAATTTTTGCTTACTGACATTCATTAATTTAGTAGTGTTTGATTTACAAAGTTTTGCTATAGTGGTTATGTAGATTGATCTACCAAAGGAGTGTAAGGCACTCCTTCTCTCCTTCCCACTGCTAACCTGTATGTTACCCTTGGGCAAGGTGTAACACCTGATTAGCTCCCCGATCAGGGTCATATGAAGTCATGGGAGTGGGATGTGATGGTTGTATGAGCAGCTGGGCATATCACAAGTCCTGGTTATGTGACTACTGACACCAGAGAGGCAATATCTGAAGAGTATTGGTAATGGCTGAGGTCACCTGTTTTGTAAAGACACTGCCATGAAGAAGGTGATGGCAAACTACTTCTGTAGAAAAGTTTGCCAAGTACAATCATAGTCATAGAAAGATACCATGATCGCCCATGTCATATGACATGGCTCATAATAAATGAACCCTTGATTTATGAAGCTTTTTTTGCTATAACAAGAAGTATGCTATTGTTCATCCATAATACATTTCATAATTCTTCCATGCTATTTGATCTCTATTTATAAGTGGACTTCACCACAATTTATTCTACACATCCTTCAAGCTTGCTGCAAACTGCCATCTCAGAGCTATAAGCATTAATACTATACAAGATGTAATGAGAGGGTGTTGCAGTGGAGCTGCAGTGACCCAAGTTCAATCCTCACCTCTGCTGCTTACTATGTGGATTTTGTATGATCTCCTCGTGATCATGGGTGTTTCCTCTGGGTGATTCAATTTCTTCGCACATCTCAAAGATGTGCCAGTTTATAGGTTAATTGGTCATTGTGAATTGTTCCTAGATTGAGTGAGTGGTATATTTCTGGAAAGAGTTGAGGGGATGTAGGAGGAATAACATGGAATTAGTGTCAGATTAGTGTAAATGGGTGCTTGATGGTAAGCATGGACTCGGGGTCATCAGGCCTGTTTCAGTGCAGTGTGGCTGTGATTCTATTACTGAATAAAGTGAGTGTTCAGTGGACCTCATCTATTCATTAGGTAATGCAGCATTGATAGGGTGAACAATCTTCAACAAGATGGACAAGATAAAATTTAGTGCCCAAATTGCTACCCTTGGAAGTGCATAGCATTCTACAAAGGACAGACGTGGTATTTTTGTGAGAATGGAAAAATAATTAAACACTTGGCTGAACCATCATAATCACTGATTTTGATTATGATAAGATTTGAAAACTGTGAGGTGGTCATGTATCTTCTGAACATTGTGAGAAGTTCCAAGGCAGTCATGACTAGTTTGAATGTTTTAGGAAACATGTAGACCTGCATGATATTAATCTTGTGGGAGGAGGCAGATGGTACAGAATGTTACAAGAAAGTGGTGGCAGCAGTAATTTTTCCCAAGGAGATGAAAGAAATAATCAAAAAGTGGCTACTATCCTAAATATGGACTCTCTTGGAAGGAAATATTTTCATAAACATTCATCTCATCGATCAGAAAACTGTTTCTGGCTTTAAAGCAGCAGAAAACCATATTGCTCTTTTCCTTGGAAACATTGCTATAGGTGATAGCAATCTTAAACATATTTTCATCTACAACTCAGAGAACCGACAATTACAAAGGAATACTCAAAGGCAATCTTCTAGTGAGCTAATGATCTGGACGATAGACACGGTTATAGAAATCATAGAAAGATACAGCACAAACATTAACCATCCATTTACAATAAGTCTACAAAAATTCAATTTTCTAAACTCCCCTCATAATGCATCATTCTTCTCTCTTTTCATTGCACAATATGGTTCAAGGAATAATCTGAGCAATAAAGCCTTGTCCGTCATTGACAATGTTTTAGGATATTTAGCTAACTTTGGACAAAGCTGATAATAACACTGAACAACAAATTTTTTCAGAAGTGTTGCTTCCTCAGATTTTTTTTTGTTTATGATAGACTGCTTGAAGCTGAACACAAATATAATTTCAGGCTACTTATATCACTTAGAAATTTGGAGAAACAAGTAATTAAATTTTATTGAATATAACGTGTTTAATTGCATAACTGTGCTGACACTTTGCAATAGTTCAACTAAGCTAAAATGTTGTGTTGATGATATTCATTTGTATGCAGTGTCTGAGGCTTCTCACTTAAGTGTCCAACAATAATCAGCCAGCATTGATGAATTCCAGTTGCCCTGATACCATTTCTCCATAACCGCAATGTCCTGCTGAAACCTTTCACCATGCTCATCACTGACAGTGCCAAGATTTGCAGAGAAATCTAAATGGGAATGGAGAAAATTAATTTTTAGTGACATGTTGCATTTCATGGTTTTGTGTGCTTGAAGCATGTTGTCAAACAGCTGCACATAGTTTGGTGCTCTGCAGTTGCCAAGAAAATTTTCAACATCCTTGAATGCTTTCCATTTGGTTTTCTCCAATCCCACTAGAAGTTCTTCAAATTGCCTGTCATTGATGACCTGTTTGATTTGTGGATCAACAAAACTGCCTTGCTGAATCTTGGCATCAGTTATTCTGGGAAACATCTGTCTCAAATATCGAAATGCTTCTCGGAAATTTATAGCCTTTTTAAAATCTTTCCTGCCATGCAGCATCTGCCTTGCCTAAGCATGTCCAGGCATGCCTGGACAAGATAGAAAACATTTCAGCTCACGTTGTAGGCAACATCTTAATTGACTTTTATGAATTGAAATAACAAATATAAGCTATTTCAAAAAATGGTGCATAATTGAGATATTTCATGGTGACTGTCATGATCAGCGGCCCAAAATCCAGAAGATACATCCAAGTATTCAGGAGGCAAAATCTTTGTAGTTCAGTGTTTGCCTCTTGTGATGATGTAATGTATATAACAAAAAAATTACGGTCAGACTGGGTACATCAGTCCAGTAGGTTTACGACCTGTAATCTCCCTGAAATTATGTTGTCAAGTTGTATATGAGGCTGAGTTTGATGCAATAGACCAGGATGACATGAAAGAACATAGAACATCGAACTATATAGCACAGCAACAGGCCCTCTGATCCATGTGCCAAGCTTAAACTAATACACCTTATGCCAGCTCACAGTCCACAACCCTCCATTCTCTGCAGTTTTGTGACCAATCTAAGAGGCTCTTAAATGCTTCTGTTGTATTTGCCTCCACAACCCCTAATAGCATATTTCAGGCACCGCCCTGTGTTTAAAAAAAAAACAAAAAAAAACAACTCCTTTGAATTTTCCCCTTACCTTAAATGCGTGCCCTCCAGTATTAGTCATTTTGAACCTTGAGAAAAGGTACTGGCTGGTTACTCCATCTATACCTCTTATAATTTTATAAAGTTCTATCAGGTCTCCTTCAGCTTCTGCCATTCTAGAGAAAACAATTAATTTGTCCAACCTCCCCTCATAGCACACATTCCCGAATCCAGGCAGAATCCTGATAAATCTTCTATACCCTTTCCAAAGCATCAACATCCTTCCTATAATGGGGCGACTAAAATTGAATGTAATGCACCAGATGCACTTGACCAGAGTTTTATAAAGCTGCAATATATCTTCCTGACTCTTGAACTCAGTGTCTAGACTAATAAAGGCAAGCATGCCATATACATTCTTTACTACTCTATGAACTTGTGCTGTCACTTTCATGGAGCTATGTACTTGGATCCCAAGATTCCCCCTTACATCAACACTGTTAAACATCCTACCATTAATTGTGCACTTTCCCTATTAACTCCCAAAGCACAACATCTCACACTTGCCTGGATTAAACTCCACCTATCATTTCTCTGCCCATATCTGCAACTGATCTATATCCCTCTGTATCCTTTGGCAATCTTCTACACTATAAAGAACGCTACAATCTTTGTGTCATCTGCAAACTTACAAGCCCACAAGGTCCCGGTATGGATCCCTGAGGAACCATTAGTCATGGATCTCCAGCCAGAATAAGACCTATCAACCACTACCCTCTTTGGGCACACCAATTCTGAATTCAAATGGCCAATTCATTGTGCTTACTATGCATCTTAATCTCCTATATGAGGGACATTATTGAATGATTTACAAAAATCCATATAGACAACATCCACTGCTTCATTGAATTGCTGGAATCTCATGGTAAAGAACTTGTAAATGAGGATGCATTATAGCATGAAATATATAAGTCACAGGATGAGCAAGAAACCATCAATTTAGTATCGCCATCACCACCAAAACAGCTGACTGCAAAAAAAGGCTTTTGGAGGTGTTCTCTTATATCAATAAAACAATTGTCAACTTCAGAAATGATTATCCAACTTTATTATCAACGTTATTAGATGTGGCTACATGGCAGAGAATGATGCATTTTTTCTAAAGGGCTCTATAAGATGAAAGAGAGAGTTGTCCTCTATCTGTGCCTCTCTTTGTTTTTCTATTACAATACAGTATTTTGTGTGCTGTTAATGCATGAGCATGAGGTTATTGCTGAGGGGAATGGCCATGAGTGGAAGAGGCAGACAGTGCAGGGTCTCCTTGTGGCCATTTCCCTCAACAACAAATATACCCTAGGGTACTGCTGGGGTGGAAGAGGGTGTGGAAATTACCTTCCTGGGTACAGCAGCAATAGTCACATTGGACTCATAGAGATTTGCTCTGAGGCTCAGTGGTTAAGGGAGTAGCTGCAGAACATTCTCAATCAGGAGGGTGAACAGCCAGAGATCTTGGTATATGTTGGTACCAATGACATTGAAGAGTGAATGCGCAGTGAACATACGAAGTTTGGAGAAAACCTAAAAAGGACCTCAAGATTACTCCCAGTGCCACATACTAGTGAGGGTAGAATAGAAAGATAGCACAGGTGAAATGTGTGGCTGAGGAGCTGGTACAGGAGTCAGGAATTCAATTTCTTCAATCATTGGGCTCTCTTTTAAGGTAGGGATGATCTATATGAGAGACCAGTTATACCTGAACTGGAGGGGGATAAATATCTGGGCTGAGAGATTTGCTAGTGGTGCTCAGGAGGGTTTAAACTAGAGTGGGATGGTGCCTTGCACACAATAGTGCCTAATGATAATAAGGATGGACAGAAGCACAATAAAATCCTAAGAACTTTCTATAGGGGTACAGTTGAGAGCATTCTGATAGGCTGCATCACTGTCTAGTATGGGAGCTGTACTTCCCTCAATCGCAGGACTCTTCAGAGAGCGGTGCAGACAGCACAACACATCTGTAGATGTGAACTTCCCACTATTTTGGACATTTACAAAGATAGGTGTGTAAAAAGGGCCCGAAGGATCATTAAGGACCTGAGTCATCCCAACCACAAACTGTTCCAGCTGCTACCATCTGGGAAATGTTACCGCAGCATAAAAGCCAGGACCAACAGGCTCCGGGACAGCTTTTTCCACCAGGCCATCAGACTGCTTAATTCATGCTGACACAACTGTAGTTCTATGTTATATTGACTGTCTTGTACATACTATTTATTATAAATTATAAATTGCACATTGCACATTTAGATAGAGACATAATGTAAAGATTTTTACTCCTCATGTATATGAAGGATGTAAGTAATAAAATCAATTCAATTCAAGTCAATTAAAAGGAGAAGAAAGACCATTGGTTTAAACTGCATTTATTACAATGCAAGAGGAATGTTGGTAAGGCAGAAGAATTCATTGGCTCTGGGGGCTGGGATATCACAGCCATAAGAGAAACATTCCTGAGGGAAGGTAAGACTTCCAGAATACAGATGCTACAGCTCTTAGAGTCATAGAAAAGTAAATCATAGAAATAGACCCTTTAGCCTATCTAGACCGTGCCGAGTGATTTAAACTGCCTGACACCATTGACCTGCACCCGGATCATAGACCCCCATAACCCTCCCATGCAAGTACCTATCTAAACTTCTCTTAAACTTTGAAATCGTGTTACCCCCTTAATGAAAGTGGATGCTTAGAGAGGATATTCTTAGGGGATCATCCAGTAAAGCCACATGGATAGAAATTAGAAATGGTATGGTCATTCTGATGGGATTGTATTATAGGCCCTCCCCAATTGTCAGCAGAAATTGCAGGAGCAGATGTGTGTAGAGTTTGCAGCTAGCCGTAAACATAATAGGGTAGTATTATTGGGTTATTTTAACTTCCCTACATACAAAGCTGCTCCTCGTCTCTACATCGGATTTTCTAACCACTTACCTATTATGCTAATTCTTGCATACCAGCTGCTGTTTAAATGTGTCATCAGTTTAAAGGGAGATAAGGACCTGGCCAGAGAAGCAACCTCAGGGTTACAGGTCCTCAAAATAATCCAGGGAGGCAGCTACCTATGACCATCACACTGGCATAGAGCATGGCCAAGAGATTTGAATACTGCCTTCAGATTGGGGGATAAGACAACTCTCAGGTCAGCAAGAGCTGCGCTTTCCCATGGCATTAGGAAGGTAAAATTGGATTATTCACAGAGAAAATACAGCCATTTCTGTGACATCAGAGACATGTAGCACATGTGCCAGGGCATTCGCTCCATAATGGACTACAAGTCCACCCTGTGCATCAATGACAGTGATGTTTCTCTTCCTAATAGGCTGAATGTCTTTTACACTTTGATGCACACACTAATGTGCTGGTGAGGAAACCCTCCCTTCCCCCTGAGGAGCAGGCACTCTGTTTGGAAACAGTTGATGGGAGGAAGCCCTAGCCAGGCTCAATCCAAGTAACATACCTGCTTGAGTGCTGAAGGACTGTGCAGCTCAGTTAACTGAGGTTTTAACAGATATCTTCAGCATCTCTCTGGAACAGCCCACTGTCCCCTTAGACTTCAAGGTGGACACAATCATCCTGGTGCCCAAGAAGGTGACAGTAACTTGTCTCAATGACTATTGTTTAGTGGCACCGACTTCAATGATAATGAAGTGCTTTGAGTGGTTGTTTATGGGTTGCATTGAATCCCATCTTCCTGTTACATTGGACCCTTTCCAGCACCTGCACTCCACTCTGTTTTATCCTACCTGAAAAATGCTGCTTCGTATGCCAGGACGCCGTTTATTGACCAGCTTCAGGAGCTGGTGGGTAGACTGTCTTCATTGGGTCTCAACAACTCTCTCTGTATCTGGATCTTGGACTTCTTGACAGAAAGTCTACAGTCAGTCCGTGTTGGGAGCAACATTTCTAGCTCCATCATGCTGAGCTCTGACTCTCCCCAGGGCTGCATGCTCAGGCCACTGCTGTTCATGCTGCTGATGCATGACTACATTGCTGGATCCAGTTCAAACTGAATCAAGTTCGCTGATGACACAACAGTGGTTGGCCTCATCATCAATGATGATGAGTCAGTCTACAGAGAGGCGGTAGAGCAGCTGGTAGGATGGTGCGAGTACAACAACTTGAGTCTTAACGTGCACAAGACCAAAGAGATGACTATGGACTTTAGGAAGGTGCAGGCTGATCAATCCTCAATACACATGCATGGCTCCTCCATGGAAAGAGCTGGGAGCATCAACTTTCTGGGGAGTGCATATAACAGACAATCTCACCTGGTCCTTCAACAACACCTCTGGTTAAGGAAGCACAGCAGTGTCTCCACTTCCTGAGGAAATAGAGATGAACGAGGCTCTCCCCCTCCATTTTAACCAAATTTTACAGCTGCACCATTGTGAGTGTCTGATGCACCATCAATAACTCTCTGAGACGTGAGGCGAGATATAGGCTTTTATTGACTGGAAGAAAGAACAAGCAGCAATTGACCACCATGCTACATCCTGGAGACTGAGGGCAGGTCTCAGGCCCCAATCGCCTTTATACCGGGGTCTGTGGGAGGAGCCACAGTCAGTGGGAGGAGCCACAGGAGCAGTCAGCGGGGGGGGGGGGGGGGGGGCGTGTCCAGACAGGTATATGTAGTTCACCACAGTGTCCTGACCAGCTGCACCACTGTCTGATACAGGAATTGTAAGGCATCTGACTGCGTCCCTAAAAAGGATTGCAAGGACTGCTGAGGGGATCATAGGGGAGTCTCTCTTCCACCTATTAGAGATATCTATCAGGAGCACTGGATATGCAGCCTTAGCATTGTCAATGATCCTTCCCATCTGTCCATCAATTTTTTTGCCCCCCGCCATCAGACAGGAGATACCATAGCATTAGAACAAGAGCTGTTTGACAGAAGTGTGCAGTTATGGCCCAAGTGCAGAGGGAGAGACACTGAAGTTAATGAACAGTTCACTGACTTTTAATAACTGTGTAGAATTAAATGAAAATCAATAAGCACTGGGCCAATAGGGCTGTTAACCATGGCTTGGAAGCAGTAACTTAATACTAAATAAATACTGCTCTTTTACAGCATCAATCTAAATGTAGTCTTCTTTCTCAGAAGAAGGACAAAGCAGGGAGTGTTGACGTTACGTGCTTGTCAAAATTTGACAAAACTGAAACAGTTAGCTTATGCTCAGTTTTGGCTCACCCTGTTATTGGAAAGATGTTATCAAACTAGAAAGAGTGCAGAAAAGATTATCAGTCCAGATTACTGTATACTGGACTTGGGGCTTGAGTGGCATGGAGAGGTTGTATAGACTACGACTCTATTCCCGGAACTAGACAGATGTGTATAAGATGATAGATGTACATCATGAAGAAAATAGACAGGTGAAAGCGCTTAGTTGTTTACCCAAGGAGGAGATGCTAAAAATAAGAAGACATATATTTAAGATCAGAAGTGAGAGATTTTGAAGGGACATCGGGGGTAGCTCCCTCACATAAGTAAGATGCTTATTTGGAATGAGCCACCAGAAAATAATGGTTGAGGTGTGCACATCAGCACCATTTAAAAGTCATCTAGATACGTATATGGAAAGAGGGGTTGAGAAGGCTATGGGCCAAATGTGAGCAGATGTATTAGCTTGCTGGGCAGCACAATCAGCATGAATGAGTTAGCTGAAATACCATTCTGAATACCTCTTTAACTGTCATTCATCAAGATTGCCAAAAAGCAATGAGAGTTTTACATTTTTGTAAGGAGTTGTGGAAAAAAACATGGGTGGTGTCTTTCTAATGTTGAGAGGTGACTAGCTGCAGTAGTAAATAGTTAAAATGTCAGAAGTACATATAAAGCCATAGAACCATAGAACATTACAGCACAGAAACAGGCCCTTCGGCCCTTCTTAGCTGTGCCGAAGTATTTTTCTGCATAGTCCTACTGACCTGCACCTGGACCATATCCCTCCATACCCCTCTCATCCATGTACCTGTCCAAGTTTTTCTTAGATGTTAAAAGTGAGCCTGCATTTACCACTTTATTTGGCAGCTCATTCCACACTCCCACCTTTCTCTGTATGAAGAAGCCCCCCCGATGTTCCCTTTAAACCTTTCCCCCTTCACCCTTAATCCATGTCCTCTGGTTTTTCTCTCCCCTAGCCTCAGTGGAAAAAGCCTGCTTGCATTCACTCTATCTATACCCATCATAATTTTATATACCTCTATCAAATCTCCCCTCATTCTTCTACGCTCCAGGGAATAAAGTCCTAACCTATTCAACCTTTCTCTGTAACTCAGTTTCTCAAGTCCTGGCAACATCCTTGTAAACCTTCTCTGCACTCTTTCAACCTTATTAATATCCTTCCTGTAATTTGGTGACCAAAACTGCACACAATACTCCAAATTCAGCCTCACCAATGTCTTGTACAACCTCACCATAACTTTCCAACTCTTATACTCAATACTTTGATTTATAAAGGCCAATGTGCCCAAAGCTCTCTTTATGAACTTATCTACCTGTGACACCACTTTTAGGGAATTATGTATCTGTATTCCCAGATCCCTCTGTTCTACAGCACTCCTCAGTGTCTTACCATTTCCCTTGTATGTTCTACCTTGGTTTGTCCTTCCAAAGTGCAATACCTCACACTTGTCTGCATTAAACTCCATCTGCCAGTTTTCAGCCCATTTTTCCAGCTGATCTAAATCCCTCTGCAAACTTTGAAAACCTTCCTCATTGTCCACTACACCTCCAATCTTTGTATCATCAGCAAATTAGCTGATCCAATTTACCATATTATCATCCAGATCACTGATATAGATGACAAATAACCATGGACCCAGCACTGATCCCTATGGCACACCACTAGTCACAGGCCTCCACTCAGAGTAGCAATCCTTCACTACCACTCTCTGGCGTCCCCCATTGAGCCAATGTCTAATCCAATTTATTACTTCTCCATGTATACCTAGCGACTGAATCTTCCTAACTAACCTCCCATGTGGGACCTTGTCAAAGGCCTTACTGAAGACAACACCCCCTGCCTTCCCTTCATCCACTTTCCTGCTAACCTTTTTGAAAAACTCTAATAGATTGGTTAAACATGACCTACCATGCACAAAACCATGTTGATTCTCCCTAATAAGTCCCTGTCTATCAAAATACTTGTAGATCCTATCTCTTAGTACTCCTTCCAATAATTTACCTACTACTGACGTCAAATTTATCGGCCTATAATTTTCCTGGATTATTTTTAGAGCCTTTTTTAAACAACGGAACAACATGAGCTATCCTCCAATCCTCTGGCACCTCATCCATAGATACTGACATTTTAAATATATCTGCCAGGGCCCCTGCAATTTCAACACTAATCTCCTTCAAGGTCCGAGGGAATACCCTGTCAGGTCTTGGGGATTTATCTACCCTGATTTGCCTCAAGACAGCAAGCATCTCCTCCTCTTCAATCTGTATAGGTTCCATGACCTCACTACTTGTTTACCTTATTTCCATAGACTCCATGCCAGTTTCCTTAGTAAATACAGATGCAAAAAACCCATTTAAGATTTTCCCCATTTCTTTTGGTTCCATACATAGCTGACCACTCTGATCTTCAAGAGGACCAATTTTACTATCCTTACTATTCTTTTGCTCTTAATATACCTGTAGAAGCTCTTAAGATTATCCTTCACCATGACTGCCAAAGCAGCCTCATGTCTTCTTTTAGCCCTCCTGATTTCTTTCTTAAGTATTTTTTTGCACCTTTTATACTCCTCAAGCACCTTATTTGCTGTTCCCTGTTGCCTATACATGTTATACATCTCTTTCTTTATCAGAGTTCCAATATCCCTTGAGAACCAAGGTTCCTTATTCTTATTCACTTTGCCTTTAATCCTAAAAGGAACATACAAACTCTGCACTCTCAAAATTTCTCCTTTGAAGGCCTTCCACTTACCAATCACATCCTTGCCAAAGAATACCTGTCCCAATCCACACTTTTTAGATCTTTTCTCATTTCTTCAAATTTGACCTTTTTCCAGTTTAGAACCTCAACCCAAGGACCAGATCTATCTTTATCCATGATCAATTTGAAACTAACGGTGTTATGATCACTGGTACCGAAGTGTTCCCCTACACACACTTCTGTCGCCTGTCCTAACTCATTTCCTAATAGGAGATCTAATATTGCATCCTCTCTAGTTGGTACCTCTGTATATTGATTTAGAAAACTTTCCTGGACATATTTCGCAAATTCTAAACTGTCTAGACCTTATGGGAGTCCCAATCAACATGTGGAAAGTTAAAATCCCCTACTATCACAACTTTATGTTTCCTGCAGTTGTCTGCTATCTCTCTGCAGATTTGCTCCTCCAGTTCTCGCTGACTATTGAGTGGTCTATAATAGAACCCATTAATGTGGTCATATCTTTCCTGTTTCTCAGCTCCACCCATATGGCCTTGGTAGACATGCCCGCTAATCTGTTCTGCCTGAGCACTGCTGTAACATTTTCCCTGACTAGCAATGCCACCCCTCCCCCACCCTTCATTCCTCTGCCTCTAATATGTCTGAAAAATCTAAACCCTAGGAGGGTTTAAGTCCTTGTTGCTCAGGGGTTTGAGTTATTGATCTTCAAACACAATTTTTCCTCAAAGTTGTGCTGGTATACTGAAAACATTGATGAATCTCATATTTGATAAATTCCTTAAGAAAATGGGAAATGGTTCTCATTGTCTGGCATTATTAATGGTCTTGTACTGGGCCAACATTTTTGGAGAGTGTTGTTGTATACTGAGAGAGCACATGCGCAGACTATTTGCAGATGTTGAGTATAAGGCCCATTGCAGCCTCTGTCTCAATACTCAATTTGATGAAAGCTTGGAGCTCTTCATCCAAATCTATATGCACAAGCCCATTTGTTGTGCTGCAGGAGCCTTTCTTGACTCTGATCTGAACAGAAAGAGACTATGTTGTGTGTTTTTTGGTTAGGATCATGGCTTGCATCCATGATGAAGTGAATGTAAAAAAGAGCTTAATTTTTCTACATGAACTCTACTGTCCCTCCCATTTGACAGAATAAAGGTTTTAGTGACATTGGAAAATGCCATGTATGTGCTTGTAGATGCACCCTATAATCCTCTTGGAGATTTTTTAAGATGAAATTCACGTCCACTCTACCTTGGATGGACAGAGTCCACGTTATGATTCAGGGATCAGTTTCATGTTTGTGACTTAAGTTCTGATAAAGGATATTTGACTTGAAATCTTAACTTTCTTTCTCTTTCCACATATACCGATTTGCTGAGTTTCTAGAATTTTCTGTCTTTATTTCAGATTTCTAATATCTTTAATTTTAATACATATTTGCATTTATTATTGAGGAGCAAAAACAGCTCTGAAGACAGTTAGTTGCATTCGTTCTTGCTTTCAAGACCTATAAACTTTTAGCTTATACATACATATTCACCAAAAAGGAACATATACAATTGTACTGTGACAAGCTTTCTTAAGATCTTCAATATACCCATAAGAAATCATTGGGTTTATTTATGTAAATTAAAATTCTTAAACTTGCTTAAAGATTCAAATGCCACTTCAATCACTTCTGGCATCTATTTATTAATTCTGCAATGACAAAAATATGTATTGCTGTTGACTACTATTTCTAATAAGAATTTGCAAAATCTTTAGCAGTCTTGGTAAATTATTGAAGTTCAAAAAGAATTGCAAATGCTGGAAATCTAAAAAAGTACAGGAAATGCTAGAAATACTCAACATCTGTGGGTAGAGAAACAGAGTTAATGTTTCACATTGAAGATCCTACATCAGAAATTGAATAAGTTACTGGTGTGTTAGCTTTAGCTGTTGTTATGTTGTATCACTTTTTGACTACTGGCAATTATATGGGCAAATATATGGATGGTTATTGACACAGACTTTGTGATTAAAGGCACTTTATCAATACCATAAATCACCTATAGCTGTCACGAGGCTGAATGTCATGTTGCAGTGAAGTAATTAATGCAATAAATTCTGCTGAATGTTTATGAAAAGTTTTCTTTAATGGCATGGTTAAGTTCTGTTCCTACATGCTGACTGAAAAATCTTATTTCTTGAGTTCCTTCCAATTTTGTCATCTGTCTCCATTGCTTTTGCCATAAAACAACAATGGAAAATAACCTTCAAAATTTTAAATAGAGATGAAAGACTGATTGAAGTTGGTGGGAGGAAAATAATGACAAAAATTGCATTTAAAAATATAGATTAGGAGGGCTATCTTTTCATTTACTTTAATGCTAAATGTACTGGTCATTTACATTCAATGGTTAAAAATGAATAAAGGATATGATTTTATTATATGACCTAGAATGAATGCCCAAAGTAAATTTGTCATATCATTATTCAATGGGATGTTAAAATGTTAAAATGTGGGGAAACTGAAATACTTTTATTTGGTCCTTGAGCAAATGAGCAGATTTTGGTCAGTTTAAAGTTGAATTGGGAGTGGTGTCAAGCAGGTGCAATCCTAGCTTGGTTAAAATTATCCCATGGCCATATTTTCCAGCAAGGTATAACATTTTAATGCTCTTTCTCAAACAAAATGTTTACCAAGTTTTGAAAATTGTCAATATAATGAAAATCATATATATAAGTGGAGGGTATTGAATATAGTAAAACAGCTTTATAGTTGTGCTGAATAAGTATCTGGCATCGATTTGGTGTTGCTGGAGAGTTTGAAGTGAATGTGTTATGTAAAGAAGATAAACTGGCAAGGATTAAAAAATGGAAAAATGGTGATGACTTGGAATCACATCTGTGGGAAGGAAGCCAAAGTTCTGGACTAGTGAACTAGGAAAAACTCAACATCAAGACTAATGCAGAGAAAAAAATGCTATTAGGACTTACAATGGAAGCGTACAAGATGTTGAATCCGTGCTGGTTACTAGTGATTTGTGCTCAACACCTATGACTGTTCAGTGAAACAGCAGGTATTTGGTTCAGGAAGTGGGTCAGAAGCTTTTAGTTAGAGAAGCTGGAAAAAGATACAGAGACACTGAAATATTTTATCAGACTTTACCAATTGTTATACTTTGTCAAAATACAGGATCTTACATTCAATTAAGGACACCAAGATACAATACATTTTAATCTCACAGTAAGATTTTTAATTGCAAGGCTAGCTTTTAACTCTTGAATGCTTCCATTGATTATTTTTTTTAACAGCTATTTATAAGACGAGTCTATTGCTGGCAAAGTCAACATTTACTGCCGATTCACATTTGCTCGTTTTGAAGGTGGAGATGAGCCCCTTTTACTAATAGTTATGTCCTTTCAAAATTCTTTGAATATGATCTTTACAAGTTATGTAAGATCAAAACTATTATTCCATCTTTTGAATTTTACTTTGTTCTTTTGACACTTTTCTGTAATTGCTACTTTCATCATTTTACTCCAAACTAATACTCAATGCAATGTAGCATTTGAGTTAAAATATAGTGGTTCATTGGGCCATCTGTTAATTGGGGAGCCACTTACTTGGGCCAACTCTTAAAGAACAAAAACTAATTGAGAAAATAGCTGGGATTCCTTTAATTTATTTGGAACAGGAGACTGTTGCCGAACAGTTTCCAACTAGCGTCAGTCGCATCCATTTGTGTGGCCATTAGACACAACACTGTGTTTAAAATGAACAGTTTTTAAATAGCATCTGTTGCACGTGCTTGTGTTATGTTATCTGTTTGGACTAATGGACGCTGATTCAAAAAAGCAGTGATTTTTGATAATTTTGTTTTCTATTTTGACTTAAAAAACTTCAGATCCTTACCAAGATGCCACAAAAAGATTTGACACTAACCAAAAAAAATTACCCTACTGGACCAAATTAAAATCCATCTGCCTAACACTATTCAGGTGCAGGAAATCCAAGTGACACACACAAAATACTGAAAGAACAGGCAGCACCTGTGGAAATGAATAAACATTTGATGTTTTTGAGCCGAGTGCCTTCATCAAGATTGACAAGGAAGGGGGAAGATGCCAAAATAAAAAGGTGGGGGGAAGGGGAAAGAAGTGAGGTGGAAGGTGATAGGTGAAGCTGGGTGGCTGGGAAAGGTCATGGGCAAGAGAAGAAGGAATCTGATAGGAGAGGAGAGTAAACTATAAGAAAAAGCGAAGAAGGACGGGATCCAAGGGGAAGTGATACAAAGGTGAGAAGAGGCAAAAGGTCAGAGTGGGGAATAGAGGAAGGTGGGAGGGGAAATTTTTTTTTTTTGAAGGAGAAATCAATAATCATGCCATCTGACGAAGGGTCTCGGCCCAAAAAGTCGACAGTGCTTCTTCTTATAGATGCTGCCTGGCCTGCTGTGTTCCACCAGCATTTTGCGTGTGTTGTTATCATGTCATCTTGTTGGAAGCTACCCAGCTGGAATATAAGGTGTTGCTCCTCCACCCTGAGGGTGGCCTCATCTTGGCACAAGAGGAGGCCAATGACTGACATGTGAGAATAGGGATGGGAATCATCGGCTGGCCGAGATAAGTGGAGAGCCAAAATCTAGAGCTGCACGCTTGATACACCTGTAAGATAAATTGTGTGAAGAATGATCATTGTGTGAAGGACAACAGGAAACATCCCAAAAATGAAAGCATGAAAGTAAAAATCCAGATGTTGAGGAGGATTCAATCAATGGTTTTCCATTGTAACTGCAGGAGGCATGTATGTGTGTCTGTGTGTGTGCGCACACGCCAATATTATAAAGACAAGTCAGAGGAGCTAGCCAAATGTTGGTCATAAAGATTTTAAAGCAACAGATGGTTGTATCAATGGAAATGTTGGCACCACATTAAATTCAAGAAAGCACACAGGAAGAAAGATAGTGCTGATGCTGTAAGTGCAGAAACATGGAAGTCTACAAAACTCCCTGACTTGATTTACAAAATCTGTAAAAGATTTTGTGCAGTTGATATCTACAAGGCTGATGAAACAGCCCTTTTTAATTGTAACATGCTGAACCGTTCCCTTGGCTACAAACACACAACACTACCAGGTTCAGAGAAAGCAATGGATAATTTACTTACACTAGGTGTTTGCACTGATTTTGTTCATTTTGTTCACAGCAGCTTATAATGGTTAAGTCCACTGTCAGTGAATTTTAGGAATTAATATACAGTTTTAAAGTGCTGTTGTAGTATTGCTAGTGTTCTATTTTTTCTTACAGTATTATGTTTAAATACGTAATTTGTTACTCAGTTAAATGGTAGTTTTTAAAAAATACCTTTTTAACTATTTCCATGAAACTTCAGCTCATTGGGGCAACTGTTTAATTGGGCCAAAATGTACTGGTCTCGATGTGTCCCAATTAACCGGAACCCACTGGGAGTTTCATGTCCGTTGGCAATGGAAACATTCTACAGCTTTACAGATATTTGGTTACATTTTCCAATATCAGGAGTACGGTCACTGCCATGACTGCCACCATTGTAGTGTGAGAAAAATTAAGATAATCAGGCAAAAGCTGGGGCAAAGAGAAAAACAAATATACGGGCAGTCCCCGAGTTTCGAACGTCCGACTTATGGACAACTTGTACTTACGAACGGACTGCCATAAAGCCTATTATATTGAAAATTTGAGTTAAATACAATGGTTCATAATAACGAACGCACGCACTACATTGTGACACTCATGAAAACATTGCAAGGCTTTAGTGGTTCGTTGGCTCGAGGAAGGAGAACGCCGTCCGCCATTTTAATGAAGACCTTATGGAACTAGAGCAGCAGATGATTGCATTTGAAGGACCTAGGAACTCCGGAACTGAAAAAGTTTGTGACTAAAAAGTTAGCTGAAGCCTTTTATCTCATTGAAGTAGAGATGGCAAAGTTAGAGATCCTAATACAGAGAGGTTCACCGAAGTTTACCGTGCAGTTACCGAGGACCTCAGCTGCTATAAAGCCATTTATGACGAGAAAAAGAGAAGCTCTGTACAAGCCTCCCTTGATGCCTACTTCAAGAAATTGACTCCAGTATTAAACCCCACCTCTCCTGCAGCAGAATCAATCCCTGACTCTCTAGCACCAGGTCCATCATAACGTTACCTCACCAATGCCCCTTCCGGTATGCAAGACATCAATGAAACTGTACGTAGTTACTTTTATTATTACTGTATTATTATTATTATGTACTATATTATTATGTTTAAGATGTTTTAGTGTATTTGGAAGTGTTTCTTAAGTGTTTTATATGCATAGAAAGGAAAAATATATACTATATACTAAGACAAACATTTGACTAACTGACGCTAAGTAAGACTGGATGTACCTGTTCTGACTTACGTACAAATCTGACTTAAAGACAGGCTTAGGAATGGATCTCGTTCATAACCTGGGGACTGCCTGTATAAAAAGTCTGGCTAAGAAATCTGAATTCATGAATAACAATACAGCAATTAAATGGGATTTTCTGTTTGTTTTTTTACATAGATACATAAAAACAACTTGTAAAACTTTTCAATGCATGGTACAATATCTTAACAACACAAAATAATAAGGCATTCAAAGGTGCTTATTGACTAGTAAGTCTAATATCTAGGTGTATTTAGGTGTATTCTTTATTATGCTACAAACATGCAGCTTTCTAAATTACAACAAAGAATATGATACCTTACAAAGTTTCATGAGAAATACAGCCATACAATAAGATATATAAGTATCAACTTTCTCAGTACTAATGCTGTATTAGGAAAAGCTTATTGAAATTCCATGAATGAGGTGGAATGTGTGTAATATGAACCCTTTATACTAAACTATACAGACTAGAACAATGTGATTTTGACATATCTAATACCTGTATGAAATTTGGTTATATACTTATTCTATCTCATATTTAAAGGACAAGCATGAAATATTTAAAACTTCAACATATCAAGGTATCCTTCTGGTTTCTTCCTCTTCTAACTTATCAGAATCATAAGGATCAAAATCTGCTACTGCCTTTTCTTTGGGGCAACCCTCATAATATTTTTTAATGTAACGCTGCACAGTCCAGCCCTTGTATTCACTGGGCTCTGTACATTCAAGGCCTTCAAACTCCACAGTGTAGTGAACTTGCAGCCAATAAGCCAAGTAGTGGATCTCATAATCACACCTCCATCGGTTTTGGGTAAGAACTATCCTCTCGATAAAATAGAGGTGCTCCAAGACTCCATATTCAAAGTTATATAAAAGATTCCCAGATAGATCCAGTTCCTTCAGACGAAGAAGACCAACAAAGGCAGCTGAAATTGAAAAATATCACAATAGGTTTTCCTTGGAAATTATTTCATATGTTTTATTTTAAATATAGTTTATTTTGATCATTTCATCAAACTGAAATGTGCTATCATTTTTTTCAAGACTGCTACTAAATGGCACAAAATTTGTAAGAGTGGATTCTTGTGTTTTCAGTTTATTTATATACATAGGTTACATGTTTTAGTAATATTTTTCAAACATATCAATGGTGGCTGGATACTTTCTTGTCTTTGTGATTTACATAAACAGAAGCTATTCATAAGAATGAAAATTGTACCTCAATATTTACAATATATTTTTATACTCTAAGATAGATTTTTTAGTTTGCAGACTATAAAATTCATTTTTTCTAAAACAGCATATTTACAATTGCATATACTGGGAATGTTCTTACCAGGATTTATGTGACCTATTGCATTGTTGCTGAGATTTAATAGTTCTAATTCCTTAAATTTCATGAAATTTCTGGCATCCAATCGCTTGATTTTGTTTCTTGAAAGATCAATTTCCAGTACTTCATCAGGTATGTTTTTGGGAACATTTTCCAAATCTGTAAAAAAAATGTTAAGGGTAAAGTATTAATGTTAAACATAAATATATGTACACAAATAGAGGAATGGAGTGAGGAATGTGCAGCAGGTTGGGATAGGAAAGCAGGAGTGCATTGAAGAAGAAAAGGAATTAAAAGTCAGGTGATAGGGAGGAAAGGGGAATGCAAAAAGAGCAGAAAAAGAATGATCAGAGAAGAAAAGAAGAGAACAAAGTCAGTAGTCCCATTGATGGAAGAGTTCCAGGAGCCACTCAAGAGAAATATGTATAGTGGGGGTAATAGTAGGTGTTCTGATAGGTATTTACAAGCTTAAAAATGTGCCATTTGTATTCGTAGGAAGTCTTCTACTTATTTCTTTTTCCAGTCCAACCTTTCTCTGTTGTATAATTCCAGCATCCTGTACATTCTCTCTTCAGGTATGGGTGCTGCCAAATTAGCAGAGTACATTTTGGGCTGTGGGGCATCTCAAGAGTTACTTCTCCCAACATACAGAATATTTATTTAAATAAAGACTTCAGAATTGCATGAGGACATTGTATTTGCCAAATACTACTTATATTCTGATATGTTTGTTTGTTTATTTATTCCCATTTATCCTTAGGGCCAGTTCTCTCTCTGGCCCATTCAAAATCTTTGTTGTCTGTTTCCTCTCATTCTCTTTGACAGAAGGTCGTTATGCTGGATTCCAGTGATGTGGCTAGTGATATGGTATCAGAATCAGAATCAGATTTATTATCACTGACATGTGTTGTGAAATTTGTTCTTTTGTGACAGATGAACAGTGGAAGATATAAAAATGCTAACAAGCTACAAAAATAAACAGTATAAAAACAAATAATGAGTTGGTGTTCATGAGTTCATGGACCATTCAGAAATCTGATGGCAGAGGGGAAGCAGTTACTCTTAAAATATTAAGTGTAGATGTCTTCACTACACTGTCGGGTATTCTGGATCAGCACCTAGAACCTAACCCCTTGGTTGCTCTGTTCGGTTTTTGGGGCGAGACAGATTTGTGTCTGGGTCCGACCAAGTGCCGAATGCTATCCTTTGCCTCTCTCCTGGCGAGACGCTTGATCCTCCTTAGATGGAGAGATGTTGCCCCGCCCACTCATGCGCAATGACTTAACGACATTATGGCCTGCTTGGACCTCGAAAAAATTCATTATTCAGTTCTCAATTCGGATTTAAAGTTCCATAAGATCTGGGGGCCTTTTATCGAGTACTTTCATAACCTTCTTTTTGACTAGGGTTTTTTTTTCTTTTCGGTCCCTTGCTTTCAGCTCCCTTTTTTTTTCTGGTAGTGGGCATTGTTGTCCTCTGTTGCTAAGTGTATTCACAGTCTGGGAGTTTGACTGTCCGGACTTATACTCTCTATATTGTGTGGTGGTTGGTCTGGAATTGTTGTTTTTTTTCTTGTGTTGTGGGGTTTGGGGAGGACACTAAGCTCACTTGTCTTTAATTCAGGTGCTTTTTTGTTAAATTCTCTTCCTTTGTAGCATATTGTTATTGTATGCTTAACCTTGCTCTGTATTAATGCTCCTCATTGGGATTTGGGGTTTTTAATTTTGTAAAATGTTTTGAAAAACTAATAAAAAAAATATTAAGTGTGGGTCATCATTTCTTGATGAGAGCTGCTATTGTGTTGGCTGGTGTCCATCTACTTTTTATATGACAATAATGCAGGGACACTCAAAAAGTTACCCTAGTTAAATAATTTACCAAGCATTTTCTCATGAAAACTACTCAATAGCACCATCTTTATCACAAAGTCAATAAATTGTATTAAAATCCTGATTTACATTTTAGTGTAGTATTAAGGGAATGTTGCACAGCCAGACAAAGATTAATTAACATCTGGTTTTGAAGGATGTAATCCATTTTAACACTTAAAAAGGCAAGAGGTTGAGGAAAATGGGATTAATGTATATCGGGGGAAAAAAGGGCTCATTTTTATTTTGTCTGTTTGACTCCATATCTGGACTGTATGGTGGAAAGGAAAGAGGTGATGATGGTATCTAGAATTGATAGATATGAGTTGGAAGATTGTTGGGATGCCAACATCATGGAACTGGCAGAGTGTCAGTGTGAAGTGGGATCTCACTGTAGGGAGCTGTCAGATGGCAGACTACATATGGCAGATATGTAGTCTAAAGGGAAAGTATTCCTTCGAAGACTGTTCATTGTGGACTTTACACACCAGGGTTAAAAAGCAAATGGGGCCTGTTGGGACTTGTCTGTAGAGTGGGAGATTGCTTGGGTTATTGGTAACTTAGCAAGGGCCAATAAAAAGAAGCAAGGTATAAGAGGAGTGGCCATTGTAGGAGTGGACTAGTGTTAGAGTGGTCACCTATTTCATAGAATCATAGAACGTTGCAGCACAGAATCAAGCCCTTTGGCCCAGCTAGTCCATGGTGAACTATTAATCTGCCTAGTCCCATTGACCTGTACCCAGACCATAGCCATCCATACCCCTCCCATCCATGCACCTATCTAAATTTCTCTTAAATGTGGAAATCGAACCCACATCTACCACACTTTCACCATTCTGAGTGAAGAAATTCCTCCTCATGTTCCCCTTAAACATTTCATCTTTTACCCAACTTCAGTGGAAAAAGCCTGCTTGCACTTACCCTATCTATACCTCTTGTAATTTTGTATACTTATATCAAATCTCCCTTCATTCTCCTACTCTCTATGGAATAAGGTCCAAAACTATCTCTGTAACTCAGTTCCTCAAATCCTAGCAACATCCTTGTAAATTTTCTTTGCATTCTTTCGATCTTATTGACATCTTTTCTGTAGGTAGGTGACTGAAATTGCACGCAATATTCCAAATTAGGTCTCATCAACATCATATAAAACTTCACCATACTGTGTGTGGCATTCCAACATATGCACTCACTACTTTGATTTATGAAGGCCAATATGTCAAAGGATTTCTTTGTGACTTTATCTATTTGTGATGCCACTTTCTAAGAATTATGGATTTGTATTCCCAGATCCCTCTGTTCTACTGCACTTCTCAGTGCCCTACCACTCACCATGTAAGATCTACCCTGGTTGATCCTCTGAAAGCGCAACACCTCACACTTGTCTGCAGCAAATTCCACTTGCCATTTTTCAGCCTATTTTTCCAGCTGGTCCAGATCTAGCTGCAAGCTTTAATTGTCTTCCTTGCTGTCAACTACACTCCAAATCCTGGTGTTATCCACAGCTTTACTGATCCAGTTTACAATATTATCATCCAGATCATTGATATAGATGAAAACAACAATGGACCCACACTGGTCCCTACAACACCCCACTAGTCACAGGTCTCTAGTCAGGGAGGAAATCATGTACTACCACTCTTTGGCTTCTCCAGTGAAGTTAATGTCTAATCCAATTTACTACCTCATTTTGAATGCCAAGCAACTGAACTTTCTTAACCAGCCTCCCATGCAGAATTTTATCAAAGGCCTTGCTGAAGACTATGTTGTCAATATCCACTACCTGACTTTCATCAACTTTCTCGGTCACTTCCTTGAAAAACTATAAGGTTGTTTAGGTGTGACCTATCATGTACAAAGCCATGTTGACTATCCCTAATTAGTCCCTGTCTATACAAATGCTTACTATATCCGGTCCCTTAGAATAACTTCCAATAACTTACCCACTATTGATGTCATGCTCACCAGCCTATAATTTCCTAGTTTATTCTTAAATCCTTTCTTAAACATGGAACTATTTCCTGCTAGCTTGTGCTCCTCTCCTTGCTTCTGCCCCCCTTCTTTTCCAGTCTTGATAAAAGGTCTTAGCCTGAAACATCGACTGTCCATTTCCCTCCATAGATGCTGCCTGACCTGAGTTTTTTTAAATTTAGAGATTCAGCATGGAACAGGCCCTACCGGCCCAATGAGATACACAGCCCAGCAACCCACCTATTTAACACGAGCCTAATCACATGACAACTTAACCTACTAACTGGTAAGCCTTTGGACTTTGTGAGGAAACTGGGGCATTCAGGGGAAACTAACGCAGGAACAGAGAATGTATAGCATTTTGTGTTGCCCAAGATTTTGAGCAGCTGCAAAATCACTGTGTCTTCATAGATGATGAAGAAGCTTTGAGCAGTCAGCAGCTAAATGTTCAGCCTCTGACCTTTTTTTTACAATCATATCATTTAAATTGCTGGTACAGTTAAGTTCCCAGTTAATGGTGACTTCCATTACCTGGTGCAGTCAATGGACCTGGGGTGCAATGTTGGGATGCACTGGGTGACTCATAGGCCTTCCAGCTAATAGATATTTTATTTATAAACACAAAAGATTCTCCAAATGCTGGTAATGCAGAGTAACATATGCACATATTGGAGGAACTCAGAAACATAGAAAACCTACAGCACAATACAGGCCCTTCGCCCACAAAGTTGTGCCAAACATGTCCCTACCTTAGAAATTACTAGGCTTACCCATAGCCCTCTAATTTTCTAAGCTCCATGTACCTATCCCAAAGTCTCTTAAAAGACCCTATCGTATCTGCCTTCACCACCAAGGTCAGGAAACATTATGGTAAGGAATAAGCAGATGACATTTTGGCCTGAGTCCCTTCATCAGGACTCTAATTTATTTATCTCTTTTTTCTACATTTGAACCAAGCTTCTAATGAAGTTTGGAGCTTGAATTTAAACTAATCATCACTCAAAGTTAACTAAATGTGTTTGACACAATGTCAATAGTACAGTTATATTTCACAAATAAACATTTCAGACTTGCAATTCTGGGTAAGAAAAGTAAAACTCAAAGGTAGTGTTCTACATATAGCCACCTTTTATTGAGTACCGTGTATTGAAATTCAGCCTTACAATTAATATGTAATATTAATATAAGGGGCTGATAGTGATGAAAATGCCCATCTCTCTGGCTGCATAATTCTGCTTAACCTAAAGCCTTCTCTGTGGTAGCAAGCTCACTGGCCGTCACCCAACATTATGGTTGTGTGATATTTCTGCAGTCGCCATTTATTTACAACTGGACTTGTATCAAAATAAATAATATATGCTATTAGCAGATAAATTTAAATATTGGCAATGCTCAATTTAACTCCCTAATAGTGTTCAGATAGAAATTACATAAGATTACTTTGGTATATGACAAATTAATGTTAATTGGTTTTATTGTTATCATTGTTCCTGCTAAACATTCCTAAATTGTGGGGGGTTTTTTTGCAAAGCAAAATATTGCAAATACTGGAAACTTGAAATTATAACAGAAAATGCTAGAATTACTAAGCAGAAAAAATAAGAAATGTTGATGTTTCGTGTTAGTGATCTCTCATTAGGACTATATTTCTGGTTTTAGAAATTGTCATTGATCTGAAATGTTAATTCTGTTTCTCTTCACAGTTGTCTCATTTGTTGAGCGTATTCTGTATTTGTTACTATCAAAGCAGATCTCATCACGAAAGAACATATTTTTCAGATTCACACAAAGACAGTTTTGCTGTTGAATCAAAATATAGAGTGAATGAAAGAAAGGGATCATTGGAGGAAATGATGGAATGAATTAAAAGGTTGATAGAAGGTTGTATTTCCTCTGCCTGAGAAGCTCAATGTGGCATGAACTTTTACGTTTAGCTATCAAGGAATGACATCAAAGAGCATTTCTTCACTGAAAGAATTATAGAAATCTGATGGACAACAATTAAATAATGCAATTAAATAACCCTAACCCTCGCATTAAACCCTTGAATAATGGTAATGGACAACATGTGTAGAAGTTTGTCGAAATATTAGATGTCATGCTGAGTCTTTGCAAACTTCTAAGGAAGTAGAGGTGCTTCAGTGCTTTTTTTTCATAATTGCACTTAAATGCTGATAACACTAGGAATTGAAAGTTGCTAACCCTTCCCCCCTCTGATCCCCCAATGAGGACTGGCCCTTGGAGCTCTAGTTTCCTCCTCTCAAAGTCAATTATCAACTCTTTGGTCTTGCTGACATTGAGTGCAAGGTTATTGTTATGGCACCATTCAGTCAGATTTTCAACTTTCCTTTTATATGCTGATTCATCACCACCTTTGATTTGGCATCAGGAAATGTAATTATGGCACTGGAGCTGTGCTTAGCCACTCAGTCATAAGTGTCAGGCAAGTAGAACAAGGGAGCTAAGCACACAGCCTTGTAGTGCACCTGTGCTGATGGAGATTGTGGAGAAGACGTTGTTACCAATCCGAACAGACAAGGGTCTACAAGTGAGGAAATTGAGGATCCAGTTGTACAAGGAGGTATTGAGGCTAAGGTCTTGAAGCTTATTGATCAATTTTGAGGGATGATCACATTGAATACTGAGCTGTAGTTGATAAAGAGCATCCTGATGTATGCATCTTTGTATATCAATCTGCTCAACCTTTCTCAATAACTCAGTCATTTAAATCCCAGCAACATCCTTGTTTACTCTTTCCAGCATAATGACATATTTCTTATAGCAGGGTGACCTAAACAGAACCACAATATTCCAAATGTGACCTCACAAACATCATTTACAACTGCTACTTAACATCTCAACTTCTATACTCAATGCCCTGACTGATGAAGGCAAGTATGCCAAAAGCCTTTTTCACTACCATTTCTAACTGTGACACCACTTTCAAGAACCATGAACTTGTTCTCCTACGTCCCTCTGTTCTACAGTGCTCCCTAGGACTCTACACTGTATTGTAGAAGTCCTACATTCATTTCTCTTCTCAAAATGCTACATTTCATACTCATCTAAATTAAATAACTTGCATTTCTCGGCTCATTTAGCTAATCAAGATCCCTCTGTATATACTGACAACCCTCTATTTTAGTATGATCTGCAACTGCAATTATTTTTGAAAATTAAAAAATAATAACATTTGTGTTTTGTCTCCATGAATTCACTTGATCCCAACTTCCCTTCCCTCTTTATTTCTATTCCCATTTTGAGTCATTTAATTATGCTACCATGTACATGCTTCCATAGATTCTGTGTGTCTCATTAAGTATTCTTCAATTAGATTAGTTAAGGATATATTCAGTTGTTTACTCAGTTCACTAGCGATCCAGCTACTCTAGAGGGCAGAGTAGTTTTAGTTTTCTAGTTAGTGCCAATTCCATTGCAGTAAAAACCATATTGTTTAACGTAAACCATTTGGACCAATGTTATATGCAAAACACACAAAATGCTGAAGGAACTCAGCAGGCCAGGCAGCGTCTACAGAAAAGAGTGCAGTTGACACTTCAGGCCAAGGTGCCGACTGTACTCTTTTCCATAGATGCTGCCTGGCCTGCTGAGTTCCTCCAGTATTTTGTGTGTTGCTTGGATTTCCAGCATCTGCAGATCTTCTCTTGTTTATGATGTCATATGTGAAGATTGCAAAAAGAACTTGTGTTAAATAATTCAATCAGAAAATGTGCCTTTTTAAATCTGTCATCATAATCTTTACAAGATGATTACTTGAATTTGTTTACATAACTTTCATTAAATTGTAAAGATGTACTTTGGAAACATAATTATTTATAAGTCATTGCAGAATTGATTAAGTGAAAAACTTAACTAAATTACAAGGCTTTCATTCCTGATTATCCAGTTTATGAAATAGCAGTTGATAGATATCTTTTGGAAGAATTCTTAAAACAAAAGAATAGCCATTCTAAACATGGTTTTGGGACAATTCCAAAAGTGTAAGCTCTATATGTCATTATGGTTAGACTGATGGAAGGCAGCAAAGACTTGCATTGCTTTGTAAGTCTATTACTGAGTGATAACTAAAGGGCTGACAGTTCAAAGTAGAAGTATAATTCGGAAGTCATACTAACCTTTATTTTGACAGTCTATTCTTGACTTTGGAAAAATGTAAATGTTGCATTCTGTGGAATCCGGAGGAGTAAGTACTGGTGCAGGAAGCTGATCTTTAGAACAGAGCAAGCTCACATTGACAGTCTTCAGTTTATAACCAGCTAATTCTTTTGGACTTTTACATTTGGCCAAGGTGCCTAAATTTCGTTGGCCAGGTATCTGTAACTTCCTAACCATTTGTTCTAGTTCACAGCTGCAATTCCAGGGGTTGCCATAGATACGCAGGTATTCTAGTTTAGGGATAGGAATAAAGATGTCCTCTGCAATAAATTGTAATTCATTGTGCTGCAGCAATAGTGTTTCTAGTTCATCCAAGCCATCAAAAGCATCTGCTTCAATACTTGTTATGGCATTCCGTTGCAAGTCAAGGCTCTTCAACTTTTTTAATGTCGAAAATGTAAAGTTCTTTAAAATTTCAATTTTATTTCCTGCTAATTGTAAATGGACAACATCCAGTGGCAAATTACGAGGAACTGTAATGAGCTGCTGATCTTGACAAGTTAAAAGTTTCTCATTCTCATACAGACTTGCACTACATTTGGTTCTGAGGAACTGAGCATATCTTTTGACGTGACTGGATCTGTCTCTGAGGCAATTTTCACCACAGTTCTTCATTCTGTTTCTTTGGCTGCCATTTCTTCTTTTCATGAACTCAGCTGCTCTACAAAGAAGGAGTAACATAATAATCCTAACCACTTGCATCCTGACATCCAGATGGTCCCTGTAACCAAGTGATGACTTGATAGAACAGAGGAATCCAATGAAATTTGAGAGCCAAGATAGCCTTAAGTGTTTTTGACTTTGGACTGATTTAAACACGTTTTTCCTTGCAAGGCAGTCTGTAAAAGGAGAAAAAGTACATGGTCACATGTGATGTTATATATGTAGAAGACCACTAAAGTTAAAAATATTTCAGATTTACAGATTACATAACATGCAAAGTATTTCAATTTTCAACAAAGAGAAAAAGGAATAAAATTATATTTTGTGCTTTAGCTTAAAATGAGTGATACTAAGTCAACAACTATATTGGCACTCCCTTCTCTAGACCAGGGAACTATATCCTATATTTGAATATGCGATCCAGCTGGTACTGATAGCGGGAGGCACAAAGGTGACCTAGAGTCAGTGAAGGGATGGAAATGGGCACAGGAAAAGTTCTTAAGGGGTGGTAACTATAGGAGAATTCACATGTCTGATTCTAAGTACATGGATTTATTTAAGCTGGTCTCCTTCAAGCTGCACAAAAATAATCCTCATCTGTCTTGTGAGGTCCTGCCCCTGTACTATTTGCATGCTATGCATATGCCAACATATTTCTCTATGTGACATTAAAACATGGCTTGTATAAATCTTGGTACCACTCATATGTCTAAATCCCTTCATGCACAAGCACATAGGAAGTAGGATGTAGGTGTATGTAAGATCCAGAACCAAACTGGTGTTCTACAAGAGTGTGCAGGAAATTGTAATCAGATTTCTTTTACATTAAACTCCTTCACTTTTTACACAAAAATATTGTGCTACATAAGATAGGCCATTTGGCCCATGGACTCTACTCCACCATTTCATCTTGGTTGATTGATTTTCCCTCTCAGTCCCAATCTCCTGCCCCCCACCCCTCTCCATATCGCCCATGCCATGACCAATCAAAAATCTATCAATCTCTGCCTTAAATATACATAAAGACTTGGCCTCCACAGCTGCCTGTAGCAGCAAATTCCACAGATTCACCACTCTCTGGCTAAAGAAATTCCTCCTTATCTCTGTTATAAAAGGACACCCCTCTTTTTGAGGCTGTGTCCTCTGGTCTTAGATACTCCCCCATAGGAAACATCCTTTCCACATCCTCTCTATCAAGGCCTTTCACCATTCTTTTCTTCTCCAGTCCTGCCAAAGGGTCTTGGACTGAAATGTCAACTGTACTTTTTTCCATTGATACTGCCTGGCCTGCTGAATTCTTCCAGCATTTAGTGTGTGTTGCTTTCACCATTCAATAGGTTTCAATTAGGTCACCCCTCATACTTCTGAATTCAAGCGAATACAAGCACAGAGCCATCAAATGCTCTTCATATGATAATCTCTTCAATCCCGAAATCATTTTTGTGAACCTTCTTTGAGTCCTCTCCAGTTTCAGCACTTCATTTCTGAGATAAGGAGCCCAAAACTGCTCACAACATTACAAGTGAGGCCTCACCACTGCTTTATAAAGTCTCAACGTTACATCCTTGCTTTTATATTCTAGTCCTCTTGCAATGAATGTTAACATTGCATTTCCCCTTCTCACCGCAGACCCAACCTGCAAATTAACTTTTAGGGAATCATGTACAAGGACTCCCAAGTCTCTCTGCATTTCAGTTTTTTTTGTATGTTCCCTCCACTTAGAAAATAGTCAACTGATGCACCATCAATAACTCTCGGGAGGTGACGGGAGGTGAATGATAGGCTTTTATTAGCAGCAAAAGGGAGCACGACATCTCGGAGACTGAGGGAGGAGCAGTGCTTCCAATCGCCTTTATACAGGGGTCTGTGGGAGGAGCCACAGGAGCAGTCAGCAGAGGGGCGTGTCCAGACAGGTATACATAGTTTACCACATTCACCCCCCCTTTGTTTTAAAAGAGAGTCCCCACGGGGCAAATTTTCTTACAAGTATATTTACAGGTTAAGTCTATCAGGCGGTCGAGTCTGTCGCTGCGATCTACGTAGCATTGGTGGTGATTGCACCGGTGACGGTGGTTGTGCTGGCTCCGGCCTGACTTGAGGTGCCAGCCCGTTAGGCATCAGTAATCCCTCATACGTGTGCGTGGTGCCCGGTATGGGAGAGTCGTGAGGAGTCTGTGTAGGGCTTGGTGTGCGCGGTGTCTTGTGGGTATATACATCGGTGGGTACGGGGTTCATAGTCACCGTGGAGTGTTCGGGGTAGGGGTCTGGTGCTCCTGCGGGCACCAGGTTGCAGACGGAGACCGTATCCTCCCGCCCATCAGGTAAGACCACATAGGCATACTAGGGGTTCGCATGAAGTAGGTGAACCCTCTCGACCATCGGGGAGTATTTATTGCTCCTCGCATGTTTCTGGAGCAGCACTGGCCCTGGGGACATCAGCCAAGCTGGTAGGGTGGTCCCAGTGGCAGACTTCCTGGGAAAAGTAAAGAGTCGCTCATGAGGGGTGGCATTGGTGGACGTGCATAACAGGGAGCGGATAGAGTGGAGTGCCTCGGGGAGGACCTCCTGCCAGCGAGAGTCCGGCAATCCCTTTGACCTAAGGGCTAAGAGTGTGGCCTTCCACACTGTGGCATTCTCCCTCTCCACCTGTCCATTCCACCAGGGACTATAGCTCATGGTCCTACTAGTAGCAATACCCCTAGCCAGCAGGTACTGGCGCAGCTCGTCACTCATAAACGAGGACCCTCTATCACTGTAGATATAGCAGGGATATCCGAACAGAGTAAAGAGCTGGCGCAGGGCTTTTATGACGGACGTGGCAGTGGTATTGGGGCAGGGGATGGCAAAGGGGAACCGCGAGTACTCATCGATGATGTTGAGAAAGTACACATTGCGGTCAGTGGAGGGAAGGTGGCCCTTAAAGTCGACACTCAGTCGCTCAAAGGGGCGGGTGGCCTTGATAAGTTGTGCCTTTTCAGGACGGTAGAAGTGCGGTTTGCACTCAGTGCAGACTTGACAGTCCCTGGTCATCGTCCTGATTTCCTCAAGGAAGTAAGGCAGGTTCCGGGCTTTCACGAAATAGTAAAGTCAGGTGACCCCCGGGTGGCAAAGATCTGCATGGAGGGCGTATAGCCGGTCGAGCTGCGTGCTGGCACATGCTCCCCGGGATAGGGCATCAGGGGGCTCATTGAGCCTTCCAGGCCGGTACAGGATGTCATAGTTGTAGGTGGAGAGTTCTTTTTTGCACCTCAAAATTTTATCATTTTTGACTTTGCCCTGCTGTTGGTTGCTAAACATGAACGCAACTGAGTGCTGGTCAGTCAGCAAGGTGAACCGTTTGCCGGCGAGATAGTGCCTCCAGTGCCTAATAGCTTCCACTATGACCTGGGCTTCTTTCTCCACTGCGGAGTGCCGAGTTTCAGGGCCTTGAAGGGTACGAGAGAAGAATGCTATCGGCCTTCCTACCTGATTGAGGGTAGCAGCCAGCGCAAAGTCGGAGGCGTCACTCTCTACTTGGAAGGGAATGGTCTCGTCCACTGCATGCATCGTTGCTTTGGCAATGTCCCCTTTAATGCGGCTGAAGGCTGCGTGGGCCTCGGCTGAGAGGGGAAATGCGGTGAACTTGATCAGGGGGCGGGCCTTGTTTGCATAGTGAGGGACCCATTGGGTGTAATAGGAAAAGAAGCCCAGGCACCGTTTGAGGGCTCTGAGGGTGGTGGGAAGAGGGAGTTCCAACAGCGGGCGCATACGGTCGGGGTTAGGGCCAAAGACCCTGTTCTCCACGACATACCCAAGGATAGCAAGTCGGATGGTTCCGAACACACACTTGTCCCTGTTATAGGTAAGGTTAAGAGCTTTGGCTGCTTGGAAAAATCGTTGGAGGTTGGTGTCGTGATCCTGCCAGTTGTGACTGCAGTTGGTGATGTTATCCAAATATGGGAACGTGGCCTTCAGTTGGCACTGGTCCACTATCCGGTCCATTTCCCTCTGGAAGACAGAGACACTATTCATGACACCGAAGGGGATGCGCAGGACGTGATAGAGCCTGCCGCCCGCCTCGAAGGCGGTGTAGGGGCGGTCCTCCGGGTGGATGGAGAGCTGATGGTAAGCAGATTTCAGGTCTATGGTCGAGTACACCTTGTACTGAGCTATTTGATTGACCATATTCGCTATGCGGGGTGGGGGTACGCATCAAGCTGCATGAACCTATTGATGGTCTGGCTATAGTCCACGACCATCCTATTTTTCTGCCCGGTCCGAACAACGACCACCTGGGCCCTCCAAGGACTTGCACTTGGCTCAATGATCCCCTCCCTGAGTAGCCGCTGCACCTCCGACTTAATGAAGGCCCTGTCCCTCGCGCTGAACCTCCTGCTTTTACTTGCCACAGGTTTACAGTCGGGGGTCAGGTTGGTGAACAGCGGTGGGGGAGGGATCTTGACGGTGGAGAGGCTGCAAGTGGTGTCAGTAGCACGGCTGTTGGCATGGTGTTGAGTGGGATGTGCGGGTCGGTGTGTGTGTGTGCGGTCAGTAGCGGGGTATGTGACGAAGTCCCACAGAACTGAGGATTTCTGACAGTGATTGGTGGGAGGGGCCCGTCATACTCCATTGTCACACTTTTCAGGTGGCTCTGGAAGTTGAGCCCCAATAGCACAGGGGCACACAGTTGAGGCATGACCAGTAACGCAAAGTCCCAATATTCTTTGCCCTGCACCACCAGTATCGCTACACAACCCCCCCGGATGTCTGTGGAATGCGATCCAGAAGCCATGGTGACCCTCTGGCTTACCGGTTGTGCCACGAGTCCGCAGTGTTGCACTGTGTCCGAGTGAATAAAACTCACAGTACTGCCCGTGTCAAACAGGCAGCTAGTCCTGTGCCCCTCCACCAGGATGTGCATCATTGACCTTGCGAGCTGGTGTGGAGCGCTTTGGTTGAGGGTCACGGAGGCCAGAGTTGCATCGCCGTCTTGGTGCCCGGTAAGCACCCGTGGGTTGGAGGCGGGGCGAGTTGGCGCCGACAAAGATGGCCGCCCCTATGCCTCGCACGTGGCAGGCAAGCAAGATGGCGGCGACCAAGATGGCGACCCTCATGCCTCGCACGCGGTGCTGCTCGACCCCGCTCGTGGTTTGGACTTACAGGCCTTGGCGAAGTGGCCCTTCTTTCCGCAGCTGGAGCAGGTAGTTTCTTGGGCTGGGCAGCGTTTTCGGGGGTGCTTTTCGAGTCCGCAGAAGTAACACTGCGCGGACTTGCGACTGGCAGCAGCCGTGGTCGACTCGCCGGCGGGTTGCGGGGACTTCACGGACTCGTGACTGGCAGCAGCCAAGGTTGATTCGCCGGCGGGTTGTGGGGACTTCACGGACTCGCGACTGGCAGCAGCCGAGGTTGATTCGTCAGCGGGTTGCAGGGGCTGCAGCGTCCACGGGGCCAGTGGGAGATCGTGCACCTGGACAGCATCAGCATCGTGCAGAGCGACCTCCAGCATGTCAGCCAGCCTGATCACCGAATGTAAGGTAAGATCGGCGTGTTCAAGCAGCTGCTGGCGCACGTACACTGACCTGATCCCCATAACGAAGGCGTCTCTTATTAGCAGCTCCGCATGCTGTTCCGCCATCAGTCCCCTGCAGTCGCAGGCCCGCACGAGTGTCTGTAGGGCCCGGACAAACTCAGCGCTCGACTCTCCGGCCCGCTGCTGCCATGTCACTAAGCGATGTCTTGCGTAGACGGTGTTCACCGGCCGCCGGTATTGTCTTTTGAGGGCATCCATCGCACTCTGGTAGTCCGTTTGGTCTCTGATCATGGAGTAGACCCTTGCACTGAATCTGGAGAGGAGAACCCTGCGCATCGTGGCAGGGTTGGTCATATGAATCTCCTCCAGGTACAATTTGAAGCATGCTAGCCAGAATTCGAAAGCGTCGCTGGCTTCCTGGGATTGAGGGTCCAGATCCAATCTGTCGGGTCGTAAAATGCTCTCCATGTTTTAAAATTGCTGCTAATAAAATTAATGCACCATCAATAACTCTCAGAGATGGGAGGTGAATGATAGGCTTTTATTAGCAGCAAAAGGGAGCACGACATCTCGGAGACTGAGGGAGGAGCAGTGCCTCCAATCGCCTTTATACAGGGGTCTGTGGGAGGAGCCACAGGAGCAGTCAGCAGAGGGGCATGTCCAGACAAGTATACATATACCACATCAACCCTTTCATTTCTTCTACTGAAGTGCATGACCATACATTTCCTGACACTGTATATCATCTGCCACTTCCTTGCCCATTCTCCTAAACTGTCTAAGTCCTTCTGTAGGTTTCCTCAAAACTACCTGCCCCTCCACCTATCTTCGTATCATCTGCAAATTTTGCAACAAAGCTATCAAGTCCATCATCCAAATCATTGACATATAACATAAAAATAATCAGAACCAACATAGACTGCAGAACACCACTAGTCACCAGCAACCAAACAGAAATGTCTCCCTTTATTCCCACTCTTTGCCACCTGCCAATCAGCTACTGCTTTATCCATGCTAGAATCTTTCCTGTAATACCATGGGCTCATAGCTTGTTAAGCAGCCTCATGTGTGGCATCTTGTCAAAGGCCTTCTTAAAATCCAAGTTTGCAACATCAATCAATACTCCTTTGTCTATCCTGCTTGTTATTTCTTCAAAAAATTCCAACAGATTTGTCAGGCAAGATTTTCCCTTGAGGAAATCATGCGGACTATGGCCTATTTTATCATGTACTTCCAAGTACCCTAAAACCACATCCTTAACATTCTTTCCAACTACTGAGGTCAGACTAACTGGCCTATAGTTTTCTTTCTTCTGCCTCTCTTCCTTCTTGAAGAATGGAGAGACATTTGCAGTCTTGCAGTCTTTTGGATCCATTCCAGAATCTAGTGATTCTTGAAAGATCATTACCAATGCCTCCACAATCTCTTCAGACACCTCTTTCAGAACCTGAGTGTACATTATCTAGTCTAGGTGACTTACCTACCTTCAGACCTTTAAGTATTCCAAGAACCTTCTCTCTAGTAATGGTAACTTCACACACTTCATGACCCCTAACACTGGAACTTCCACCATATTTTTGGTGTCTTTGACAGTGAAGACTGATGCAAAATACTTATTCAGTTTGTCCGGCATTCCTTTGTCCCCTTTACTACCTTTCCAGCATTGTTTTCCAGCAGTCCAATATCCATTCTTGCCTCTTTTTTACACTTTTATGTATGTGAAGAATCTTTTAGTATCCTCTTTAATATTATTGGTTAGCTTACTTTCATATTCCATCTTTACTTTCTTAATGGCTTTTTTAGTTGTTTTCTGTTGGTATTCAAAAGCTTCCCAATCCCCTAACCTCCCATTAACTTTTGCTCTATTATATGCCCTCTCTTTGGCTTTAATGTTGGCTTTGACTTTCCTTGTTAGCCATGGTTATCTGATCTTGCCTTTAAAACACTTCTTCCTCTTTGCATTCTGAATTGCTTCCAGAAATTCCAGCCATTGCTGCTCTGCAGTCATCCCTGCCAATGTTTTTTTCCAATCAATTAGTGGCCAACTCCTCTTTCATGCCTCTGTAATCCCCTTTACTCCACTGTAATGCTGATACATCTGACTTTAGCTTCTCCTTCTCAAATTTCAAGGTGAATTCAATCATATTATGTTCATTTGCCCCTAAGGGTTCTTTTACCTTAAGCTTTCTAATCAATTCCAGTTCATTGCACATCATACAATCCAGAATAGCTGGGCCCCTAGTAGGCTCCACCACAGGCTGCACTATAACACCATCTCATAGGCACTTCAGAAATTCCTCCTCTTGCAATCCAGAACCAACCTGATTTTCCCAGTCTACCTGTATATTGAAATCCCCCATGACTATTGTAACATTGCCCCTTTGGCATGCATTTTCTATCTCCCGTTGTTACTTGTAGACCACATTCTTACTAATGTTTGGGTGTCTATATATAACTGCCTTCAGGGTCTTTTTATCCTTGCAGTTCCTTAGCTCTATCCATAACGATTCAATACCTTCTGACCATATGTCACTTCTAATAATTTCATTTCATTTTTTACCAACAGACCCATGCCACCCCCTCTATCTTCCTCCCTATCCTTTCGATACAATGTGTACCCTTGACCATTTAGCTCTCAGCTATAATCTTCTTTCAGCTATGACTCAGTGATGCCTACAACATCATACTTGCCAATTTGTAACTGTGCTACAAGTTCATTGACTTTATTCTGTATACTGTGCATATTTAAATATAACACCTTTAATCCTGTATTCGCCTTTTTTGATTTTGTTCACCTTTTACATTGCAATTCATCCTGTTGCCTGCCATTTTGCCTTATTATCTGCCTCCTTGCTAGGAGTCTCACTACATGTTGCCTCTGTTTGTAAATCAACTACCTCATCTGCAGCACTATCACCCTGATTCCCATCCCCTTGCCAAATTCCTTTTAAATCCACCCAAACAACTCTAGCCTACCTGTCTGCAAGGATATTGGACCTCCTTGGGTTCAGGTGTAACTCGTCCCTTTTATATAGGTTGTATCTTCACCAGAAGAGATCCCAATGATCCATAAATCTGAACCCCTGTCCCTGCACCAATTCTTCAGTCATGCATTCACCTGCCAAATCATCTAATTCTTTCCCTCACTGGTATGTGGCACAGGCAGCAATCCAGAGATTACTACCCTGAGGTCCTGTTTCTCAGCTTTCTACCTAGCTCCCTAATATCTCTCTTCAGGGCGTCCCTCACCTTGTCAACCTATGTTATTGGTGCCAATATGCACCAAGACTTCTGATACCAAGATATCTAAGATATCCTGATCCAGGCACCAGGGAGGCAACATACCATCCAAGCTATGAACTTGTACCTCAAGACCTCTGCCATTTACTCTATATGTTCCATAAGAATTTAACTTCCTTAAGTGCATTACCTCACTAATTTGTAGGAAATATGTATTACAATGATCTCAAACAGAGAATTTTGCTATCATTGACAGCCACAGAAAAACAGCTGTTTGTTAAGCTGTATGTACTCCGAGTAAATCTCTACTCAAAACTGCATAATTTCAGGAACAAATGTTTACCTTTATAAGCACCTGTAGTGAAGCTAATCTCGTTTCAGATCAATTTCAGGAATTATGGAGCACCTGAAACAAAATTTGTTTCATACTTTTTTCCATGTTGTACAGGCATGGGAAAAAGACCATTGCAAAGAGATCCATATTTCCTCAATTCCCTTTACACTCTAGCAGCCTGAAGATTAAATTACAGTATAAATTGAAAATGAGTGATACTATTAATAAACACAGCACTACTTTTTAAATCTAAATTATTTGTAGGAATTTGCAAGGGACTGTCACCATTGTAAGAGTGTATAAATGTTTTATGATGTAACTTTTACTAAGAAGACCAGCAATGAATACATTTCCCTCAAGAAAGTGACATTGAAGTACCATATTGAAGCGCTATAGTCATTGTAGGATCAAAGAACTGTTACCGTGCAGGAAATTATTGGGCTCATTATCTATCCTGCTCATGGTTCAGCAATCCTATCATTCTTCCTCACAACTCTTTCTCAATAGCCTAGCAAATTATTCTTTCTCAAGTGCCTAAAAAATTATGCTTTGAAGGCAATGATTGATTCTGTTTCCATTTCCCCTACAGGCAACAAATTCTAAATCGTAACCGCATAGAATACGAAAAAGCTCATTCTCACATTCCTCTTGTAACATTTGCCCCAAATTTTAAGTCTGTGTTCCTGGTACTTAACCGCATATTAATATGAAAATATTCCCTCAGTTTACTCCACCTAAACTACTCTTGTATATATTTACCAAACTTACACATTATGGAGAACAATCCAGATTTTCTGGTTTAGTCCTATAGATAAAATGATCATCCTAACAAATCCTTTCTACACTCTCCCTAGGATCTTTACATTCTAAATCCTCTTGCAAACCCCATGGATCTGTTCTTATTTCTCCTTACTTTCTGTGCTGTGTTTCACTTCACACTTTCCTGTCCTGAATTTCATTTGACACTCATCCAATCAGCTAACCCATGTGTCTTCTTTAGTTATTTATTCTGAAGGTTCTCCCATGTTATTAGGTGGAATTTTAGCCCTGCAACAATCAGAGTCAGGATAGTATGGAACTTGCAGGTATATGTTTGTGGCGACAGAGCTGGAGATTTTGATGAATACAGTTGAGCAAACCATGTTCCATTGCTGCAATGCATTTGTAGCTGTGGTGCACTGATAGCCAAGGGAATTAATATTCAGGTTGATGGATGGAGTGTGAGTCAACAACAGTCTGCTTTGTTGCAGATGTTGTCGAGCCTCCTGACTTTATGGAACTATTTGTAAAAAAAAGTACTAGTAACGTTCCTGACATGTGCCTTGCAGATGATGGAAGGCTTAAGTACTTAAGAGATGAATAATAATGCTGTAGGATGCTCAATCTTCAAGTTGCTTTTCTAGCTATAGTTTTTATGTAGCTGGTCCAGTTAAATTGTAGGTAAAAGGTGACTACTAGCCTCCTCCAGAATGTTATTGGAGAGGATTTGTTAACACCAATGCCACTGAGTGTGAAGGGAAGGCCTCTTAGTAGGAAATGATAATTGTAATGAGAATACTGCTTTCCACTTCCCTTTTAGAAGCAGCGAGAAAAGAGCATGTCCTGAGTGGTGGGGGTCCCAGATGATGAATGTTCCTTTGCTAGGACAATGCTTTGTGTAGATGTGCTCAGTGGTGGGGAGGGCTTTACCTGTGATGGACTGGGCTGTATTCAATACTTTTTATAGGATTTTCTGTTGAAGGATATTGCTGTTTCCATATCAGGCTGTGATGCACTGTTGTAACTATATGTTAACTATAACTATATGTAACTATATGGTTTTGTGTAGGTCTTGTAGCTTTAGTTTTTGGTTTGTTGGATGGTAGAGTTGGTCTCCTGACTTGGTGTGTCTGGGTAGTCTTGTTTTGTCTGGTGGCTTTGGAGCTCCTTTCCGGGGAATGCGCTAAGATGGTAGCTCAATATTACTACGCAGCAGCCTCTCCAGAACTCTGGACTTGGGGATTGCCAAATGTTATGTGGATTTTCTGGTGTAGTCTGTTTTGTTGTGTGCTTTTGTGATATCATTCTGGAGGAATGTTGTTTCATTTTTTAACTGCATTGCAGTTGTGGTTTCTAAATGACAATAAACCGAAATACAATTCAATTCAATGCAGCCAATCAATATACCCTCCACTACACATCTATAGACGTCTGTCAAAGTTTCTAATGGTCTGTGCTGAACCATTTAAACTGCCTTCTCCCATCAACCTGCAATGGGACCATAGTCCTCCATACCTCTACCATCCATGTACCTATCCATACTTCTCTTGAACATTGAAATCAAGCTTTTGTGCATCACTTGGTCTGGTAGGTCATTCAACACTCTCACAACCCTCTGAGTGAAGAAAGTTTCCTTCATGTTCCCCTTAAACTTTTCGCCTTTCATCCTTAACCCATGACCTCCATTTGTAGTCCCACCCAGCTTCAGTGGAAAAAGCCTACTTGCATTTACCCTAACTATACCCTCATAATTTTGTATACTCCTATAAAAATTTCCTTTCAATCTTCTACATTCCAAGGAATGAAGTCCAAACTATTCAATCTTTCCTTATAATTCTGGCCTTCCAGTCCTAGCAACATCCTTGTAAATTTTCTCTGTACTCTTTCAACCTTATTTACATCTTTCCTGGAGGTAGGTGCCCAAAAATGCACACAATACTCCAAATTAGATCTCACCAATGTCTTGTACAACTTCAACATAACACCCCATCTCCTGTACTCAGTACTTTGATTTATGAAGACCAATGTGCCAGAAGATTTCTTTACCACCCAATCAACCTGTTACACTACTTTCAATGAAATACAGACCTGTATTCTCAGATTCCTTTGTCCCACTGCACTCCCCAGTCCCCTACCATTCACTGTGTAAGACATAGCATAGTTGGTCCTACCGAAGTACAACACCTTGCATTTGTCTGCATTAAATTTCATCTGCCATTTTTCAGCCCATTTTTCCGGCTGGTCCAGATCCCACTGCAAGCCATGACAGTCTTCCTCACTGTCACTACACCCCCTAATCTTAGTGTCATCTGCAGATTTGCTGATCCAGTTAACCACATTATCATCCAGATCATGGATATAGATGACAAACAACACTGGGCCCAGCACCAATCCCTGAGGCACTCCACTAGTCACAGGCCTTCAGTCAGAGAGGCAACCATCTACTACCACTCTTTGGCTTCTCCCACAAAATCAATGTCTAATCTAATTTACTACCTCATCTTGAATGCCGAGCCAAACCTTCTTGACCAACCTCCCATGAAGGACCTTATCAAATGCCTTGCTAAAGTCCATGTAGACAACATCCACTGCCTTGCCTTTATCAACGTTCCTGGTAACTTCTTCAAAAAATCTATAAAATTGGTTAGACACGACCTACCAAGCATGAGGCCTTGTTGACTATCCTTAATCAGTCTATATCTGCCCAAATCCTCATATATCCAGTCCCTTAGAATACCTTCCAATAATTTTCCCATTACTGATGTCAGGCTCATCGGTCTATTATTTCCTGGTTTATTTTTAGAGCCTTTCTTAAATAGCAGAACAACATTGGCTTTCCTCCAATCCTCTGGTAAATATTTCTGCTAGGGGCCTGGGAGATTATGTACTTGCCTCCCACAAGGTCTTAGGGAACACCTTGTCAGGTCCTGGGAATTTATCCACCCTAATTTGCCTCAATACAGTAAACACTTCCTTCTCTGTAATCTGTATAGGGTCCATGAAGTTGATGTCGCTTTACCTCACCTTTATAGATTCCATGTCCGTCCTCTGAGTAAATACAGATGCCAATAATTAATTCAAGATCTCCCCCATCTCTTTTGGCTCCATGCATGAATTTCCATTGTGATCTCACAGAGTACCAATTTTGGCCCTTACAATCCTTTTTCTCTTAGTATATCTGTAGAATCCCTTGGGATTCTCCTTCACCTTGTCTGCTAGGGCAATCTCATACAGTCTTTTATTCCTCCGGATTTCTTATTTGTTCCTACCTGCCTATATCTGCTAGGCACCTCCTATTTTTTCCTTAACCACTGCCTCAGTATCTCTTTTAAACCAAGGTTCCCTACACTTGTTGTCTTTACCTTTTATTCTGACAGTCTCATACAAGCTTTGTACTCTCAAAACTTCACTTTTGAAGGCCTCCCACTTACCAAGTACACTTTTGCCAGAAAGAAGCCTGTCCAAATCTATACCTCTCCAATTTTGAATCTCAGCCCGCAGTCCAGCTCTATCTTTTTCCATATTTACTTTGAAACTAATGGCATTGTGATCACTAGATGCAAAATGTTCCCTACACAAACTTCTTTCACCTGCCCTGTTTCATTCCCTCATAGCAGATCAAGTATCACACACTCTCTCGTTGGGACTTCTACATACTGATTAAGGAAACTTTCCAGAACACATTTGACAAACTCTATCCCATCTGGTCCCTTTATGGTATGGGACTCCCACTCAATATGTGGAAAGTTAAAATCACCTACTATAACAACCTTGTTTTTTTTCTTGCAACACTCCACAACCTCTCTACAAATTTGTTCCTCTAAATCCCTCAGACTGTTTGGTGCTCTGTAATATAATCCCATTAATGTGGTCATACCTTTAATATTGCTCAGTTCCACCCATGACACCTCATGAGATGAGTTCTCCAGTCTGTCCTGACTGAGCACAGCCATGATATTTTCCCTGACTAGTATCACTACCCCTCTTCCTTTAATCCCTCCCGCTCTCTCACATTTAAAACAATGGACCCCTGGATTTTTGACAAGCCAATCCTGCCCTTCCGGCAACCAAATCTCACTGATGGTTACAATATCATAATTCCAGGTGTTGATCCATGCCCTGGGCTAATCTAATCCCTATGATACTTCTTGCATTGAAATATATGCAGTTCAGGAACATAGTCACACCATACTCAACTTTTTGATTCTTAACTTTGTCTGATTTCTTAACAACATCTTTCTGCACAACTTCTATATTATTGTTCTGACCCTCTGGTTCCTATCCCTCTGCAACTCTAGTTTAAACCCCACTCCGCCGGCCTGTACAGCACTAGCAAACCTTTCCACTGGGATATTAGTCCCTTCCATTTCAGGGTTAAACAGTCTCTTCTGTACAGGTCCCACCTACCCTGGAGGAGAGCCCAATGATCCAAAAATCCGTTGCCCTCCCTCCTACACCAATTCCTTAGCTGCATATTAAATTGTATAATCTTCCTATTTCTGATCTCACTAGCATGTGGCATGCGTAACAATCCTTATATCACAACCCTGGAGGTCCTGCTCTTTAACTTGGCATGTAACTCCTTGAACTCACTTTGCAGAACCTCCATGCTTTTTCAACCTATGTAATTGGTATCAATATGGACCATGACCTCTGGCTGTTCACCCTCTCACTTAAGAATTACACTTAGCATCTTATGCTAAGTGTAACTTTTGCCTGTGCAGAGTATTCCCTGAATGCCTATTGACCAGTTCTTCTGGGGCTCTTGGTGCCATATTTATTCACCCGGTCACGGTGCAACGCTGCGGACTCGTGACACAGCCGGTAAGCCAGAGGGTCACCATGGCTTCTGGATCGCATTCCACAGACATCCGGGGGGGGGGGGGGGGGGGTTGTGTAGCGACATTGGTGGTGCAGGGCACAGAATATCGGGACTTTGCGTTACTGGTCATGCCTCAACTGTGTGCCCCTGTGCTATTGGGGCTCAACTTCCAGAGCCACCTGAAAAGTGTGACAATGGAGTATGACGGGCCCCTCCCACCAATCACTATTAGAAATCCTCAGTTTTGTGGCGCTTCGTCATATACCCCGCTACTTTTTAAATTTTTAAAATTTTATTTATTAAATTTTTAAGAGAATTACATAAAATGAATAGAATATTAGAATAGTGAAAAATTAATATTGACCTTCCCCCCTCCCCTTAACCCTCCCCCCCTTAGATCCCTATCTGAAAAAAAAAGAAAAGAAAAAAAAAGAAAAAAGAAAGAAAGAAGAAAGATAGAAAGATTGCCTGGATATCGGAGGATCCCCACATGCTCCATGGAGTTTAAAGTAACTTTAGTTTTTATTTTCCCCAAATAACTTATAATTTTATCTTCAAAGGACCTATATATTTAATCCTATCTTTTGTAGATAGGAGTGCCAAATTTTCAAAAATATATCATATTCATTTCTTAAATTATAAGTTATTTTTAAAGTGGAATGCAGCTATATATTTCATTATTCCAATGATCCATAGTTAAATATGAATCTGATTTCCAAGTAACTGCAATAGCTTTTTTGGCTACTGCCAATGCAATTTTTATAAATTTTTTCTGATATTTATTCAATTTAGGTTTCAGTATTATCCCTTCAATATCACCTAATAAAAATAATATTGGGCTATGTGGGAGTTGTATTCCAATAATTTGTTCCAGTAAAAGTCTTAAATTTATCCAAAAAGGTTGAATTTTAAAACAAGACCAAGTAGAATGTAAAAAGGTACCAATTTCTTGTTTACATCGAAAACATTGGTCAGATAAATTTGAATTTAATCTATTTATTTTCTGTGGTGTTATGTATAATTGATATAAAAATTATATTGTACTAATCTAAGTCGGACATTTATTGTGTTTATCATACTATCAAGACATAGTCTTGACCAATTTTTTTCATCAAATTTAATATTCAAATCAGTTTCCCATTTTTTCTTGATTTATGAATTCCTGGTTTAATTGTCTGTTTTTGAATCAAATTATACATACAAGATGTAAATTTTTTAATTTTTCCTTTTTGAATTAAGATTTCTATTTCATTAGGTTTTGGCATTAACATTGTTTGACCCCGTTTATCTCGTAAATAGGCCTTTAATTGAAAATAACAGAAAAGAGTGTTATTTGATATTTTATATTTATTTTTTAATTGATCAAACGACATCAATATACCTCCTTCAAAACAGTCACCTATATATCTGATCCCTTTTTGAAACCAGTTATGTAAAAGTTGATTATCCATTGTAAAAGGAATAAGCCTATTTTGAATTAAGGTTCTTTTTGCTAATAAGGATTTCTTTATTTCATCATCCATATTTACCTTATTCCATAAATCAATCAAATGTCTTAATATAAGAGATTCTTTCTTTTCCTGTATCCATTTGGATTCCCATTTATATATAAAATCTTCTGGTATATTTTCTCCTATCTTATCTAGTTCTATTCCAATCCATGCCGGTTTTTCTTCATCAAAAAAAGATGCAATAAATCTAAGTTGATTTGCTTTGTAATAATTCTTAAAATTTGGAAGTTGTAACCCTCCTAAATCAAATTTACGTGTCAATTTTTCCAATGATATTCTTGACACCTTTCCTTTCCAAAGAAACTTGCTCACACATTTATTCAATTCTTGAAAAAACTTCTGGGGCAGTTGTATTGGTAATGTTTGGAATAAATATTGTAATCTAGGAAATATATTCATTTTTACAGCATTAACTCTACCTATTAATGTTATTGGTAACATCATCCATTTATCAAGATCTTTTATTTTTTTTCAATAATGGCAAATAATTTAGTTTATATAAATTCTTTATATCATTATCGACTCTTATACCTAAGTATTTTATACCATTTGTTGGCCATCTAAATTGAGTTACTAGTCGACATTGACTATAATCTCCTTTGGTAAGGGGTAAAATTTCACTTTTATCCCAGTTTACTTTATACCCTGATATTTTCCCATATTCTTCCAATCTAAAAGTTAATTTTTGCAACGATTGCAATGGGTTTGTTAAATAAATCAGAACATCATCAGCAAATAAATTAACCTTATATTCTTCTTGGTTAACTCTGAAGCCCACAATATCTGAGTCCGTTCTAATTATTTCAGCTAATGGTTCTATCGCCAATACAAATAGGGCAGGTGATAAGATCCCTCCCCCACCGCTGTTTGCCAACCTGATCCCCGACTGTAAACCTGTGGCAACTAAAAGCAGGAGGTACAGCACGGGGGACAGGGCCTTCATTAAGTCGGAGGTGCAGCGGCTGCTCAGGGAGGGGATCATTGAGCCAAGCACAAGTCCTTGAAGGGTTCAATACCAGAGGATATCCTTTTAAAGTGAGGGATGGAAAGTTCAGGGGAGATGTTAGAGATACGTTGTATTACGCAGAAAGGAGTAGGATGCCTGGAATGCACTGCCAGGGTTTGTTGTAGATGCTGATACAGTAGGGACACTTAAAAGTTCCTTAGATAGGCAAATGACTGAAAGAAGAATGTTGGGTTATAGGCTTTGCAGGACAGAAGGGATGGATTGGTCATGGAGTATGTTTATATAGGTTGGCACTCGTTGTAGGCTGAAGGGCCCATATTCTACGTACTAATTTTCCCTTCCCCCACTGCTTAATTTAGCAATGGATTACAAGCGCCTGTCTACTCAATCATCAATATCCAAACTTCATATCTATCCTTCCTCCTTATAACGCATAATTCTCACTTACATAACAACTACCACTGGGCTCCCACATCGTTCTGACATCTTTCCCTTACAAGAAATCTGTTTGATATATGCAGCTAAGCAATGGAATGTATATGACAAAACCTTCAATGAACTTTGGAGAGCATATCTGCTGATCACTAAACATAGCAGAACAGTTGAATAAGGCAATTAAAGAAGTACATGTTATGCTTTTCTTTATTAACATAGAATAAGCACAGGAAAGTTATATTAAACTGCACAGCACCAGTTAGATAACAGTTTGAGTGTGGCATAGAGTTCTACCCCAGATTGTAGGCCCTCTCTGGGTTACAACAGGGTTCCATTCCTGAGAACTGCTCATAACTTGAAGAGTTTGCAAGTCAAAAGTTACAGCCCTGCAGCGGCCTGCAAATACATCTCACTCTAATCCCAAATACTCATTCATATGTACAGGCAGTGATCATTCAGAGAGGATGTATACAGTGAAGATGCACGGGATATTTACAGTACAAGGATTTTGCCAGGTTTGGAAAATTGCAGATCTGAAGAAATACTAGATAAGCTAAGATTATTATTAGAAGAAAGGGTTCTGAGGGGGCACGTTGTACAAAAGTGTATAAAATTATGGGGTACCAAATCATAAACACAAGAGATTCTGCAGATGCTGGAAATCCAAAGCAACACACACAAAATGGTGGAGGAACTCAGCAGGTTCGGCAATATCTATGGAGATGAATAAATAGCTGACATTTTGGGATGAGACCCTTCTTCAGGCTGGAAGGGAAGGGGAAATGGAGTAAATAGAAATTATCATTTCCTTTTGGTAGAGGAGCCATAAACCAGGGAGAATAAATTTAAAGCAATAGAGAGAAGAGAATGAAATAAATTTCACTTAATGGTAAGGTTCTGGAATTTGCTGTCTGAGAATACTTAGATGTGTAACAGAAAAACAGTAACTTTGCTTTGTTATATGTATAAGTTTACAAATTAATTTCATGCTCTATAAATTGTTATGAGACAGTTAAAATTAGATTTTTTGTTTGCGTCTTTAGATCATTCTTGCTACTTTCAAGATTTCATCAAAATGGCTATTGCCAACCATAATGCCTACCTAGCAAGCCCCAATTTCCTGTGTTTGGTCCATAAGCTCCATCCCTTTATGTACCTGTCTTAAGTGTTTCTTAAATGATACTAATCCTCTAATTAGCACTTGCAAATCTCCCAGTCAGTATAATGTTCCTCCTCCATTTCAGGTTCTGAGATAGATCACCCCCTCTCAGAACAGATCCCAATGATCCGAACTTGAATCCCTGCCTAATGCACCAACTGCTTAGCCATGCGTTCATCTGGTTTATCCTTCTATTTCTGACATCTCTAGCACATGGCACTAGGAGCAACCTGGAGATCACTACCCTTGAGATTCTGCTTCTTAACTTCTTACCTAACTCCCAAAACTCATTCTACAGGATTTCCTCTCTTGTTCTATCAATATAATTTGTATCAATATGCAAAATCACCTCTGACTGTTCACTCTACTCCTCGAGAATTTTCTGCAGCCACTCAGAAACATCTTTGACCTTGCCACGTGGAGGCAACACACCACCCTGATGTCTCTTCTGTGGCCTCAGAATCTCCTGTCTTCCCCCACCCCCCGACCCCACCACTGGTTCTCTTATCATTATTGCCCTGTTTGAATGCACCCTTCCCTCTGTGTCTTAGGCTAGTCACAGTGTCAGAGACTTAACCATTGCTGCTAGCCCTTGGGGAACATCCTCCTAAACATTTCCCAAGGAGATATACCTGTTTGTTAGGTAAATGGCCATGGGGGAACTGTGCCCTAACTGCCTGCTCTCCTTATTTTTCCTTGTGGTCATCCATTTGTCTGAAGCCATTCCACTGCTCTAACTGCTATCCTGCCTAGATTGAGTCAAGTGATATGGATAAACAGTGGTGTTGATGAATCCAAACAATGGAGATAATTCAATTCTTTTAGTACCTTTCTTTGAGTTTAATGAACACTTTTGCATTCCTTCAGACTACAGAACCCTAGACGCCAAGTAAAGAATGATTAGTAGGTGGGAGTTCAGTTACTTAGGAAAATTACCTTACCAATTTTGTTGGAACCCAGTTTAATTGAACCCAGTCTTTTGCATGCACATTCCTATTCATAGAAAAGCTCAAGAAATTCAGGGCAATATCAAAGGCTTAGAAGCCCAACAATCTGAATGTACTCTCAAAATACTTTTACTTTTTCATTTTTTCAGTAAATTTTCTTTTGCTTCCTTTAGAGGCCTCATTAGAGTTTTAACCATCAATCTCAATCTCATCTCAATTAATCTCACTTGATACTTCTGTCTACTATCACTACTCTAGCAAATGAAAGCAAATCCTAGATTCAATTAAGTCCAAACAGTAGGAGTACCCACAATATTCAAATGGATTCTAATTTGTTCATTCATCAGTTGTGGATCTTCATAGACCCTGATGTAATCAGTTCTACCCTCAGTCCACTTGCTATGTGTAATACTAAGAAAGACCTGCTGTTACATGTAAAGAGATAAAGCCATTCAACGCATGGCATGAAAAACAACCAGCTTAATGCTGAGCATTAAGCGCACATTTCAGCCAGTCTTACACATTCCAGTTATTTATTCTCCCCACATTAATTTCCCACTAGACTTTATCTCTCACCCACATTTTATCAACAGTTTGCATTGGTCACTTAATGTATGAACCTGCCTATCTTTGAGATATGGGAGGAAGCTAGGTAATCAGAGGGAACTGAAGTGGTCAGAAGAAGAATGTAGAAAATCTACTTAGACAGCGCCAGAGGTCAGCATAGAACTTATAGATCATAGATCTACAAGCTGCACCACTTTGCCACCCAGATCCTGCATTATATATATATATAAAATGTAAATGTACATATATTTTTCCACAATATATAAAATTCAGTGTTTTGAATAATTCTTTAATATGTATTTCTATTTCAGGTGGCTGCCGAAACTTACAAGATCTAAATTTATCTGAATGTAAAAATGTAACAGTAAGTAACGTAGTACCATAGTAACACTGGCTTGTTTGGCTGTATTCATGAGTACTCATATATGGCTAAATGACAATTAAACTTGAACTGAATTGAAGTTTCAAAACTTCTTGCTCAAATGTGGGGTACCGTCTAGCTCAACTTGCCAGAACTTAAGTATGGAGGAAATTTTAACCACATCTCATCCATTTGCTTGGTTGATCAAAATACTCTGAGCAAGTAGTTAAAATGGAGAAGCCCCAATTCCTGCTCTACTAGCATTGACTTTAAATTTTACTGCTGCTTATGTTATGCTTGAGGCAACTGCCAGATGAGTACAAAATGACATTTATCTGGTTGTGGACTTCAGGAAAGGTAAGATGAAGGAACACATACAAATCCTCATAGAGGGATCAGAAGAGGAGAGAGTGAGCAGCTTCAAGTTCCTGGGTGTCAACATCTCTGAGGATCTAACCTGGTCCCAACATATCGATGTAGTTATAAAGAAGGCAACACAGTGGCAATACTTTATTAGGAGTTTGAAGAGATTTGGCATGTCAACAAATACACTCAAAAACTTCTATAGTTGTACCGTGGAGAGCATCCTGACAGGCTGCATCATTGTCTGGTATGGAGGGGCTATTGCACAGGACCGAAAGAAGCTGCAGAAGGTTGTAAATCTAGTCAGCTCCATCTTGGGTGCTAGCCTACAAAGTACCCAGGATATCTTTAGGGAGCAGTGTCTCAGAAAGGCAGCATCCATTATTAAGGACCTCCAACACCCAGGCATGCCCTTTTCTCATTGTTACCATCAGGTAGGAGGTACAGAAGCCTGAAGGCACACACTCAGTGATTCAGAACAGCTTCTTTTCCTCTGCCATCCGATTCCTAAATGGACATTGAATCTTTGGACACTACCTCATTTTTTTAAATATACAGTATTTCTGATTTTGCATGTCTTTTTTAATCTGTTCAATATACATAATTGATTTACTTGTTTATTTATTATTATTATTTTTTTTCTCTGCGCTAGATTATGTATTGCATTGAACTGCTGCTGCCAAGTTAACAAATTTCACGTCACATGCTGGTGATAATAAACCTGATTCTGATTCTGATTCTAAATCTAATTATCCCACCATACCAATGATAACCTGATCTTGGTTTCAATTTGGTCCCAAACAAGGAAGCTACAGTGCGTTTTCATAAAACACAGAACATAGAAAACCTACAGCACAGTACAGGCCCTTCGGCCCACAAAGTTGTGCTGAACATGTCCCTACCTTAGAAATTACTAGGCTTACCTATAGCCCTCTATTTTTCTAAGCTCCATGTACCTATCCAAAAGTCTCTTAAAAGACCCTATCGTATCCCCCTCCACCACCGTTGCCAGCAGCCAATTCCACGCACTCACCACTCTCTGAGTAAAAAACGTACCCCTGACACCTCCTCTGTACCTACTCCTCAGCATCTTAAACCTGTGCCCTCTTGTGGCAACTATTTCAGACCTGGGAAAAAGCCTCTGACTATCCACACGGTCAATGACTCTCATCATTTTATACACCTCTGTCAGGTTACCTCTCATCCTCCTTTGCTCCAAGGAGAAAAGGCCAAGTTCACTCAACCTATTCTCATAAGGCATGCTCCCCAATCCAGGCAACATCCTTGTAAATCTCCTCTACACCATTTCTATGGCTTTCACCTCCTTCCTGTAGTGAGGCGACCAGAACTGAGTCCAGTACTCCAAGTGGGGTCTGACCAGGGTCATATACAGCTGCAACACTACCTCTCAGTTCCTAAATTCAATTCCATGATTGATGAAGGCCAATACACCATATGCCTTCTTAACCACAGAGTCAACCTGCGCAGCTGCTTTGTGCGGACTATAGACTCAGACCCCAAGATCCCTCTGATCCTCCACGCTGCCAAGAGTCTTACCATTAATACTATTGTAATGGGGTTTCTTCTTTCTTTATGTTACTACGTGTGTTAATCAAAATGGCTTCTTTGTTTTGTTAGGAATGCTTCTTTGTTATGATAAGTGCTTTCTCTCGCAGCTTGTTTGGATTAAAATTTACTGATAACGAGAATTGTATTCATTAACCAATTGGGATGGAGGTTATTCCTTCTTGTGGGTCTGTAAGCTAGTGTTGTCGGGCTTTTGGGGAGTCGGCACGAGGGGGAGAGAGAGAGGACGCAATGCTGTAAGCTGGGCGATGGAATGGACCCCGAGCGGGGGTCCGAGGCTAGGATTTTCGGTGAGGAGAGGAGACAAAGACAGGCGTGCCGGGGCTGCTTGGTTGATCACTTCGGGTGGTCCTGAGCTACGAGACGAGGAGGTTTGTGGGGATCGAATGGTGGCCAGAAGACTTCGTTAATTGAGCTCCAGTGGTTGTGCACGAAGTAGCACTTTGATAAGTTTTGGCGCCTTTTCTTTATTTTCTTTTCCTTCATATATACTGTATCGTTATTAGTCACTTAGTTTTAGTAAGATCTGTAAAGTGTAACCTTTTAATCGCATATGGTGTACTGTCTGTTATCTGGCGGGGTGGGGACATCACACAGCATCCACACAAGCTGAGTACCCAGTTTGACGGGGCCGAAGGCTGATCCCCCTAGACGGCAGCAAGCTGAGCGAGCCTAAGGCGTGCCAGGGGACTTCACTATATTCTGCCATCATATTTGTCCTACCAGAATGAACCACTTCACACTTATCTGGGTTGAACTCCATCTGTCATGTCCGGTCCATGAAATCCGCGTTCGGGTTCACAGTCCGGTCCTTGGACTCCGGACTCTGAGTCTTCTGGCTGTCTGTTGTTTCAGTTGGGCTTAATCACAGGCACCTGATTCTCATATTGGGGCTGGAATATAAGTGGCCCTGGGCTTGAGCGTGGTTGTTGGTTCGTCTAGCCGGTTTCCCGTCCTTGCCGTTACCCTATGGTGAGATCTGTCCCTTCCTGTCCTTGCCTCTGTGGGGTAAGTCAGGCTGTCCTTGCTGTTACCCTACGATGGGATCTGTCCCTTCCTGTCCTTGCCTCTGTTGGGTAAGTCTTTGCTGTACCCCACCCACGCCTGAAGCCTTGCCGGCTACTCACACCTGAAACCTTACCGGCTACCCACGCCTGTGTCCTTGCCTGTATTGCCATCAAATTCAGCCGCTGGATTGAGACCAAAGTCTTGCTATGCCAACAGAAGGAACTATCTATCGTTGAGCTTGGAACTGTCTCTTTGTATCCCTGTGTTTAGTGTTCGTGTATGAGTCCTGGCCCTATGTCCTGTTACCAAGGAGGGGTCCCGGCTCTGTGTTCTGTGTTGCTGTGCTCCAGTCCAAGGCTCAGTGTTGCTGTGCTCCAGTCCAAGGTTCAGTGTTGCTGTGCTCCAGTCCAAGGCTCAGTGTTGCTGTGCTCCAGTCCAAGGCTCAGTGTTGCTGTGCTCCAGTCCAAGGCTCAGTGTTGCTGTGCTCCAGTTCAAGGCTCAGTGTTGCTGTGCTCCAGTCCAAGGCTCAGTGTTGCTGTGCTCCAGTTCAAGGCTCAGTGTTGCTGTGCTCCAGTCCAAGGCTCAGTGTTGCTGTGCTCCAGTCCAAGGTTCAGTGTTGCTGTGCTCCAGTTCAAGGCTCAGTGTTGCTGTGCTCCAGTCCAAGGCTCAGTGTTGCTGTGCTCCAGTTCAAGGCTCAGTGTTGCTGTGCTCCAGTCCAAGGTTCAGTATTGCTGTGCTCCAGTTCAAGGCTCAGTATTGCTGTGCTCCAGTCCAAGGCTCAGTGTTGCTGTGCTCCAGTCCAAGGTTCAGTATTGCTGTGCTCCAGTTCAAGGCTCAGTATTGCTGTGCTCCAGTCCAAGGCTCCGTGTTGCTGTGCTCCAGTCCAAGGTTCAGTATTGCTGTGCTCCAGTTCAAGGCTCAGTGTTGCTGTGCTCCAGTTCAAGGCTCAGTGTTGCTGTGCTCCAGTCCAAGGCTCAGTGTTGTTGTGCTCCAGTCCAAGGTTCAGTATTGCTGTGCTCCAGTTCAAGGCTCAGTGTTGCTGTGCTCCAGTCCAAGGCTCAGTGTTGCTGTGCTCCAGTTCAAGGCTCAGTATTGCTGTGCTCCAGTTCAAGGCTCAGTATTGCTGTGCTCCAGTTCAAGGCTCAGTATTGCTGTGCTCCAGTTCAAGGCTCAGTATTGCTGTGCTCCAGTTCAAGGCTCAGTGTTGCTGTGCTCCAGTCCAAGGTTCAGTGTTGCTCTGCTCAAGTTCAAGGCTCAGTGTTGCTGTGCTCCAGTCCAAGGCTCAGTGTTGCTGTGCTCCAGTCCAAGGCTCAGTGTTGCTCTGCTCAAGTTCAAGGCTCAGTGTTGCTGTGCTCCAGTCCAAGGCTCAGTGTTGCTCTGCTCAAGTTCAAGGCTCAGTGTTGCTGTGCTCCAGTCCAAGGCTCAGTGTTGCTGTGCTCCAGTCCAAGGCTCAGTGTTGCTCTGCTCCAGTCCAAGGCTCAGTGTTGCTGTGCTCCAGTCCAAGGCTCAGTGTTGCTCTGCTCAAGTTCAAGGCTCAGTGTTGCTGTGCTCCAGTCCAAGGTTCAGTGTTGCTCTGCTCAAGTCCAAGGCTCAGTGTGCTGTGCTCAAGTTCAAGGCTCCGTGGAGGTTCCATTCCGTGTCTGTGTCCAGCTATGCCTCTCCCCTCTTCTGCTTTGCTCTCCCTCAACCTAGGCTCTGCGTTCCTGCTCTCCCTCAACCTAGGTTCTGTGTTCCTGCTCTCCCTCAACCAAGGCTATGCGTTCCTACTCTCCCTCGATCAAGACCAAGTCTGAGCTTCATGTCCTCATCCAGCCCTGGAGTCCCGCATCCTGCCCCCACATCCAGCCCTGTTGCCTTGCCACGTCCAGTCCTTGCCTGGATCCGGAGTCCGAGTCCGAGTCAAGACCTAGGTTCTGGGTCCCTGTCCAGTCTCTGGCTTGGAGTCCTTGTCCAGGTTCCTAGTTCCTAGTTCCTTGTCCAGGTCCCACTTTCCTACTCTAGTCCTAGCCCATGCCCTGTCTCCTAGGGCATGGTCCAGGGCCTGTGTCTTGTCCAGTGTCGTTTCTTCCCCACTTCTGTTGCTTTCTTGATACACCTAGTCCTCTCCCTAGTACTTCAGTGTCTGTGTCTTGCATTTGGGTCCGTTCCCAACGCCCACCATCTGCTACTTCTCAGCCCAACTTTACATCTTTTCAATGTCCCGCCATAACCTGTGACAGCCCTCCACACTATCCACAACACCTCCAACCTTAGTGTCATCAGCAAACTTACTAACCCATCCCTCCACTTCCTCATCCAGGTCATTTATAAAAATCACGAAGAATAAGGGTCCCAGAACAGATCCCTGAGGCACTCTACTGGTGACCGGCCTCCATGCAGAATATGACCCATCTACAACCACTCTTTGCCTTCTGTAGGCAAGCCAGTTCTGGATCCACAAAGCAATGTCCCCTTGGATCCCATGCCTCTCTACTTTCTCAATAAGCCTTGCATGGGGTACATTATCAAATGCCTTGCTGAAATCCATATACACTACAACTACTGCTCTTCCTTCATCAATGTGTTAAGTCACATCCTCCACAAAAACTTGGTTTTCCACAAAACCAAGTTAACCATTTCAGGAGGACAAAAGAATTTATCCAAAATATATTCAAAAACTGAAAGCATTGGCTATAGAAAGATATGGGACAAGATAATACCCTGACAATAGCACTGAAGACTTTTGTTGTAGTACTTACTGGCTGTGCCTCCAGTCAAGCTGTTGCAGTATAGTCAACTACAACAGTGTCATCCACCTGACAATGTTAAGAAGTTCTCGGATATTTCCTGTGCACAGAGGTAAGGCAACCCCACCCCAGCAGTGATAGAAGAAATTGTTGATGTTGCTATTAATTGGCTGTTTATACTTCACAAGTTAAGAAGGATGTTGTTCAAGGCTAATCAATTCAGTGCTAGGACATTGATATAGGACCTCCTCAGAACAATGACTTAGTGATAATCTTCACCTGATTTAACAATGTATTTCCTTCCAACAAATCTAAACTGTGATCCAAGTACTCTTCTATTTCTCTCATCTACTTGATTCACTGAAGAACGCTAAACTGCCATTTATATGGACACTTGCATCGAAATTTAAATCTCCTAGACTTTGAAGAAACATTTTCATATTTCCATAATACGATGGGGCAAATGGTTGTACGTTCATCAGTGACTTCATTTTTTAAAATGTTGTACAGGGATATGGGTGTATAGATTTGTGCTTTTGCTTGCCATTGCAGACAACCCTCTCTGCAAACCTTGCTCTTTCCTCTGTTTAAATAAGAAAATGCAGATTACTTCAACCACTCCAAATAGGAGAAAATTACTCATACTTCTAGTTTGTGCAAGGAGTTTCCTTTGAAATAATTTTATCTTTTAGTACCTGTATTGCATTTATGCTTCCTTGTTCTGGACACACAAAAGCATTAATAAATGCTCTACGTTGACATTGATTTTCTTTAAAGAAAAGTATTTTAGGTCTTTTTTCTCTCAGAAAGTCATCTCAATATTTCCTTTAATTACACCTCTTTTAATGAGAGGATATAATTATTGATTTTTGGAAAATCTGCGAAGTCGTGCAAATGTAGGCAGAGGTCTGACTCTGGAGATCAGAGTATGTCTGTGGCTTGGCGCCAGAGATACAGGGATCATCTTTGACAAAGTGCAACCTGCTAGGCCAGATTCTAGTTTCTGGTCCAGACCTATATTCAGCTGCATTCTCACTATCACAGTCCCACATCAATGGTGCATTCAGGTTCTATAGCACTGTGGTGCAGAGACCTCGTTCTTTGCTGTCTGCCACTGGGACACAGTGTCAAATTACAATGGGTACAGCGTTGCTAGATGTAGGTACCTTATTAACCTTACTACTGTTACGAACCCCATAACTGGGTTACTTACCAGCAAAGATAGAGACATCCATTGGAGTCTGATGATACTATTTTTAACAGTATTTATTAGTAAAAATACACAAAAATAATATCAATGCAAATATACAGATAATATACGTTGTCAATACTAAACCTAAAAGTGCGGGTAAAATAATAATAAGAAATAAGCTCTATCGTTGTCTAGGGGATAATGAATTGTCCGATGGAAATCTAAAGTTCATTTCAGTTCACAGAGGCTGCCATCGTTTGTTTGACCCTGTGTTGCAATTGTTGGAGAGAGAGAGATAGGAGAATGGGAACAGTTACCGCTACGGGTTTTGCCAACCTTCCTTTATGATTTCGATCCGTCAGTGTCTCATTGGTGTGGCCGTTCAAGTGTGACCTCTCCTTTAGCTAAACCGTTCTTCCGTGATGAGCCCGCCACCCAGGCAAGGGAGGACGCACACGAGCTCCCACCAGCTTTCGCTATAAAACGCTGTCACTGGATTTCTAGCGTTTCTCCTGGTGCGTCTAAGGGGTGTTCCCCAGACCTGTCTTTTATCCTCACTCACGGGGTTTCAGATGTCAGTCAGGTTGGGATGATGCAATCCCTCAACCAGACCACTCTGGTTGTCCCCTGAGGGGTTTCAATGAATAGTACAGTACTCAATACACAATTCCTTCTCCAAGAGACAATAGCAGTAATCAGTGGTTCCGTTCCGCTTATGTCAGGAGACATTCCACCTGGTTGTGTATTCTGTGTGTCTCTCTCTCATTTCCTGACATGCTGTGTATCTCTCTCATTTCCTGGGTCTCAGACCCGAAATAATAGCGATCTTGTGATTCTCAAAAAGGAGGGGCGACTTTGTACCCTTCGGCCCCTCAGAATTGCTCCACATTCGTAACACTACAATTTCAAATGATTATTTTAAAGAGCTGGTCAAACATAATAGTCTGTAAGACTTTGAGCTACCATCACTGATTCAGCCTCCCTCCTAGATTTTATACTCAAAAGTGACATTCCTGTGAACATTAATTTGGGGGATTTCAGGTTAAAGCTGATGCTGCAAAATACAGTTGTTATTAAGGGTGCAGATGGAGGAAATGCAACCTTGACTTCAGAAGTTATAAATCTTTATCCTGTCAGACGAAGAGTTCAAGTTGAACAGCTTGCTTCAAAATAGAACTTAGTTTTTATGTTTATTTGGAATACTGCCAGTCGCATTTATCTCTAATTTAATAGCACACACTTTAAAGACTCCAAAACTTTATAAAATACAGTTAATTTCAGGAATGGTAATATCATTTTTTATTTTCTTTATACTCTTTAGCTTCTTTAAAAAGATTTTAAGCAATTCCCACTATTACAGTAGTCGGTTTGGCCTGCTGAGCCAGGACTGCTTCAATAATCTTGTGTTAAACCCTGGGGCTTTCAGTGACTCTGCTCACAATGGTGTGTGTGTGTGTGTGTGTGTGTGTGTGTGTGTGTGTGTGTGTGTGTGTGTGTGTGTGTGTGTGTGTGTGTGTGTGTGTGTGTGTGTGTGTGTGTGTGTGTGTGTGTGTGTCTCTCTCTCTCTCTCTCTCTCTGTGTCGGGGGTGTGGAGGAGGGGAAGTGGGTATGAAGGAATTCACTAGTTTTAATGTTTTCCCAGGGCACTAATAAATTCTAATCTATTCCTTGTCTGCATCTAGTTGTTTATTGCCTGAGCCACAGCATTGTTTTAAATTGAATAACAAATCTTTAAGAGTAGTTACATCTAATTATGTATCCTATTAATGCTTCCTACAGTATTCTTGTGCCGGGAACAAATATTTATTATAATAAGCTGATTTTGCATGGTATTTGTTGTGTCAGCCTTAGTCCACAATGTCTAATGAACAGCAGTTTGAAATCACTGGGGACTGCATTTTCCACTCTTTCTACCCCTTACCACGTGCCACTTTAAGACTGGATTGTCTGGAGCCTGAACTTATGTGTGACTGATTGCATGGCTTCCCTTTATTTTAATTATCTAACAGAAGACAGCTCCTACCAAGTATTGCTTTTCCTTTTCTCTTCTGTTCTATTTTTTTCTCAAAGGTTTGGATTGCCTACCATTTCTTCTAAACTGTATTGATTTTCACTTTATTAATTTTCTTTATCTATCAAATTTATCATTAAAACAATCACAAAAGATGCTTGTCCTAAAGTTTCTCGATTTTTTAACTCGCTGGAGGAAATAAATATTGTTAATAATTATAGAGATCAATAAATAATTGATATTCCATATACTTTTAACATAGAAGGAAGCCACGTCACTTCAAACTCATTCACCTACAAGTTTTTGCCAGTACCGTATCTTCTCTTAATTCCCATCAAATCCTCACAGATTCTGTCATCTGCCTACATTAGAAGCAATTTACAGTGATCACTTAACCTACCAATTCATATATCGTTGGGTATAAGAGAAAATTAGAAATCTCAGAGGAAACACAGTCATAGGGAGAGAAAGTGCAAATTGCACACAAATAGCATCATTTTCTTACTGAACATTTGTTCTGATGTTTAATAAGGGCAATCACACAATTATGTTTTTCCAGTGGGCATCTGTTTTAGTAAAACATGGATTAAGGGTAATATGTATTCAAAATTGATCTTGCTTGTATATTATTTAAAAAGAGAATCCATAATGTTACAACCCATATTGTTTATGTTTATAAGATCATCCATTTCCAGCTTGGAAAAGTGAGGATAAGGTAAAAGAGAAGGAGAGTGCAGGAGAGGTTATAAAACTCTCCAGAATAAGTAAAAAAACAATATTTAGAAAAGGATAAGAATTTAACTTCTGGTAACATGGAAATAAAATTGAAAATGGCAATGAATACAGGCCTGAAGGTGTTATATTTAAAAGCACACAGTATATAGAATAAGGCTGATGATCCTGTAGGACAGGTAGAAATTGGCAGGTATGATGTTGAGGGCATCATTGAGTCGTGGCTGTAAGAACATCACAATTGGAAGCTTAACATCTAAGGATACACATTGTATCAAAAGGACAGGCTGGTAGGCAGAAGGGTTGGGGTGGCTTTACAGGTTAAAAAAAATAAAATAAATCCTTAGAGGTGACATAGGATCAGAAGAATCTTTATGGGTAGTGTTAAGAAACTGCTAGGGTAAAAATACCTTGATGAGAGTTATATACAGGCCTCCAAACTGTTGGCAGGATGCCGGGTACAAATGACAATGGGAGATCGAAAAGACATGTAAAAAGGATAGTCATCGGTGGTTTCAATATGCAAGTAAATAATGAAAATCAAGTTGGCTTTGGATGCCAAGAGAAGGAATTTGTAGAAACCCCATGAGATAGCTTTTTAGAGCAGCTTGTGCTTAAGCTTACTAAGGAGAAGGTAATACTGTACTGGGTGTTGTACAGTGAACTGGATTTGATTAGAGAGCTTAAGGTAAAGGAACCCTTAGAGACAGAAATCATAATATTATAAAATTCACCCTGCAGTTAGAGAGGGAGAATCTAAAATCAGATGTATCTGTTTCAGTACAGTAAAAGGAACTACAGAAGCATGAGAGAGGAGCTGGCCAACATTGACAGGAAGGGGCCACCAACAGAGATGATGGCAGGACAGCAATGGCTGGAGTTTTAGGGAGAAACTTGGAAGATGCAGGATTGATTTATCCCAGAGTAGTAGTATTCTAAAGGGCGGATGAGGCAACCATGACTAATAAGGGAAGTCAAAGACAGCCTAAAAGCAGAAGAGAGGACTTATCAAAGTTAGTGGGAAGCTTGTAAAAACTAATACAAGGCAATCAAAAAAGCAATACGGGGAGAAACATTGAAATGTGAAGGTTAGCTAGTTAATAATATAAAAGAGGACACCGATAGAAAAATCCGGATATATAATTCAGTATGGTTTCCTTAAGGGGAAATCTTGCTTGATAAATCTGTTGGTATTCTTTAAGGAAATAACAGACAGGATAGACAAGGGAGAGTCAGTGGATGTGGTTTACTTGGATTTTCAGAATGCCTTTGATAAGGTGTCGCACATGAGGCTGCTCAACAAGTTAAGAGCCCATGATATTACAGGAAAGATATTACCATGGATAGAAGATTGGCTGACTGGCAAGAGGCAAAGAGTGGGAGTAAAGGGGCCCTTTTCTGGTTGGCTGCCGATGACCAGTGGTGTTGGTGTTGGAACCGCTTTTTTTTGAATCATATGTCAATAATTTAGATGATGCAATTGAAGGCTTTGTGGCCAAGTTCATGGATGATACAAAGGTAGGTGGAGGAGCAAGTAGTTTTGAGGATGCAGAGAGTCTGTAGAAGGACTTAGACAGATTAGGAGAATGGGCAAAGAAATGGCAGATGGAATAGAGTATAGAGAAATGTACAGTCATGCACTTTGGTAAAAGGAATAAAGGCATGCAATATTTTCTAAATAGGGAGAAAATTCAAAAATCAGAAGTGCAAAGGGACTTGGGAGTCCTTGTGCAGAATTCCCTAAAGGTTAATTTGTAGGTTGACTTGATGGTAATGAAGACAAATGCAATGTTAGGATATTTCGAGAGGACCAGAATATAAGGGCAAGGATGTAATGCTGAGGCTTTATAAAGCATTGGTCAGGTCATACTTGGAATGTTGTGAGCAGTTTTAGACAATGAGACATTGGAATAGAATTAGGCTATTTGGCCCATCGAGTCTGCCCCACTATTTGATTATGGCTGATCCATTTCCCTCTAAACCCCATTCTCTTGCCTTCTGCCTGTAACTTTCATGGCCAGATCTATCAACCTTAGCTTTAAATACATTCAACCTGGCTTCCACAGCTGCCAGTGCAAATAAATTCCAGATTCAGCATCCTCTGGTAAAGAAATTCCTCCTCATCTCCATTCAAAACGGATGTACATCACAGTAAGCACATCTACATGAAATGTTGCCGTAGAAAAGCAGCATTCATCTTCAAAGGTCCTCACCACCTGTCTTTTCTCATTGCTGCCATCAGCTGGAAGGTACAAGTGCCTCAGAACTCACACCACCAGGTTCAAAAGCAGTTACTGCCACTCAACCATCAGGCTGTTTACAGTTACTGTTCTATAGACTTGCTAAGTATGTCCGCAGGAAAAAGAATCTCATGGTTGTATGTGGTGACATGTAAGTACTCTGATAATAAGTTATACTTTGAACTTTTTGAACCTTTGATGTAACTCTATTCTGAGGTTGTGCCCTCTGGTCCTAGACTGCCATTATAGCAGCCCTCCTCTCCACATCGACATTATCTTGGCCTTTCAACATTTGTTCAGTTTCAATGAGATTCCCCACCTCCAAAAGCCATCAAATGCCCCTCATAATATTAAACCTTCCATTTTTGGGCCCCTTATCTAAAAAAAAAGCAAATGCTGCAATGGTAAGGATCCAGAGGAGATTCATGAGAATTATCTCGGAAATGGAAGCGTTAATATGTGAGGAAAATTTGGTGGCTCAGGGCCTGTACTTACTGGAGTTCAGAAGCGGGGGGGAGGGGTGGATCTCATTGAAACCTATCAAATATTGAAAGGCCTCAATAGAGTGGATATGAAAAGGATAGGGGAGTATAGGACCAGAGGGCACAGTCTCACAATATAAGGACATCCTATTAGAACAGAGATGACAAAGAGTTTCTTTAACCAGAGGTTGGTAAATCTGTGGAATTCATTGCCGCAGATGGCCGCGGTGACCAAGTTATTGAGTATATTTAAAGCAGAGGTTGATAGGTTCTTGATTATTAAGGTATCAAAAGTTACAGGGAGTCAATCAAATGTTTTAATATAGGAGATTCTTTCTTTTCCTGTATCCATTTAGATTCCCATTTATATATAAAATCTTCTTGAGAGTATGACAAATACAATAAGTGTCCGATTAAGATGAGTGCAATACAATTTTTTACATCAATTATATATTACACCACAAAAAATAAATAAATTAAACCCAAATTTATCTGATCAGTGTTTCCGATGTAACCAAGAAATTGGTACTTTTTTACATTCTACTTGGTCTTGTTCTAAAATTCAACCTTTTTGGACAAATTTAAGAGTTTTATTAGAACAAATTATTGGAATACAACTTCCACATAATCCAATATTACTTTTACTAGGTGATATTGAAGGGATAAAACCGATATCCAAATTGAATAAATATCAGAAAGAATTTATAAAAATTGCATTGGCAGTAGCCAAAAAGGCTATTGCAGTTACTTGGAAATCGGATACATATTTAAGTATAGATCGTTGGAAGAAAGAAATTTATGGCTGTATTCCACTTGAAAAAATTACTTATAATTTAAGAGATAAATATGAAACATTTTTGAAAATTTGGCGCCCTTACAAAAGATAGGATTAAACATATAGGTGCTCTGAAGATGAAATAATTGGTTACTTGGGGAAAGAAATAAATATATATACTAAAGTTATTACGAACTCCATGGAGCATGTGGGGATCTTCCAATATCCAGGCATTCCTTTTTTTTTTCTTTCTTTCTTCTTTTTTTTTCTATAGGGATGTTAGTGGGGAGGGGTTAAGGGGAGGGGGGATGGGTAACACACATTTTCTTTTTCATACACTTTTATTCTGTAACTACTTGAAAACACAATAAAAAAAAGTTTTAAAAAAAAGTTACAGGGAGAAGGCAGGAGAATGGGGTTGAGAGGGATATTAAATCAGCCATGATGGAATAGTGGTACAGACTCGATGGACCAGATGGCCTAGTTTGTCTAATTCTGCTCCTATATCTTATGGTCTTAATTTCTATCATTCACAAAAAATCACTTAAGTGGAGTGAAAACAACAAATGGAAATCATCATTTGATAGCATAAACCATTTATCTATGCTAGAATTCAAGATATTTATTTTCGTTTTATTGCTTATCTCTAATATCCCTTAAACAGCTGGTTGAGCAACTTGCTTGAACAGTTGCAGGCTTACTGGTGAAGGTCCTCCCACGGTGGATTTTGACCCAACAATGATGAAGGGCCACCAATAATAATGAAAGTCATAACAGAACATGGCATAGTGAGGAATCTGCAGCAGGTGGTATGCATGCTGTACTTTGTCTTTTATGCTGATGGAAGTTGGAAATTTGGGGAATATCTCACAAGCTAGTCAAATATTTGGATGACATTGCCATACTCAAAGAATCATATCTTTAAGTAAACGTCAATGATGGCACCTTATCCCACCAGTATGCTTTACCCAGCATAAGTTGCAACACAGGGTGACATGGTTACAAGAGTACTCAGCATTGAATCTGGACTCTTTGAACCTTCCTGCCATCAGGTCAAATACCTTCCATGGTAAACACCAAAGGGAAGAAGCAATATCATTAACAGTCCCATCATGTGATGCCAATAAAATGATTAGTTTGAATTTACAAGGATAACTCCACCCCAAGGCCTTGAATAAAATAATTAAATTCCAGAAGTAGGGAAGGAATGATTGCTCTTAAACATCAAGAAAACATTTGACCTTATGTGATATCTAGGAGCCCTAGTAAAAGTAAAATTAATACTACTTGAGAGGCAAACTCTCCAATGGGTGGAGTTAAACCTGGCATATTGAAAGATGGATATGTTTCCACATTGTCAGTCATTGCTACAATAGTCCATCTGTTCAATACGAGGGGTGATTGATAAGTTTGTGGCCTAAGGTAGAAGAAATAAATTTTAGAAAACCTAGCACATATTTTTCAACAGTTCCCTCCTACATTTACACACTTAGTCCAGTGGTCGTGGAGCATACGGATCTTGGACCTCCAGAAAGTGTCCACAGAAGGGGTGATTGATAAGTTTGTGGCCTAAGGTAGAAGGAAATGAGTTATACAGCTCTTGTTACATGCACTTGCAGTTCAATTCTTTGAGTGATTATGCAGAAAGTTTGAAGTTAATAACTTCCACCTTAGGCCACAAACTTATCAATCACCACTGATGAGTTCACTTTCTGGAGGTCCAAGATCCATATGCTCCACGACCGCTGGACTAAGTGTGTAGATGTAGGAGGGGACTATGTTGAAAAGTAAATGTGCTAGGTTTTCTAAAATTGACTCCTTCTACCTTAGGCCACGAACATATCAATCACCCCTCGTAATTTTGACCTAACCATCCTCAAGTCTGAATATCATTCTGATGGTTAGTGACTGACTTGCTAAACCCTTCCCTCCACTACCCTTGAAGCTTCTTTACTATCTTCAATACACAAAAAAATAGTATAAAGGTATCATCTCCACTTGATGGACAAGTCTAGCTCCTAAAGCATTCAAAGAGTGTATGATAAAAACATTTGATGAGCACCTTGGTGATCAAACTATTCATTTAGTCTCTCAACCATCAGCACACCATAGGTGAAGAAGCATATACAAAATGCCTTGCAGCACCTGACCAAAGTTTCATTGATAGGTACAAACAAGCTGGATGAACTCAGCAGGTCGGGCAGCATCCATTGAAATGAGCAGTCAACGTTTCGGGCCGAGTCCTGATGAAGGGTCTCAGCCCGAAAAGTCGACTGCTCATTTCAACGGATGCTGCCCGACCTGCTGAGTTCATCCAGCTTGTTTGTACGTGTTGATTTGACCACAGCATCTGCAGTGTACTTTGTGTTTTCATTGATAGCAACTTCCAAACCTACAACATTCAACATCTAGGATGAGAACACCAGAACCTTAATTTTTTCCCCCCCAAATGATACATCATTATGTCCTAAAAATTTACCACAATTCTATCGTTGTCATTGGGTTTATAAACAGAGACTTCCTACTCAGTAAACAGATGAGAATTTATCATACGGACTGCAGAAGGTTGTTACATTCTTGATGGCAATTAGAAATGGGTGATATGCGTGGGCTTTACAAGGAATATACACCTAAGTTACATTACCTTTTAAAACTGTTCAAAGTAGCAACAAGAGGCAGAAATAGCATGCACACTTACTTTGGAGTATTTTTTAACATTTTAAATAACTTCTTTTTTCCCACATTCAGGATGAATTTATGTCTACAGTGATAGCAATGTGCACATCCCTTGTGTACCTGAACATGGCTTACACTACCATTAATGATGCTACACTAAGGACATTGTCAAAGTAAGTTGTACCATTGCAGTTCTTTCAGTAACTCTCCAAGCATATAGCTTACAACCATATCCAGCTTATTTTAGATTGATAGCCCCACTTTAATTCACACTTCACTGTGATCCTACTTTCTTCCTTCTGTTGTATTTAAATATACGAGGGGTGATTGATAAGTTCATGGCCTAAGGTAGAAGGACACAATTTTAGAAAACCTAGCTCATTTATTTTTCAACATAGTCCCCTCCTACATTTACACACATTGTCCAGTGGTCGTGGAGCATATGGATCGTGGACCTCCAGAAAGTGTCCACAGATGGGTGATTGAGGCCAAATGCAGAAGGAGATGAGCTATACAGCTCTCGTTACATGCACATGCAGGTCAACTCTTTGAGTGATTATGCAGAAAGTTTGAAGTTAATAACTCATCTCCTTCTGCCTTCGGCCATGAACTTACCAATCACCCCTGATAGATAGATAGATAGATAGATACTTTATTCATCCCCATGGGGATATTCAACTTTTTTTCCAATGTCCCATACACTTGTTGTAGCAAAACTAGTTACATACAATACTTAACTCAGTAAAAAAATATGATATGCATCTAAATCACTATCTCAAAAAGCATTAATAATAGCTTTTAAAAAGTTCTTAAGTCCTGGCGGTTGAATTGTAAAGCCTAATGGCATTGGGGAGTATTGACCTCTTCATCCTGTCTGAGGAGCATTGCATCGATAGTAACCTGTCGCTGAAACTGCTTCTCTGTCTCTGGATGGTGCTATGTAGAGGATGTTCAGAGTTATCCATAATTGACCGTAGCCTACTCAGCGCCCTTCGCTCAGCTACCGATGTTAAACTCTCCAGTACTTTGCCCACGACAGAGCCCGCCTTCCTTACCAGCTTATTAAGACGTGAGGCGTCCCTCTTCTTACTGCTTCCTCCCCAACACGCCACCACAAAGAAGAGGGCGCTCTCCACAACTGACCTATAGAACATCTTCAGCATCTCACTACAGACATTGAATGACGCCAACCTTCTAAGGAAGTACAGTCGACTCTGTGCCTTCCTGCACAAGGCATCTGTGTTGGCAGTCCAGTCTAGCTTCTCGTCTAACTGTACTCCCAGATACTTGTAGGTCTTAACCTGCTCCACACATTCTCCATTAATGATCACTGGCTCCATATGAGGCCTAGATCTCCTAAAGTCCACCACCATCTCCTTGGTCTTGGTGATATTGAGACGCAGGTAGTTTGAGTTGCACCATATCACAAAGTCCTGTATCAGTTTCCTATACTCCTCCTCCTGTCCATTCCTGACACACCCCACTATGGCCGTGTCATCAGCGAACTTGAGTTATTAACTTCAAACTTTCTGCATAATCAGTCAGAGTTGAACTGCATATGCATGTAATGAGAGCTGTGTAACTCATCTCCTTCTACCTTAGGCCACGAACTCATCAATAACCCCTGCTGTGGACACTTTCTGGAGGTCCAAGATCCATATGCTCCTCGACTGCTGGACTAAGTGTCTAAATGTAGGAGGGGACTATGTTGAAAAATAAATGTGTTAGGTTTTCTAAAATTGACTCCTACCTTAGGCCACAAACTTATCAATCACCCCTCGTAAATATCAATGAAGTATTAAATTGATCTGCTGTTAGGTAGATTTCTATGATGAGTGAGGGATTTGTAGTGATTCTTTTCTTCACAGTGGCAAAAACTTAACATATACTACATCAAAAATACAATGCTATGATTATTATAAATTGGTACTGGGAGGATGTCAAGAACAACTGTGCTTTTGCTGTAGGATTACAAAACTCACTTTCTTTCAGATTTGAGAATATGCATGTAGTGAAATTTATTCAATTTATATTAACAATGTTTTGTTTTATAAGATATAATTTCTGAAAGCAGAATCTAATTTAATTCTTACTAAAAATGCCTGAAGAACTTCAATTATTTTCAATTGGACTCTGCATGAACGACTTTCCTGGCGGGAATGGTAAAACAAATTCTATAAATAACACTGGCGTTGAGCTTAATAGTTACCAGACCAGCTCCATTTCAGATGCATACGCTCTGGACCTCTGTTAAAGATAAATGCAGGACTGGGATAGTGCATTTGTTACAAGACCTAAAACATGTCTTCAAATCTAATGTTTTGTTGCTTTATGGATGAAAAGTTCACATTTGTCTTGCACTTTTTCATTTTATCTTGCCTTAGTTTGCTCTACCATTCCACAAGTAAAAAAAACAGAGAAATATCACAGATCTGTAAACCTGCTGTACAGCTGTTTATTTAGACTTAAGTACAGTAATCACTCAAAAGACCTACAGTGAAAATTTAACTGCATATTTCACTCTCTTGTTTCTGATTTAATTCTGCTAAAATCTGAAGCTCATAAAATACCAGCAAAAAAAAGAACCTTTTATAGTAAGGGACCAGATTTCAATATCTTGATAATGCTGCAACTAAAAATCCTGCAACTTTCTTCTTTTTCCTTCAAGGTTTGGTCTAAATCTACAGTACTTGAGCCTGGCATACTCAAAGCTATTCACAAATAAAGGTTTGAATTACCTTGCCACAGGAAAGGGCTGCCACAAGCTCGTTTATCTGGACATTTCAGGTTGTACTGAGGTTGGTGTATAGAACTTCTTTGCTGCTATGAGAAACTATATTCTTCGATGGTGGCTAACAGTCCCAGCTTTTAGTGGCTGGCTGAGTAATGCAGGAAGGGGGAGGGGTATTGAATCTAATGTGGAGTTAGAGAATCCCAGGCTGCCAAAAATGATTGTTCCCTCAGGCTCCTGGCAGAAATCCAAATGGTTTTCATCTTAGCATAGAAAATATATAATTGGCTCTGTTCAAAAAGAATCAGTGTAGTTGTTAAAGGCACATGCCTTTATTTTATTACATTCATCACAGTCATTTGCACCTATAAGCAATATTCAAAACCTTCTCTTCTGCTTCTTCCTCCATGTCATCTGCAATTAACCCTCCTCTCTTTTGCCTCTGCCTTCCTCTCCCCTCCTCTTCCTTCCCCTTGTCTCCCTTTTCACAACTTTCTCTCTTCCTCTCTCTTCCCTTCTCCTCTTCCCTTTTTTGTTACCTCTTTCTTCTCCTTCCACTTCTTCCACCCACTGCCTTCCTAACAACCCCTGGTCAATTCCCTCTCATCTTACATAACTCCACTGTCCTCTCCACTCTTGCTCTCCCACCATCATCCTCTCCATCCAGTTCCTTATACCCCTTATCCACCTCCCACCTTCTCATTTTATACCCTCACTTTTCTCACACCCTTATCTCCCCTCCCCTCAAAAGCATCCCACAATCAGATGTCTCCTCACATCCACCTTGCTTCCAGCCCTTCCTCACATTTACACTTCATCTTTCTTCAATTTCCACCCCAGCCTCCATCCCTCAACACCACTGCCTCCCTGTCACTCTCCTCTTCATAGCCCTTCAGCCTCATTCTCTCAATCCCTCGCAAAACAACTGCTCACACTTTAGAACCCCACCTACTCATTTTTAGCTCTACCCAACCCTATTGTCTACATTCAATTCCTTCTCCCAACCACCCACATTCTTATCCACCTTCAAATCCAACTTCTCAATCCTATTCCCAATCTCCCTTCATCTGGGATCTACTTTAATCTCCCTCATATCTCCCATTAACTACATTTAAAATGCTTTACCTCTCAACACCACGCACTTACACATATGCTTTATTCCCCCATTAACCCTTTACTTCACCCCTCCATCTGCCTCCAAATTCTTCAGCTTACTCTGCTTTCTTCTCCACTTTCATGCACTTTATTTCCCACCTTCAACCACTCACTTTCCCTATTTTTACCCGCTCACTTTTGCCTTTACTCAACCCTTCAACTCCTCACCTCAAACATGGATGTAATGGCCCCTATTCCCTCCTACTTCACACCCACCTACTCCAACAACTCTTCCTTTTTATTCCACTCTTTGCCTTCACTTCCATCTCCAACCTCCCCACTCCATTTCCCCATTCCCCACTCCATGCGGAGTCAAGGGATATAGAAGGCAGGAATGGGGTACTGATTGTGGATGATCAGCCATGATCACAGTGAATGGCGGTGCTGGCTCGAAGGGCCAATTGTTCATTTCCAACCACAACCTCTTTGCAATCACCCCTCTGCCTTCAACGCCCTTGATTTTCAACCCTTCTCTTGTATCTTCATCCCATGAACTTCCCTGTCTTCATCTCCCATCCTATCAACACCCGCACTCCTTCTGGCTTTATACCAAATGCCCCCCATTCCATATCCTTTAATCCCATGCTTTCATCCTCAACCCTTTTCCTTCATTTATCTCCTGTCTCATCCCCTCCCTCATACCTGCCCCTCCTTTCCTCTGCCATCTTTAACCTCACCTACTCCATCTGCTTACCCCTCCACATACTCTGTCTTCATCCCAATCCCACCTTCATTCCACACCTTTGCCTCCATTCTCCTCCCATCTTCATTTCACCTCTTCTGCCTTCATCCGAACACTACCTGTGCTTTTACCCCCACCCTTCATCCCCATTCCGGTCCCCATATGCCTTCAGTGCACCTCCACCCACCTTCAGCCTCCCCTGTAACCTAACACCAATGGCAACCCATTCTTTCTTATTTTTACTTTTGTTCCCTCTCTTCCATTCCTCTCTTCCACCTTCTACCAGCAAAAGACAGGGAAGTTCAAGATGTACCTAAGGCAGAAAAGCTCCATTTTCATTTTCCATATTTTTCTCTGATAGGCTAATATGTTTATTTTGTTGCTAAAGGGAAAAGTTTTACTTCCAGTTTAAACTCCAGTATTCCAGTCCTGCCGAAGGATTTCGGCCTGAAATGTCGACTGTACTTTTTTCCATAGATGCTGCCTGGTCTGCTGAGTTTCTCCAGCATTTTGTGTGTATTGCCCAGTATTCAAGCATGAGAAATCGAGGATACCAATGTCTTTTTTTTTGTTATATCCCTCTTCAGAATATCCTAAACTTAGTTTGAAACTTTAGTTTCTGATGAGTAGAGTGTTGCAGACCTCTCAGGAATTCACCTAATTATAGCTCACTTATCGTTACAGAAATGAGCAGGAAATAAACTTCTCAACCCCTCAGGTATATTCCAAAGTGTGGCCATTTGAAATTTGTGAACAAGAATGCTACACAACTCTAGTTGAGGGCAGACATACTACTCGATTTTCTGAGTTTGCAAAATTGAATAACATAAATAATATAAAATATTAAAAAACTGTGCTTCACAGTTTATGAAATGGTGCACTGTTGCAGTTGATTGAACTCATTCTTCACCTCCTCCATCTTTAATCTAATTCATTGGATAAACATAACTTTCAGCAAATGACCTTAAGTGGCCAGTGTGGCACTTGTTCCGCTTGCAAGGATAAGTACCATGAGGGAGATCAGTGGGGAGGGACGAATGGACAAGGGAGTTGTATAGGGAGTGAGCCCTATGGAGAGCCAAAGTGAGGTGAGTGGAGGGGAAGATGTGCTTGGTGGTGGTATCCCATTAGAGATGGTAGAAGTTATGGAGAATTATATGCTGGATGCAGAGGCTGGTGGAATGGTAGGTGAGGATAAAAGGAACCCTATTCCTGGTGGGGTGGCAGTTTGATAGGGTGAGGGCAAACGTGTGAAATGGAAGAGATGCAGTTGAGGGTCACATTGATGGTAGAGGCAGGAAAGCTCCTTTTTTTGTAGAAGGGGGCATTTCGTTAGTTCTGGAATGAGAGCAAATGCGGCAGAGGCAGAGGAATTGAGAGAAGGAGTGGCTTCTTTACAAGTGACAGGGTGGGAAGAGGTATAGTTCAGGTAGTGATGAGAATCAGTGGGTTTATGAAAGATTTCAGTAAAAAGATTTCCAGCATCTGCAGATTTCTCGTTTGTAATTTGACCAAAGACTTCTCAGTCTAAAAATAATACATTTTTTAAAGTGGTAAAAACCAATGTAACATCTGATGCCTATGTTACTTCCCTATAATTAAAAAACAATTATCTAAAATAACTCTATATAATATATTTTTCACAAAATATTTCAGATACTTTGAGTAACGGACTGTTCTTTCAGACTTAGTCAAGGCACTGTTGTCAAACTGTAATGATCTCTCTGCAAGGTTACTGAGCGTCCTTTAGAATTTCCATATCTCTTTCTGGAGCAAGCTTATTTGGTCAACCTTTTTGATATTGTAGTTGTTCCTCTGATATGAGAAAGCTTCCATCTTGATTTTGTATGAGCCAGTGTATTGTGTGTGTCAAGTCACCACTATCTTCAGCTGTGTTTGCTTATCCTTTTTTAGACTATCTCAATTTGTCTTTCTACACTTAACTGCACATCTGGTTCGGCATTGTTTCCATTAGTAGGAGCACACTTCCACTTTTAATTCAGATCACCTTGATTTCTTTGTAAAGGCTTGTTCTCTTTCTGTCTTGCCCGAATCACCTACTGTAGATTCTACATTTTCTCAGCCTGCTAGACAGCCACATCAGGTCTTGCATCAGTGGCCAGTAGATTGGACTTTGCTTTGTAACCTTGATTAAGTTTTCAGCACCTCTTTCATTCGTGAAGCAGGCTTGGTTAAGCATGCCTACATTCTCCCTAAGCATTTTGATGCTCAGTGATGGGGCTTCAAGGCAATGATCTGAAGTGTTTTGTGATTACAGTGAACAAATGCAATCCCCTCCAGGCATATTGGGGTAAATCTTTTCATCTCAAGATCAAAGCTTCTTATTTTGTGAATAATGCATCTTTACATCTGTCAGAGTTCCTGTCTGTATACCAGTGGCTGATCCCAGACTTACTTTTAGGACACCTGCCTGCTTATTCAGTTCCTTATTATTATCAAAATATTGTATGACAGCCTGTCTACTTGATCTTTTTGATGGTATGTTTATGAGCAAATGTGCTCATAAACAAACTGTCGTCTTCTATAGATGTGTAGTGAGAGTATATTGACTGGCAGCATCACAGCCTGATTTGGAAGCACCAATGTTCTTGAATGTAAAATCCCATAGAAAGTAGTGGGTAAAACTCTGTCCATCATAGGTAAAGCCCTCATCACTATTGAGCACATCTACTCAGAGCGCACAATCCATCATCAAGGACCCCCACCATTCAGGCCATACTTTCTTCTTGTTGCTGACATCAGGAAGAAGGTACAGGAGCTTCAGGACCCACTCCACTAGGTTCAGTACAGTTATTACCCCTCAACCATCAGGCTTTTGAACCTGAGGGGATAACTTCACTCAACCCACTACAACCTATGGGCCACTTTCAAAGACTATTCAATTCATGTTCTTGATATTTAATATTTATTTATAATTATTATTTTCATTTTGTATTTACACAGCTTGTTATCTTTTACACATTGTTGGTTTGTCCATCTTTCATTGGTTCTATAGTGTTCCTTTGTATTTACTGTGAACACTACGGCTAACGGACTAGTGCAGAACAAACAACCTATCTCTGAATGTGAACAAAACAAAAGAGATGGCTGTTGACTTCAGAGACTTCAGAAGGGAACGGAGTGACCACTCCCCGCTGAACATTGACAGCTCCTCGATAGAGATTGTTAAGAGCACCAAATTTCTTGGTGTTCACCTGGCGAAGAATCTCACCTGGTCCCTCAACACCAGCTCCATAGCTAAGAAAGCCCAGCAGCGTCTCTACTTTCTGCAAAGGCTGAGGAAAGTCCATCTCCCACCCCCCCCCCCCCCATCCTCATCACATTCTACAGGGGTTGTATTGAGAGTATCCTGAGCAGCTGCATCACTGCCTGGTTCGGAAATTGCACCATCTCGGATCTCAAAACACTGCAGCAGATAGTGAGGTCAGCTGAGAAGATGATCAGGTCTCTCTTCCCGCCATTACGGATATTTACACTGCGCACTGCATCTGCAAAGCAAACAGCATTATGAAGGACCCCACGCACCCCTCATACAAACTCTTTTCCCTCCTGCGGTCTGGGAAAAGGCACCAAAGCACTCAGGCTCTCACGACCAGACTGTGTAACAGTTTCTTCCCCCAAGCTATCAGACTCCTCAATACCCAGAGCCTAGACTGACACCTTACTGCCCTATTGTCTTGTTTATTATTTATTGTAATACCTGCACTATTTTGTGCACTTTATGCAGTCCTGGGTAGGTCTGTAGTCTAGTGTAGTTTTTTTTTCCTGTGTTGTTTTTTCACGTAGTTCAGTCTAGTTTTTGTACTATGTCATGTAACACCATGGTCCTGAAAAAACATTGTCTCATTTTTACTATGTAGTGTAGCAGCAGTTATAGTCGAAATGACAATAAAAGTGAGTTGACTTGAATGTGCACAAAAATATATACTTTATCCTTCTTAAACCCTCACATCAGGAAATTTTTGATAGTTGATGACCCTCAGAAAGCATAGTACCCATGCATTATCCATCGAGATCAACATCTTTCCTAACTTGACTTCAGTTGGATTTGGATTCTGGCTATCTCTGGTGGTTGTACCCTGGAACTTCAGTTTATGTTTGTTCTGTTGCTTCTCCCCATTTCTGCCTATCAGGATGCATTCTATACCCTAATTTTCATAAACAAAAAGTAACAGAAAAATAGAGAAAATTTCAACACCTACATAATTTCCAAGGTAAAAAAAAAACACATAGTTCAGCTGAGAATTGATAAAACACATTTTTAACACACAAGGGATTTGGTTACCTATTATCATAAATGACATGGACATCAGCCAATCATGAGTACTTCAATAAATTAGACAGTATTTAAATCACAGCCTTTCAAGATGAAATAAATTAATGCATTTCTGATTAATAATGTTTTGTCTTTTAAAGGCTCAATTTTAACTCATTAGGCAAGCAGGCACTGGATGATAAATAAACTTCTTGGTTCACCATCATAAACTTCAGTCACAATTATCTCCCAAGTCCCATTTTAACATGACCTATCAGTTACACATTCCTAATTATCAGAGAAAAGGGTGGTAGACATTGTTTGCATTAGTGAGGCCTTTGACAAAGTCCTCCATGGTAGACTGGTCCAGAACGTCAATGCACATGAAATCCAAGCCAAGCTAGCAAATTGGATCTATAGTTGTTTTGGTGATAGGAGGCAGTGCACTGTGACATTAGTGGAGTTATGCCTATCTGATTGGAAGTCTGTGATCATTGATTGGAAATCTATGATACTGTAAAAAATGGTGCTAGAGCTTCTATTGTTCATGATATATATTAACAATTTGGATATGAATGTAGGTTTATTTAGTAATTTTGCAGATGACATGGAAGTTGCTGGTATGAATAACAAAGAGGTTGTTTAAAGCTACAGTAACATATAGAAAGTGAGCAAAAAAAAGATGGAATTTAGTCCCAACAAGTGTAGTGAAGCATTTTGGGAAGTCAAATAAGGATAGGTTATATACAGTAAATGGCCAAGCTCTAATAGGTGTTGATAAATAGAGAAACCTTGGGGTAAAGATCCAGAGTTCCATGAAAGTGGGAGATAGGTGGTGGAGTAAACGTACTGTAAGATTCAAAGTACATTTATTATCAAAGTATGTATGCAGTAAACAACTCATCTTCCCACAGAAAACCACGAAACAAAGAAAACCTGTTCAAAGAAGAAACATCAACCTCCCACCCCCCCCAACATGCCAAAAACAAATCGCACAAATGGTAAAAAAAAAGAGAAAAACACAGAATATAAAATGCAAAATCAAAAGATTCTCATTTTAATCAGCTCAGATCAGTTCAGTTCAAACTAGCGCTGTGCATTATCTGCAGGTCACTCTGATCAAAATCACACAAAATAGCAACAAAGAAAAGGAGTGACCAGCAACCAGAAACACAACATAACTTGAACTACAGAGTCCAATCCACAAACTGTTTTGGTTAAATCTTGCCCAAGACCCAGGTCTCCAGCACAATCCTCCGGCAACATTGAAAGGGAGAGAGAGACATGAATGCAGGGAGAGAGAGAAATAGAGAGAGAGAGAATGAATCACATGCAGACACCTTCCTCTGGCAGCAGCAAGCAAGATGGTGATAGACAGCACAGAACATCCGTTCATCTTCTGCTTACTCCTAATTAGTTCAATCTTCTTTGACACAATATTGGCAAGATTGGGAAGAAATATAATCAGTTATTGACTCATGCCCCATCTCCAGGCTTTGAGGACACACTGTGGTTTCAAGCTTCACAGAACACTCTCGGAGACAGTAAAGGGCCAGATTGTTCAATTGACCTGAAAACACCCCACCAAAATTTAGATCACAGGTTCCAACAGTAGCAGAACCACCTTTGAAAGAAAGAGAAGACGTAAAAGAGGCAAAAGCAGTAGTCTTGTGAACTGCCGCCCTTGGTTGGGTTGTTTGCTGGTGCCATCTTCTTTCATGTATGCTATCATGCCATTAGCCAAAGAATAGAATATAAAACTTGAAACATCATGTTGCAACTTTTCAGAACACTGTTTAGACTGCACTTGAAGCATTGCATTACGCTAAAGAAAGAATGTGATTGTGCTGAGCAAGGTGCATGGAAGGTGTACTAGGATTCTGCCAGGGTAGGAGGATGTCAGCTATAAGGAGAGATTGGGTTTGTTTTCCCTGGATCATAGGAGGCTTAGAGCTGACCTGAAAGAGATATACAAACTCATGACTGGCAGATACAGTCACAATGTGGCATCAGTGTTGAGGATAATTGTGATGGAGATGTTATTTCTTATTTTTACTGATTGCAGTCTGATGGTTAGGAAGTCAAGGATCCAGGTGCAAAGGGAGGTCTTGAGTCCCAGATCCAGGAGCTTGAAGAAGTGTTTGTATGGAATTATTGAAATACTGAAAATTGGAAGTATTGAAGGCAGAGCTGTAGTTAATAAACAATAGTCTAATGTAGGTGTTTTTACAGTTCCGATGCTCCAGAGATAAGTGTAAGACTAGGAAGGTGGCACCTGCCATGAATGTATTTCAATAGTAGGCAAATTGCAGTGGGTTAAGGTTGTCTGGGAGGCTGGAAGCACTTCTCAAAGCACTTCCTGATGGTGGATGTCAAAGCCACTGGGTGCTAGTCATTAAGGCATGTTACCTTATTTTTCTTTGGTACTTGTCTTCCCCAAAATACAATGCCTCACACTTAGCTGAATTAATCTCCATTTACTCTCCTTGGCCCTCTTACCCAGCTGATTAAGATCCCTCTGTAATTCCTGATAATCATCTTCACTGTCCACAACACCAATAACTTTAGTGTCATCTGCAATCTTATTAGCCATCCTTTGTATATTCTCATCCAAATCATTGACATGCAATAGATGACAGATAGCAATGGGCTTAGTGCCTGCTCCTGGAAGTACCACTAGTCACAGGCCTAAAGTTCAAAAAATTAATCTTCTGCCAAAACACTTTGGCAGAAATTCCTACCATTAAGCCAACTTATCCATTTATCCAGTGAGTAACACACCATGGATTTCATGTGATCTAGCTTTCCACTGCAGCCTACCATGCAAAATTTTATCGAAGTCCTTACTGAAGTCCATATAAATACATCTTCCGCTCCGATCTTATTGACCTTCTTGGCTACTCCTTCAAAAAAGTTTGTTTGAATGATCCTGCAGGTTTTAACTGAGAGCTTCCCACCCATGAGGATTGTTCTAGCAAAACACAAATGAGCTCTTTATTATGGCTGGTTTTCCAATTTCCTTTGATTACTTTCTCCAGTCTTCACAACCTGGCACACATTAAGCAGTAGGAACAACAAATTGGCTCATACTTGTTTCTCAAATAGAGCTTATAGTATATTCTGTCATTGGGGTATGCTGTTTTCTTATTTTCATTTAGGGAGTGAAATTCTTCTGTTATTAATTTTAGCAAGAAAACCAGTATTACAGATGGAACAGAACTTCATTCTTCTTTCATTTGATACCAAAGGAATCATGTAAAAGAAGAATCACTTAAATATTTACTACAGTTTTGCAGATTTAGCCTTTTAACTTACTTTAAAGATATCAATTTACATTTGAACAACCTAACTGCTCACATGGCATACATCCTGCCTTTATAATGATGATGTGAGCTCCATCCTCCTGGACCATGATTATGTGTCAGATAAACACTGATGGTCCTGGGCAGGTGAGAATGGAAACTAATGAGGGCTTTGTATCCTGATTTCCTTTGCATTTCAGTGCTCATGGTAAGGCTTGCGCCTTTTGCTGGAAGCAGTCAGGCAAATATTGGAGGGCTTATTCAAATAAGGTAGTAAAAGTAGTATTGTGAATGGCATTTTCATTTATGACTGCCTTAGCAAGGCTGGGCACTAGTCACAATAGCATTTTACTGTATCAATATGGCTAGGTTTAAGAAGTGACGTTGACCTGTTGCTAGTAATAAAATTTTGCCAGTGCAAAACAGAAACAGGTCCTTCAGACCACTTAGTCCATGGCCACTGCCAAGCATCTATTTACTCTAATTTTACACTAATGTTTATTTAATATTCCCCATATTCAGTCAGGTTCTACTACTGATCTACACACTGGGGATAATGTAATGTGGCCAACTAACTCATCTTTGGGAAGAAGGGAGAAAATTGGAGCACCCAAGGGAAACCCATGCAATCACAGGAAGAATGTACAAACTATTGTACAGACAACACTGGAGGACAGAGTTGAACCTGGATTGCTGTGAGGATTAACTTTTTTCAGTATGTTCACTAGCAAACATTTTATTAATCCAACTGGCAGCCAGCCCCTTTTGAAGGAAGTGTATTTGTCTTAGTAATTGGACTCATTCTTTGATCTTTAGCTCTCTGTAGGAGTTTCCCTGGTGCAAGCAAATGAAAGCTATATAAAACCAGCTCCAGGAAGTTTCCTGAACTTAAACAACAGCTTCTGCCACTGTATTTATGATTATGTCGCTTCCTAAGAAGAGTATTCTGTGCGTTTTGCAAATTATTTGTTGACATACTGATTAAAAGGCATATAGAGAAAGATGTTTCTACTTGCTAATTGCCAATCTAAATTGTCAGCGAACACAAAGCACCTTTTTAACAAAAAAATCATATTGTTGTTTAAACTGATATACTCAAACAAAATGTATTTACATTAACTTAGGTTTAAGTTATGTTTTATGTATTTTTTGTTTGTTTAGATTTCAGTGAGAGGCTTTAAGTCATTAGGAATTGCTTGCAATAAAATTGAGCACCTTGTTATCAATGATATGGCAACACTTACGACCAACTGCATCACAGTAAGTGCGGTATAAATTTATCAACTATATAATAATAATAGTGTTTCTTTTATTTGTTAATTGAACCAAAATACTTTGTATTGTTTTAAAAATTTAAGTAAGAATATTTGTTTGAGATGTCCTGTTTGCTTCAAAAGAATGAACCTGAATCACAAGAAGCAAATACTGCAGATTCTGGAAACCTGAAATAAAAACAAAATAGTTGGAACTATTCAGGAAGCCAGGTGAATCTGTGGAGAAAGTAACTCAGTTAATGTTTCAGGTTGTTGACCTTTCATAAGGATTTTTGAACTTTTTTCAGATTTGATGGAATTTCATTAAGCTGAAATATTAATTCATTTTCTACCTCCATGAATGATATCTGATTTTCTGAGTTTTTCCAAAGCTTTCTGTTGATAGGCAGTACCTGCACCTGAAAAATTATCTCTTTTTTGATAAAAAAAGCCTCAAACATAAAGAGCCAACATTTTTTTACACTCTGTTTTCTTTCTCAATGGCATCATTGCCTCTTCATGTGTGGTGTCCACATTTAGAAATTGTCTTTCCTCAATAATGCTTCTCTAAATTATCCTTTTACAATTTGTTATTACAGAATCTGATATCATGAGTTTCAGCTCTTACTTTCCAAGTTGCTTGTTGGCTGCTGCTCAGTTCATTTCTACCTTTGACTTATTATTTTACTGTTTTCTATATCAGGCAAAATTTTGCTATATTGCCTTATGGAATTAGCAGGTAAAACTATCATTTCCTTTCATCATTTCTGTTGGTTTCCTAATAAGCCACAATCATTATTAATATACGTACTTACTAGAAGTCATAGAATCTTATCCTATAGTTTCGTAGTTATTCAAAGTTCTGAATTTATTATCAGAGTACATAATGTCACCATATAGAACCCTGGGATACTTTTTCTGCAGTCATGCTTAGCAAATCTATAGAACAGTAATTGTAAACAGGATCAATGGAAAACAAACTCTGTAAATGCTGATATAAATAAATAACAATAAATAATGTGCATGAAATAACAAGCTAAAAGAGTCGTTAAATGAGTGTAGTTCTCCCTTTTGTTCAAGAGCCTGATGATTGAGGGGTAGTAACTGTTCTTAAGCCTGGTGGTGTGAGTCCTGAGGCACTTGTACCTTCTACCAAATGGTAGCAGTGAGAAAAGTACATGGCCTGGGTGGTGAGGATCTTTGATAATGGATGCTGCTTTCCTATGGCGCTGTTTCATGTGGATGTGCTCAATGGTTGTGAGGGTTTTACCTATGAGGTACTGGCCAAATCCACTATCTTTTGTAGGATTTTCTGCTCAAAGGCATTGGTGTTCCTGGACCAGGTTGTAATGCAGCTAATCAGCCAGTCAGTTTACTAAAGACATTGAATATGGATTTTTTGCTAAGCCAGTGAATATCTGCATTATTTCTGTTATTGATTTCCTATAAGATAGCTAATGTAAAAATCAGTATACCAGACAAGTTTGGGGAAAGGGCTGGTTTCTGAGTGACAGCAAAAAGAAGAGCTGATTATTGTCTCTCCTGAGCCGTCTTGCCAAACTACTGGGGCCAGTTTGGAGTGACTATGTTGACCATCAATAGTCTTAAGGCAAGTACCAAGAGCTGAATCATCCCTAGGCTAGCAGCATCAGGTGCTGTATAGTTGTGCGGGCAGTAGATCTAGTTTTGTAGGAATAATTTCTTTTTTAAAAAAATCAGCTTTGGTATAGGCTGTTTGTTAAGCATCCACTCTTAGAAAATCTGATGATACAGGCTGGTACTTGATGATACTTGTTTTGTTCAGGGAGCACAATTTCATGAAAAAAACCCTGAACAAGAACAATATCACTTATTAATGAATTCTAGGATATCCCTGTTGAGATTCAAGTTATCTTTAATCCATTTTGGGAGCATGAATCATAAAAACAAAAAATCTGATCTTTTTGAGTCCAAATTTCAGCAAGCAGGTTCATCATGGACTAATTTCTTAATAGGTTAAGCAGAAGTGTTGATAAATTTTGATTGCCATTTGACATGATCAACTGGTAAGTAACCGTTTACAAGTGTTTATTGAAAGATTAAAATATATATTTAAAAGTCATTTTCATATTTTCATAACAGTTTATTATATTTCCATAACAGATGATTACATTTACTGTGAACTTAAAAAAGTAGGCACAAATTACTTTTCGGACTTTAATGTGTTGAGATACAATGCATGCATGTAGAATCATAGAGTCAGAAAAATACAGCTCAGAAATAGGCCCTTTGGCCCATCTAGTCCATGCCAAACCATTTAAGCTGCCTACTGCCATCGACCTGCAGCCAGACTGCAGCCCTCCATACCTGCACGATCCATGTGCCTATCCAAACTTCTCTTAAACATTGAAATTGAGCTTGCATGCACCACTTGCTCTGGCAGCTCATTCTAACTCACATAACCCTGCTGAATGAAGAAGTTTCTCCCTGGTTCTCCTTAAACTTTTCACCTTTCACCCTTAACCCATGACCTCTAGTTGTAGTCACACCCACCATAGATGGAAAAAGCCTGCTTGCATTTACCCTATCTATACTCTTCATAACTTTGTATACCTCTATCAAATCTCCATTCAGTCTTCTTTGTTGCAAGGATAAAGTCCATTTAAAACAGAGATGCAGAGAAATTTCTTTTACCAGAGGGTGGTAAATTTGTGGAATTTATTACTACAGGCAGCTGTGGAGGCCAGATCATTGGGTCTATTTAAGGCAGAGCTTGATAGGTTCTTGATTGGATATAGTATCAGAGGTTACGGGGAGAAGGCTGGAGAGTGGGGCTGAGGAGAGGAAAAAAGGATCAGCCATGAATGAATGGTGGAGCAGACTTGACAGGCCAAATGGCCTAATTTCTGCTGCTATGTCTTTTGGTCCCATTATCAACAGTTTTGGGCCCCAAAGGATCTCAGAAAGGATTTGTTGTCATGCTGTCCAGAGGAGGTCGACAAGTATGATTCTGGGAATGAAGGGGTTAACATATGAGAAGTGTTCAGTAGCTTTGGGCCTGTACTCACTGAAATTTAGAAGAATGCAGGGGGATCCCATTGAAACCTAGCGAAAATTGAAAGGACTGGATAAGGTAGATATAGAGAGGATGTTTCCTATGGTGGGGGTATCCAGAACTACAGGGCATAGCCTCAAAATTGAGAGGCGACCTTTTAGAACAGAGGTAAGGAGAAATTGTTTTAGCCAGAGGGTGGTGAATCTGTGGAATGCTATGCCACAGACTGCAATGGAGGTCAAGTCTGTGGGTACATTTAAAGCAGAAGTTGTTAGTTTCCTGATTGGTGAGGGCATCAAAGGATATGGCAAGAAGGCAGATGTTTGGGATTGAGTGAGATTCAGGATCAGCCATGATGGAATGGCAGAGCAGAGTCAATGGGCTGAATGGCTCTTTATTTGACCATATCAGTATCAATCTGATTAACTGTTAGCAAGATATAAATGGATTACTTCTTATATTCTATAGTCAGAATTTCCAGTGAGATTCACCATTGATAAGGAGCTGCAAATCACAACTCATGCACCACAATTACTGCTGAAAGGAAATTTCCAAAGTTTGGAGAGATTTCAAAGAGTGAGGATTTACTGGTACAAGAAAAACTGGACTGTTAATCATTATGATGATGGGTCAAATTATATAGCTCTTTAATTTAGAAAGATCTGCTGAACTGAAAAAAATGTGTTGGACCATAGAAAAAATAAAATGCATATACCTGTACTCAAAATCTGATCAAAATAGAGAAAACTGAAAAAAAACTCAGTAGATCAAGGCAGCATCTATGGAAAGTAAAATGGAGATTATAGAATCAATATCCTAACAAAAGACCTTCAACTGAAGTAACTCTGTTTCTCTTTTCACAGATGCTGTTTGAACTGCTGAGTATTTACAGCATTTTTTTCTTTTATGTCTTGGATATTAAGTCTGCTGTTGTGTTCTTTAATTGAAAACTAAAGAAGGAATGTTACATACAAAAATAATTCCTGGATAGATTATTTTCAAATCCCTTTTCTTCTATGAAAACTATTCCAAACATATTTATATAGGTGGTCATCAATCTAAAATAACAATTCTGTTTCTCTCTGCATAGATACTGCCTGACAAAATTGAGATTTTACATTATTTTATGCCTTTCAGCATCTGCATTGTTTTGCTTTTTAATTACTAATCCAATCTTTTATTTGTTTTCCTTTTTTTAATCACCAAAAAACCTAGTAATAATGCTGACCATTATTTTTTCTTTAAGGCTATGGTTGGCTACTACAATAACCTCACAACTGTTACACTTCTTGGCTCGCCGCACATATCTGATACAGCTATTAAAGCACTTGTCCAAGGCAACAAGCTTACCACATTTAAAACTGAAGGTTTGACAAATTATGAAATACCTTATGACATCAAATACTTCTACAAATTACTTATTTGATAGAACCCTTAATAGAATTACTCCAAAAGAACTTTTGGACTATAACTCTTCTGTTTTGCCACAATAGGTAATAAACGTATAACTGACGCAAGCTTCAAAATCTTCAGCACCAGTTGCCCAAATTTGAATCATATCTATGTAGCAGACTGCTCAAGAATAACAGACAACAGCTTGAAATTCATATCAACACTGAAAAATATTATTGTGTTGAATATTTCAGACTGTATGAGGTAATATTGCTAAATAAACTTCTGCCTATTTAGGACTCTTCAATAACCTGTTATGACCTGTTTTTTCTAATCCAAGAAGATATTACAGTTATAATGTTTAAAATAATTTAGTGTTAATGGTCTAGAATGATGGCATTTATTAACTGGGTTAGGTTTATCATTCTCATTAAGTAGTCAAATTTTCTTTTTAGGCACTAATAGGTTAGGTTTTCCAATCTCATCAAATTCTCAGCTTACTTCTTTTGAGTGCTGACTCTGTCTAATAGTTAAGGAGTACATTTTTCATGAGTTCATTTGGATAATCAAAGAAGTTTGCTGGTTTCAGAACTGGGATGTCTAGCACTGCAATAATTCTTGAAAACTGCTATCATCAAAAGGGAGCAAAATGACATACGGACAAGGTGTACTTGAGCAGAGAGCTGTGAGAGATCCATAATTTGAAGATATAATCTATAATTACTGTTGAAGAAAGTAGAACAAAAGAAAATACTTTCTTACGAGACTGAGAGAATCTCATATTAGACCAGCTATGTACCTTTTATGGGTGGAGACCGAGTGAGGTAGCAGATTCTCATATTGTAAGGCTGTAGGAAAAAAGAAGACAGAGTCCCATAACATTCCATTGGGTCAGCACTCCTGAAAGAAAGCAAAACCATCAAAACCAGATGGGAGGAGTACTTCCATACATTCCTGAATCATGAGTAAACCATGTCAATTGCCAATGTTGAAACCATCTCTCAACACTCTGAATGAAGGTTATCTATAACCTTGCCTACAAACAAGTAGAAAACATGATCAAGTACATTATCTATACTGTACCAGACTATATACTAGCTGAGGTTTTCAAGACTGAAGTTAACAAACTGGTATGGAAGTTCTTCAAACATTTTTTTCCCAAATCTTTAGATTCCAGTATTCCAGTTGTAAAATTTCCAATATTGTCACTAAGAAAATAAATATGTTAGAGTGTGAAAATTACCATTGTTTCTCCTTACATGAAAAGTGTTGCTTGTATACTCTTATAACATTTCACTTGCCTTTGCTGAGGTAACCCTTCGGGAATCTCAATGCATTTGTTTGACTTTGCCACATGTCAACTGATAGAATTTTAGTTGCCTGCCAAATTCAGGAAAAATGTTGGGAATAAAATCAGGATCTGTACATGACAGTGTGGCGCAGTGGCATAGCAGTGAGTTTAATACTTTAAATCACCATGATTGGAGTGCAATTCCCGCTGCTGCCTGTAAGGAGTTCTTACGTATGACTGCATGGGTTTACTCCGGGTGATTTGGTTTCTTCACATGTTCCAAAGGTGTACAAATTCATAAGGGTTAGCAATTTGTGGGTATGCTATGTTAGCTGCAAAACCATGGTGACACTTGTGGGCTGTCCCTAGTTCATATTTGGACTATGCTATCCTACTATGAAACCACTCACTTCCCAAGGCTTGGTGCATAGTCCACTATAAATAGCTATTAAGGGACTGATGAATGACAGAGCAATGATGTCCTAAGCATTCTATACACAATTTGTGTAATAGAGTTCAGTTGATTATCATATTGGTGCACTGTTTCATGCTATGAGGAACTTAGTATGAATAAAGCAACATGGCTAAAAATACAGAAGATAATAAGGAAAAAATACTCAGAATTTAAAAGTATGGCCTTGGAATTCTAGTAGACACAAAAGGTGTTCTTGGTAAATGCAAGGGTAAGGTAACAAGTTTTTACAGCTACTTTGAAATTGCTGTGGGCAGCTTATAACTGTATGCAAATGTTATGCTGTTTTCTTTATTTTTAAAGATTGCTATATGTCTAAAGTGATGTGTTAAGTATGTTTATGTCTGTATATGAATAACATGGATATGCTTTGTATGGTAGTATCACTGATGCAGGTATACGAAGGTTTTTGGAAGGGGCTTCAGGTCAAAAACTTAGAGAACTGAACATCAGCAACTGCATCTTAATTACTGATTTATCAATACTGAAAATCGCACAGAGGTATGCAACATAATACATTATTACCTTATAAATAAAGTTCCATTTACTTTTATAGAATGTTAAAAATCTGATAATTTAATGTTCAAGATTGCAATATAACTGTCCCAGGAGTTCTGAGTGATGATCCCTCCCAAGACAATATAGTCTTAAGTTTCCCCAAAAATGCTCCACAGGGAGAATGGTGCTATCCTGTGAGAGATGACTCTGTTAGGGAAGTACACAGTGTGTACAAAACACTTCACTTCAGGTAAGATCAATCTTCAACTGCATAATATTGGAAAAAAAAGCAAAGTTTTAGAATTGAATTTTTGCCTGTATTTGAGTAATGCAGTGGGAGTAAAGATGTCTAGCATGCAAGTCCAACTTTTGATTATTTGCACTGTGATTCTGGATATGAAAGTTGAAAGGAACTTTCAGATACTTACAGAACTACAGCAGTTTATCATTCACTGGGTAAAAAGAATTTGAGGCACTGCCTGGGAAAAGCATGAACATAATAGACATAAAAGGACTGTATGGTACTTCATTGTTGTTTATGTGGTATTTGACATGGATGAGTGTATAAATCTAGTTTGTAAAGTTGATTTGTTTGGTTTTTATTCTTTCGTTGTTGTTAAACAGACCCTGAAATGGTCTGCAATGGGTAAAGACCATAAGACATAAGACATAGGAGCAGATTCAGGATATTTGGCTTTTTGAGTAGTAAGGTGAGAGTTGTAGTTTGTTGAGGAATTGAGATTATAATCAGTGAAGTCAAAATCTGATCAGTAGGTAATGGATAATCAACTGAAAAGGGAAAACCCAACTTTAGTCCCAGTTTTTCCTCTTCCTTTTCTTTCTCTTCCATCCCCATCTCCAAAGGAGATCTGAAGCCATTTTCTGAGCTGAAATGCTAATTTCACTTCACTCAAGAAGGGAATGAAGCAAAAGACAAGAAATTAGAGGCCAGTTGGTCTGATCTCAGTGGTTGGGAAGATGTTGGAGTCGATTGTTAAGGATGTAGTTTCAGGGTTCTTGGAGGCACATGATAAAATAGGCCATAGTCTGCATGGATTCCTTCAGGGAAATTCTTGCCTGACAAATCTGTTGGAATTCTTTGAAGAAATAACAAGCAGGGTATACAAAGCAGAACCGGTGGATGTTGTGTACTTGGGATTGCACATGAGGCTGCTTAACAAAAGCCCATGGTAGTACAGGAAAGATACTAGCTGACTGTCAGGTTGCAGAGTGGCTGATTGGCTGCCGGTGATGAGTGGTGTTTCTGCAGTGGTCAGTGCTGAGACCACTTCTTTTACCTCGTACGTCAATGATTTGGATGACAGAATTGATGATTTTGTGGCCAAGTTTGCAGATGATACAAAGATAGGTGGAGGGACAGGTAGTGTTGATGAAGCAGGGAGGCTGCAGAAGAACTTAGACAGATTAGGAGAATTGGCAAAGAAGTGGCCGATGGAATAAAGTGTTGGGAAGTGTGTGGTCATGCACTTTGGTAGAAGGAATAAAAGCATAGACTAATTTCTAAACAAGGAAAATTCTGAGGTGCAAAGGGACTTGGGAGTCCATGTGCAGGATTCCCTAAAGGTTAATTTGCAGGTTGAGTTGGTGGTGAGGAAGACAAACGCATTAGCATTAATTTCAAGAGGACTAGAATATAACAGCAAGGATGTAATCCTGAGGTTTTAAAAGGCAGTGGTGAGGCCTTACTTGGAGTATTGTGAGCAGTTTTTAGCCCATTTTTTAAGAAAGTATGTGCTAGCTTTGGGGAGGGTTCAGAGGAGATTCGTGGAAATGAAAGCTTATCATATGAGGAGTGATTGATGATTCTGGCCCTTTACTCACTGGAATTTAGATAAATGAGGGGGAATCTTATTGAAATCTATTTAATGTTGAAAGACTTAGGTAGAGTGGATGTAGAGAGGATGTTTCTTCTGGTGGGGGAGTCTAGGACTAGAGGGTAGAGACTCAGAATAGAGAGATGTTTATTTAGAATGGAGATGAGGAGGAATTTATTTAGCCAGAGGGTGGTGACTCTGTGGAATTCATTACCATAGGCGGCTGTGGAAGCAAGATCATTGGACCAATTTAAGGTGGAGGTTGATAGGTTTTTGATTAGTCAGGACATAAAAGGTTACAGGGAGAAAGCAGGAGAATGGGGGTTGAGAGGAAAATAATGAAGTGGCAATGGACCAAATGGTCTAATTCTCCTCTTGTGTCTTATGGTCTTATGTGACTCCTGGATTTGCACCACAAAACAGACAACCACTATTTCAAGGCTTCCTCTGCTATACACTACAAAGTGCTTTCACAACTGAGCTAATAGTAGTACTGTTGTGTGTATACTGTCTGTATGATGACATTGTAAGAATCAGCTGCTTACAAATAGGTTCAATTGTTGATCTAAATTTTGCACTGGAGTCAAGAGTCAGAGAGTGAGAAGATATTACATTTCTTCTGGTAACTACTCTTCAGGTTGGAATAATGGCTTAAGATAAATAGTACAACATTAAAATGTATGATTGCCAATTGTGATGACTGTTGTGATGTTCTGTGCAGTCAAAAAAAGTTGTAAATTCAGGGAATGAAAGTCCTTGTAAATATTCATCACTGAAATGTAATAACCTAATGGCATTGTGGAGTGCACACTTTGGGACTGTGCACTATTGGGAAGCTTGCAATTGCTTATGCTGTCAGTTCTATGACAAATGGGAAATAGATATACTTCCCTCTTCTGCAGCAGAATGTCTATGAAATCCGTGAAATGTTACATTTACAGTATTTCCTGCACATGAGGGGCTGAAAAATGTTGGCCACCGTAACTTTTAGAGCTCAGAGTAAGTAGCATATTTTCAGATTCCCAAAGTTTCTTCAGAAGTATTCTTCAACAACTTTACTGCTCTGTTCTCCATTCCCCCTTCTCATTTTATTTTTATTTTATTGAAATACAGTGCAGATTTGGCTCTTCCAACTCTTCGAGCCATGCTGCCCAGCAATCCCCCAATTTAATCCTAGCCTAATCACAGGGACAATTTACAAGGACCAATTAACTAGCATGTCTTTGGACTGTGGGAGGAAACCGGAGCAACCAGAGAATGTGTACATTCTCACATGGTCACACGGAGAATGTACAAATTCCTTACAGGCAGTGGCAGAAATTGAACCCACATTGACTGTGTTGTAAAATGTTGTGCTAACCACTACACTACAATGCCACCCAGAAGTTTAAGAGATAAGAGCACACATCTCTGGTACCAATATTTTTGTGCTGAATTTTGAAATGACCATGGACTTAATTAATTTTGTTAAAAAGTTATGTAGGTGACTAGAAAAGTGAGGCATCATCATGTCCTCTTTGCCCTGGCAGAGGGACCATTGAACACATCTTTGGCAGCTGCCCAAAAGCCTTGAGAGAAGGACGCTATCACTGGTGCCATGACAAGATGCTGAAAGGAGTGGCAGAAAGTATCTCATCAGCCACTAACAAAAGAGGTCCATAGCCTTTGTCAAAGCTGGAGACCAACCACAGCCTCAGCCCAGGTTACTGGCAGGCTTACCACTGTGTGACTGGCAATTGAAAGTCAGTTTTAGCAAGCAATTAAAGTTCCCTGACTTCATCGCATTATCATCACTGAGGCCTGACATGGTCATTCTTTCAGAAACCTTGAAGTAGGTGGTCATGGTAGAACTGACAGTGGCTTGGAAGACTGGTTTGAGGAGGCCTTTGAATGTAAGAAAGCCAAATACCAGGATCTGGTAGAGCCAGGGGTGAAAGGCACAATTTAAGACGATAGAGGTGGGGTGCAGAGGTTTTGCTGCCTTCTCGCTGTGCAGAACCAACTCTCCCCTTGGCATATGGGGGCAGCAACAAGAAGAGCCACTAGGACCATCACAGAGGCTGCTGTGTGAGCCTCTAGATGGCTATGGATCAAGAGGTGTAAACCATGGACCATTGCTACTGGGACACAAACAGGGCCTGATCAACCCTTGCTGGGTTGCCTGGGAGAGAGTGTCTGATGTTGAAAGACCCAAAACAGCCTATAACTCCAGGTTAGATTACTGATGAGCTGTCCCAGCGCATTTTAGGATGTATAATAGCATTGAAGTATCATATAATTTGGGAAAAGATTAACCTGCATTTAACTTCAAATAACTCTGTAAATCAGTTGCCAACAAACTTGCAATTAATTGATGAACTCTTTAATGGTATGGGTGGATTCTCATTCTTGCTATTAAATACCAGCAAATTGGCAGCATTGTGAGATCTGTTTTGGCAACAGTGCCTCAAGTCAGTCTTCTCTGCATATATTTGACAATGATGACATTGTATACAATACTGTCATTTCCAATGTGATGGACAGGCAGAATCATACATCAAATAGAAGGGTTTGCACCATACAGCAAATTCACACTAATATAACCCAAGCAACATTGCAATGGAGCCAAATTTGGATAAATTTCTCTTGAAAATAAATGACATTGAAATGAAAGCAAAATAAATTAGATGCTGTAAAGTAGAAATAAAAACAATAAACGGAAAGAAAAATCTCTTTAAAATTCTGAAGAAAGATCAGTGACTTGAAATGGTAAACTCTGAACTCTTTCCATCAAATGTTTCCTGACCAAATAGAATGCAAAAGTAGTTAAAGTTGTGCAAGTTTCTTCTGATTTATTTAACATCACCAGCATTTTTCTTAACTTATTAATACAGCTTAAGTAACAAAATACAGTATATATGAAAAATGTTAACTCTAATAATTTAGTAATGAAACCTAATTATTTCTTTCAAATGTACCTAATGTAGTCAGAATTATGTTATTTAGATTCAAAAATGTAGATAAAGAAAGTTTAATGTTTTAGATTCTGTTCAATTAGTGTTATCCAAAAATCAAAGAGCAAAATTTGGTACCTAGAACAATACAACACAGAATCAGGACTTTGGGCACACAATTCTGTTCCAAGCATGATGTCAAGTTAAACCAAAATCTCTTCCAGTTCCACATGATCCATAGCTCTCCATTTCCTGCACGTTCATGTGCCTAACTGGAAGTCTTTTAAACACCACTATCATATCTCCTTCCACCATTACTCCTGGAATCCTGTCCCAGGCTCCTATTACATATTCATTTCAATTGAAGGATAGATTCATTATAATTTCTATACTTTAATTTATTTCAATTTTATTCTTTCTTTCAGATGCCTCAGCTTGACTCACCTAAGAATGCGTTATTGTTTGCACGTAACTGACAGTGGGATTGAATGGCTAGGAAGCTTGCCTACGCTGACCAATATTGACCTGACAGGAACTAATGTACAAGAACAGGTTAATAGTAACTTGCTTCTAAAACTTAGAATTTATTTTGAAATATTCATGCAGCATAACAGCAGGTTTCTCTATACACATATTTCCTGTCATGTAAGAGAACAGTGGGACTAGTTGGATAGTTCTTTCAAAGAGCTGACCTTCTATGCTGTATGATTCTTTAAATCACACTTCTTATTGTGCAAACTGTCCTAACAGTTAGAGCAATTAAGCACAGGTCTGATGCTGTCCATTTCTTGGCATTGCCTATTGCTCCAGTTAGCTTTTTTCCCCACAGAAACTAGATTCTCAACTCAAACCCAACCTCAAGGATTCAATCCTGGGTCTCCAACCCACAGTAAGAAATGTCAAATTTTAGATCACAGCTGGAAATAACCCTGGAGTTCTTTACTAAATTTTTGTCATTGCTTAAATTTTTTTAAAAAAGTGGGAGTTTTTGCCTTGCCATTGATGCCACAGAATGTTGCTTTTGGAGCTACTCTGGCAGCTTTAGATTCAAAGCTGGAGATCCTATTCTCCCATAAAAATTATCTTTCAGAACCTTAGTGTAACAGTGTCCTGATAGTCTTGCTGTTATTTAGAAAGTCTGTGGAAAGACATGTTATGAGCATGGGGCTCGTATTCCACTTTAATCACAGTTCTGCTATTTGATTTGGGGCCAAGGATTACTCAAGCCCACTTTAATCAAGCTCATTCCTTAAAATAGATTTTTTTGGGGATCACATATGTTTATTTTTGCTTTCTGCATGTAGTGATTAACATTCTGTACAATCTACAGAAATCTAGTTATCATTTTTAGTGCAAACCACTCAACCCCACTATACCTCAACTTTTTTAAAGATGGGAAGCCTCATTTTGGTGCTCTCCAGTCCAAATTGATTGAATCTAAACTGATATATAAAATAAAGATAGATAAGAAATACACAGATTTTATTGTTTATTGACAGATTTGCTTTTTTCAATGTTTTATACTATGCTGAACATTGAGCAACAGGCTAAAGCTGTGTTAAATTAATGCATTCCACAGATATTACTTTTGGAAACATTTATTCTGTGGTACAGCTGAGGGTTTTGAATTTTGCACTGTTGTGGCATATTTCTCTTGGATGGCAAATCTGTTTCTATAATTATTTGTGTCTGCAATACCAGTACCTATATTGGACAAAATATGCATTTTCTTTCCATCTATCTTCCATCTAAATATAAAGCTGGAATTTAATTGGAAACATTCAAACCACTTGGAAAATACTTTCAAAATAATTGCAAAAAAGAGATATATTTAAATATTTTAGTCTATTAACTATATTTGATGAAATGACAAATTCCATAAAGAATACATTTTCAATAGATTATTAAGTACGGATTGCTAGCTGCAGTGCTTCAAACATCACAAATGTTGTTTTGTTCCTAAGTAACAATTTATTTTCTTGTGTAAGACTTAGGAAACTTATACAGAAATATAAGAATTAAAGGGTTTAGAAACTCAATCATGTTGTCCCATTTTACCTTGAGTAGGACAATTTACTCCTATTCTCTGCAATGTACACTATCCATCTTGAGATTAGGGCGCTCAGTAGGTTGACATGCTCACAAGTATTAATAAGTCTCCTAAACTAAGTTCCTAAGTTTATTGTAGAACATATTTGGAAATGGGTCTGGCTCAGTAAAGCACCCAGCATATCTTAGTAGCTCTCTACATGTTGAAGGCTGATTTATATTCTTACAGAGTAAAGAACAACTTCTGGAATTGGTTTCAGAAAGAGTTTATCTCATCTGTGGGTGGTTGGGTTTATGTGAGGAGTATAGTAAAAAAAAAGTCCAAAAAAATGGAGAAGGAATTGGCAGGAAGCCATACCCAGAGTTAACTTTCTTTACATTTTCTTAATTATCTGCAAGACGTGCATATAAGGTTTTATTTTGTGTGGATATGATCATGTGTATACCGATCACTTAAACATTCTAACTTTGATAGTTCATGTCTTTAACCTTTCAGAGTATTTACAAATATTTTTCAGAAGATGGTCCTACAAAATAACTTCTTATGAGAGGTCATTTCTTCTTCGAGTAATGCCATAGGACCCAAGTAGACCATGTACAAGCAGAAATACTCACATATCACCTGGTAATTCTCTCATAATGAGGGACCAAATATTGAAATGAGGAACACCATAGATTTCATGTTGGAGGCTGCAGGACACACCCATATCTGTCCAACAGTGATGACAAATATATATCTGGGAGGCTCTGATAAGAAAATACTTCTGGAGCTGTAGCACATGATGCACAATATAATGGCAAATATTCCATCCAATTTTTGTGACTGGGATGAATCTGAAGCATGAATGGTATGACGTTAGTTACCTTTACAATCCATAGAACCATAGAACACTACAGCACAGTACAGGCCCTTCAGCCCTCCATGTTGTGCCGACCCATACAATCCTTAAAAAAAAGTATTAAACCCACACTACTCCATAACCCTCCATTTTTCTTTCATCCATGTGCCTGTCCAAGAGGCTCTTAAATACCCTTAAAGTTTTAGCCTCCACCACCATCCCTGGCAAGTCATTCTAGGCACTCACAACCCTCTGTTTAAAAAACTTACCCCTGATGTCTCCCCTAAACTTCCCTCCCTTAATTTTGTACATTTGCCCTCTGATTTTTGCTGTTGGTGCCCTGGGAAACAGATACTGACTATCCACCCTATCTATGCCTCTCATAATCTTGTAGACCTCTATCAAGTCCCCTCTCATTCTTCTACGCTCCAAAGAGAAAAGCCCCAGCTCTGCTAACCTTGCTTCATATGACTTGTTCTCCAAACCAGGCAATATCCTGGTAAATCTCCTCTGCACCCTCTCCATAGCTTCCACATCCTTCCTATAATGAGGTGACCAGAATTGAACACAATACTCTTAAGTGCGGTCTCACCAGAGATTTGTAGAGTTGCAACATGACCTCTCTACTCTTGAACTCAATCCCCCGTTAATGAAGCCTAGCATCCCATAGGGCTTCTTAACTACCCTATCAACCTGTGCAGCGACCTTGAGGGATGTATGGATTTGAACCCCAAGGTCCCTTTGTTCATCCACATTCTTAAGTAACTGACCATTAATCCTGTACTCAGTCTTCTGGTTCGTCCTTCCAAACTGCATCACCTCACACTTATCCAGATTGACTTCCATCTGCCATTTTTCTGCCTAACTCTGCAGCCTGTCTATATCTTCTTGTAACCTTCGACAACCTACAGCTCCATCCACAACTCCTCCAATCTTCATGTAATCCACAAACCTACTCACCCATCCTTCCGCCTCTACATCCAAGTCATTTATAAAAATCACAAATGGCAGGGGTCCCAGGACAGATCTCTGCGGCACTCCACTAGTCACCGACCTCCAGGCAGAATACTTTCCTTCCACAACTATCCTCTGCTTTCTTCCTTTAAGCCAAATTTTTTTCCAAACAGCCAAGGTTCCACTTATCCCATGCCTCATGGCTTTCTGGATGAGTCTCTCATGAGGGACCTTGTCAAATGCTTTGCTAAAGTCCATGTAGACCACATCCACTGCCCTACCCTCATCAATTTCTTTTGTTACCTCTTCAAAAAACTCAATCAGGCTCATGAGGCATGATCTTCCCTTCACAAAGCCATGTTGACTATCCATGAGTAGGCTGTACTTCTCCAAATGCTCATAGATCCTATTCTTAAGAATCCTTTCCAGTAGTTTGCATACCACCGACGTAAGACTCACCGGTCTATAGTTCCCAGGTTTCTCCCTATTACTTTTTTTAAACAAGGGAACTACATTTGCCATTCTCCAGTCCTCCGGCACTTCCCCTGCAGCCAAAGAGGATTCAAAGATCATAGCTAATGCTCCTGCGATCTCTTCTCTCAATTCCCACAACAACCTGGGGTGTATCATATCTGGCCCTGGGGATTTATCAATCTTAATGTTTTTAAGAAGATCCAGCACTTCTTCTTCCTTAATCTCCACATTGTCCAGCACACAGGCCCGCTCTACTTTGATCTCGTCCTGATCAAGATCCTTTTCACTTGTGAATACTGAAGCAAAGTATTCATTTATGACCTCCCCAACCTACTCCACTTCCAGGCACATGTTGCCCTCTTTATCCTTTAGTAGTCCCACCTTCGTTCTCATCATCCTCCTATTCTTCACATATGCATAGAACGCCTTGGGGTTCTCCTTAATCCTACATGCCAAGACCTTCTTATGCACCCTTCGAGCTCTCTTAAGTCCTTTCTTTAGCTCCTTTCTGGATACCCTATATTTCTCATGAGCCCCTCCTACTTCCTGCTTCTTATATCTAATATATGCTTCCTTTTTCCTCTTGACAAGTTGCCTCACGTGTTTCGTCAGCCACGGTTCCCTTTTCCTACCATTTTTTCCTTGCCTCAGTGGGACAAACCTGTCCTGAACCAAGCTCAAGTGGTCCCTAAACTTCTCCCACATTACTTCTGTGCTTTCCCCTTTGAACATCTGTTTCCAATTTACTCTCACTAGTTCCTGCCTCATCCCTTCAAAGTTAGCCCTTCCCCAGTTAAGCACTTTACCATTTTGTCTGATTTTATCCCTTTCCATAGCTATGCTGAAGCTAAGGGAGTTGTGGTCACTCTCGCCAAAATGCTCCCCCACCAAGAGGTCTGTCACCTGACCAGGTTTATTACCCAGAACTAGATCCAGTATAGCCTCTCCTCTCATCAGCCGGTCCACATACTGTGTCAGGAATCCTTCTTGAACACACCTGACAAATTCAGCCCCATCTATCCCCCCTTGCACTCAGTAAGTGCCAGTCAATATGAGGGAAGTTGAAATCACCCATAACTACTACCCTGTATTTTGTGCACCATTCTAAAATTTGCCTGCTTGTCTGCTCCTCGGTGTCCCGAGGGCTATTTGGTGGCCTGTAGACTACTCCCAGCACAGTGATTGATCCCTTCCTATTTCTGACTTCCACCCAGACTAACTCCGTGGACACTCCTTAGATAGATAGATAGATAGATAGATACTTTATTCATCCCCATGGGGAAATTCAACTTTTTTTCCAATGTCCCATACACTTGTTGTAGCAAAACTAATTACATACACTACTTAACTCAGTAAAAAATATGATATGCATCTAAAACACTATCTCAAAGAGCATTAATAATAGCTTTTAAAAAGTTCTTAAGTCCTGGCGGTTGAATTGTAAAGCGTCCTCCCTTTCTATAGCCGTGATACTATCCCTGACCAGCAACGCCACTCCCCCCACTTTCTACCTCCCATCCTATTCCTTTTAAAACACCTGAACCCTGGGACCTGCATCATCCAATCCTGCCCTTCCTCCAACCAAGTTTCAGTAACGGCCACAACATCGTAGTTCCACGTACTAATCCATGCTCTAAGTTCATCCTCCTTGTTTCTAATATTCCTAGCATTGAAATAGACACATTTCAACCCCGTTAACTGGCTATAATTATGTTTTGTCCCCTGCCTGTCCTTCCTCATCAACTCAGAACTCTTAGCATCATGCCCTTGTCCTTCTACCTTAATCCCTGCACTCACATTCTGATTCCCAGCCCCCTGCCAAACTAGTTTAAACCCTCCCCAACAGCTCTATCAAACCTGCCCGCCAGGATATTGGTCCCCCTGGGATTCAAGTACAACCTGCACTTTTTGTACAGGTCATACCCGCCCCAAAAGAGGTCCCAATGATCCAGAAATCTGAATCCCTGCCCCCTGCTCCATTCCCTCAGCCATGCATTTATCCTCCACCTCATTCTATTCCTATTCTCACTGTCATGTGGCAGAGGCAGTAATCCCGAGATTACTACCTTTGAGGTCCTGTTTTTCAACTTCCTTCCTAACTCCCTGTAGTCTTCTTTCAGGATCTCTTCCCTTTTCCTACCTATGTCATTGGTACCAATATGTACCACAACCTCTGGCTGTTCTCCCTCCCACCGCAGGATATCTTGGATGTGATCAGAAACATCCCGGGCCCTGGGACCTGGGAGGCAAACTACCATCCAAGTTTCTTTCCTGCGTCCACAGAATCACCTGTCTGAACCCCTGACTATAGAGTCCCCTATCACTACTGCCTTCCTCTTCCTTTCCCTACCCTTCTGAGCCACAGGGCCAGACTCTGTGCAAGAGGTACGGTCACTGTTGCTTTCCCCAGGTAGGCTGTCCCCCTCCAACAGTACTCAAACAGGAGTACTTATTGTCAAGGGGTACAGCCAGAGGGGTACTCTCTAGTACCTGACTCTTCCCCTTCCCCCTCCTGACTGTGACCCACTTGTCTGTCTCCCGTGGCCCCAGTGTGACCACCTGCCTATAACTCCTCTCTATCACCTGCTCACTCTCCCTGACCAGACGAAGGTCATCGAACTGCAGCTGCAGTTCCCTAACATGGTCCCTTAGGAGTTGCATCTTCATGCACTGGGTGCAGATGTGGCCATCCGCGATGCCGGGGGACTCCAGGACCTCCCACATCTGACACCGACCACAGAAAACTGGCGTCACACACATACTACCTCCTTTTGCAATCAACAACTGCCTCGCCTTGTCCCATAACCACCGAAAAGCCTGTGGAGCCAAAGCCCTTTCACTCTGCTGCCTGCTCCCAACGCTGCCCGCTGGATATGGCTGCCTTCTTTTTAAACTGTTCGCTCTCAACTGGCTGACGTCACACACCTGCGCAGTCTGACCTCTCTCTTCCCCCGAGAACTCAAAATGTCTTCCCGCTGGAAATCCTTAGATGCCCTCCCACTGCCTTCTTGTTCCGAATCCATTGAAAAAATAATGATTTTCTTGGAGAGTCAGACCATTAAATTAAAAAATGCCTGAAAAACCTTCAAAAATGGCTCACAAATCATATGTAGGACATTGAATTGGATGCATGGTACCCAAAGAGTGGTCATCCTTTTTTTTCTCTGTTGATAGGCAGCAAAAGGTTTAACACTTATTAATAGCAGAGAATTATGGGTAGACCACAAACAGAGCAATGGTGAAAGAGGACATGGAAGTGTTTCCACTTTTCCACTTTGACTTCATATTCCCGTTTCCCAATTTTGTTAGTGCCAGATGGTGCCATTGACCCACTGGCAAACCAATCCTTACAAAGATGCCCCAGAAGATGTACATCAAACATCTAACAGTCAAAAATGATCTGAGTCATTGTTTAAATCTTGGTTGAAGCATAGTGTTTCAATCATGTGGAAGCACTAGGATTAAGTTAGCTAAAGATTTATAGTAGCACAAGAGTAAACATAGATATGAACTTCAGAAAGGGTAAGATGTGGGAACACACACCAGTCCTCGTAGAGGGATCAGAAGTGGAGAGAGTGAGCTATTTCAAGTTCCTGGGTATTAATATTTCAGAGGACCTAACCTGGACCCAACATTTTGCTTCAGTCATAAAGAGGGCAAGACAGCAGCTATATTTCATGAAAAGTTTGAGGAGATTTTGCATGTGACCAAAACCACCTGCGATTTGCTACGTGTACCATGGAGAGCATTCTAAATGGATGCACCACCGTCTGGTATGGGGTCTATTGTACAGGATCAAAGTAAACTGCAGAGAGATGTAAAATTAATCAGCTCCATCATGGACACAACTCTCCGTAGTATCTAGGAGTGGTGCCTCAGTAAAGTGGCATCCATCATTAAGGGCCCCCTTCACCAAGGAAATGCCCTCATCTCATTGCTACTATAAGGAAGGAGGTGCAGAAGATACATATATATTTACTGTAATTCACAGTTCTTTTCTCTCTATTATCATACATTGAATTGTACTGCTGCCATAAAGTTAACAAATTTCATGACATATGCCAGGGTAATTAAAGCTGATTCTGATATCATTAGTTTGGTAAGCTGCTACTTTGCACCACATAACTTTTACTTCTTTCTGCTCATATTTAGTCATGGTCATTCTTTTAGTCACTGACTTGTAATTGGATTTTTCACATGATTAATGGCTTCCATCATTAAGGATCCCCATCACCCAGGACATGCCCTCTTCTCATTGCTACTATCAAGGAGGAGGTACAGGAGCCTGAAGACACACACTCAATGTTTCAGGAATGGCTTCTTCCCCGAAGCCATCAGATTTCTGATTGGACTGTGAACCCATGAACACTATCTCAGTATTTTTCCCTTTCTTTTTGCACTGTTAATGTTATTTATATGTATATACAGTGTATATACACTTCTTGTTGTAATTTATGTTTTTATTATATATTGCAATGCACTGCTGCTGCAAAACAACATATTTCATGACATCTTCCTGTAATACTAAACCTGATCCAGATTCTGATTACGATAATGCCAAAGAAAGGAGGGGTGTTAATCGAATATTTGATTGTTTTCAGTGTTAGTGCATTAGGGCTAACACTGAAACATTAGGGCTAACATTAGGTTGACGAGATGGAGTGCAAATGCCTTTTGATATATACACTCTGTTGTCACTTTCATTAGTACAGGAGTGGAACTCAGTGTGGTCTTTTACTTCTGTAACCCATCCACTTCAAGGTTTGACATGTTGTGGGTTGAGATGTTCTCCATACCACTGCTATAACACATGTTTATTTGAGTTATTGCTGCCTTCCTGTCAGCTTGAAATAGCCATTCTCCCCGTCCTCTCTCATTAACAAGTTGTTTTCACCCACATAACTGCCGCTTACTGGATTTTTTTTTTGTTTCTCGCACCATTCTCTGTAAACTTTAGAGACTGTTGTATGTGAAAATCCCAGGAGACCAGCAGTCTCTCAGATACTCAAACCACTCCATCTGGCACCAACTTACATCACATAATCTTCCTTTTCTGATGTTTGGTTTGAACAACTGAATCTTTTGACCATCTCTGCATGTTTTTATGCATTGAGTTGCTGCCATATGATTGGTTGATTTGATTTTTACAATAAAATGCAGGTGGTCATTGAGTATGATGGGTGAAATTCTGCTCACTTAATGCACCTTGAAGTACTGAGGCTATCCCAGACAACGAAGAGTGACTGCTAGCAACATTACATTGCATTGTTTCTCCTCCTCAGAAGTATCTTCTATTCTATATCATTCTGCAATGTATATACATCAAAGCATATTTTACAATCATTCCTAAGATTGTAGTTGATGCAAGAAGGGCAAATTCCAAAATGAATATCATAGTAGGCATAGACATCATGGACCAAAGAGCTTATTCTTATACTGTATTGTTGTACATACAACAACCTGAAGTATACTGAACACCATATAATCTGGCTGTAATATGACTTTCAATACGTACCATACTTCTTGCAATCTTCATTGAGATCAGTTGACATGTTATGGTATTCCTTGTTTCTGACCATTAGTTGCCATGTCTTTTCCAAGGTGAGAAATATGGTTTGCTAAAAGGCAAAACATGGCAGGTGTCCAGGAATCATGGCCTCGAAGTTTGTGAACAAATTTGCTGTTGCATGTTATTTTCATGCTGTTGGATTGAAAGCCATTATAGTGAATGAATCTTTTTGATGATACAAGGGAATCTGATTTGTAACTAGCTACAGATAATGAGAAGCCAATTGAAGTGCAGACCTCATTGCATCTTTGGGTGCATTGCTGAATAGAATATCTGATTACTGGCTTTGGTAAATAATTTATCAGTCTTTGCAATTATGAGCATGAAGGATCATGGAATAAAAAATTGTGTTTTTTTTTACAGCTATTGGTAAGTGTAAGCATCTGTTCCATTAGCATATACAGTTTCAACAGTTTGCAAATACCTTCCTCCATTGATGTGATACCCCATGGGTACAAAATTCCAAGGGAGCTGATTATTTGCCTTTAAGCTCTGAATGACAAGAATGGCTTCCTGCAAGCTGTATTTCCCTGATGTTGTTGAGTACCTTTTCACTGTCTTATAACAAACAATTAACAGAGTGAATCAGTCATAAGCATGTTTATTTGACTTGCTGCAAGGGAAGACCATAACTGCATAAGAGCCAATCATAGCTTTAAAAAAACAGAAAACATAGTCACTCCTTTATACCCAAGTGTTAGCTGCTGCATGTCAGTTCAAGGTCAGAGTGCATTCCTTTCACCTGCTTAATCAGTGTACTTGGCCTTCTTCCAGTAATTGTCATTTGTCATATATTCAAGGTCCATTTGCATAATATTGGCTGAACACTATTAGCAAAGCACTCTGGTACAATACAGGTTCTATTTGTTTTGGACAAAAATACCATTTCTTTACTACGAGTAAAGTACTTTACAAAGCATTTCCCAAAATTCCCTTTTTGTCTATCCACTTTAATGAATACCTATTCCTTTCCTTACTATCCTCTCCTTTGTCCTGTTATTTCACACAAAAATCATAAAAGAATAACTGCTATTATTATAAAATTAGTAGTTATACCATAATGCAGAACAGTTGCCCACCCTGTGCCAGCACTCCAGATGGCCACCATCCACCTCCCTGAGTGCAATAGTTGTGATACTGATCCCCTAATTTATTAATCTCCAGTATTCCTGAATGTATACACTGAATCCCATTTGCTGGAATTAAAGGGAACCACCCATAGCAGGATTCCTCCTTCACCATGGAATGGAATATGACTACAAATCCAACATGCCGAAAGGTTCAATCATTCAGTATGTTTATATCTGAGTGAAGTGAAAGGGTTATGAGCAGGGGCCCTGTTTATATATACCAATACATCTATTAGCTCCAGCATCGCCAGTACAAGTAGGGTGATCAGTATGATGTTGAGGGGTTTCATGTTTTTAATGGCTCAGAAGTCTTTTTAACAGTGTATCTATGATAGTTTCTCTCTTATCTTAATAGCTGTATTAGTCATCAATAGTATCTGGAATGGTCCTTCAAACCAAGATTGCAAACAAATCTTCCTCTTAAATGTCTGGACAACCATGTAATCTCCAGACTCTATGTTGTGACACTTAGTGATGTGCTTCCTTCAACTGGTGATGATACTCGGTGATACTTTTTTGTGAAGGATACATAATAAGCCAACATGCTTTCATCCAAATTATCTCTGCTCATTTGCTTGACTTCAAGTGGTGCATCAAACAGCAGGTGCAATGGCCTCCCCATTATGATTTTGAGGGGGGGACAATCCAGTAGTCCTGTTGGCTGTGGGTCTAATGGCCATGAGGACCTAAGGTAATACTTGTTTCCATCTCAGCCCAGATTCTCACACATTTTACTAAGCTTGTTTTTAATTATTCCATTCATCCTTTCTACCAAGCTTGCCGACTGAGAGTGGTAGCTATAATGAAAACGTTGGGCAACCTGTAAGACCTTACGTACATCTTCTATTACCTTCCCAGTAAAGTGGGTACCATTGTCCCTAGACAGTTTCCAAGGGATCCCAAACCTTCAATGAATACTCAGCTACAGTGAATGTGTCATTCTTTCTACAAGGAAATGCATTGACCTATTGTGAAAAACATCAATAATGACCAAAACATATTTATATTCTTCACATGACAGTAATTCTATAAAATCCATCTGTAAATGCATGGGTGGTCCATCGGAAGGTGGTGTACGAGATCCTTCCACCTTCACTAGTTTTCTTGGATTTTGTAAAATAAGTTGTTCACAAATTTGATTTACAGATTGGAATAAACTAGGGACATGCCATGCTTGATGTATATGATCTATCAGTCCCTTCTTCTGCCTCCAGAGAAAGAGGTTAATGTGGGTTGGTGGGCCATTTTGGTTGATGGTCATTTTACGTAGCTTAGCTTTGAGCATCTTGCCCTGGATCATTTGACTGAGGGCCCAAATTTGCAGTGGGACCTTGGAGAGTAAAGATTCCACATCAGCACTGAACAACAATCCTTCTACAACTTCTTATTCAAAGGTTGCCTCTACTCCTAATGTACTAGGGAGCAATAAAAGAAAGCCCTTACCTCCTTCCAATTGCCACTCCATCCAGTCATTGCCAGGACCTTCTGTCGTGGCAGTCTTTGCAGATGCTTAACCATTGGTCCAAGGTCCTTTGCCACCTTGCTTCTGGAAACTGCTAGAGATAGGTGGGGTTCCCTGTTCTCCTAATCTTGTATGGTCCACTGAACCTCGTGGGGAAGTCGCACTGCTGCCACAATACCAGAAATCACCCACGCAAATTTCAAAAGTGTTTTGAACAATTTTCTTACAAATATAGGGATCAAAATTCTGATACATAAAATGGTCACTTCCAGCTGAGATATAGTAATCCATGCAGTGAAGATAACAGTGGCACTTACCGAGTTGTAGGTCTAAACAGAATCTAGATATACAGTATTTCTGGAGGTTTTCAAGACACTCTTGTAAAAATGCTCTAAACTCCTCGATAAGTGAGTAGTGAGTAACTGCCACTTATACAAAATAGGTTGACTGCTACTGAAATAGTATAATCACTAATGGCTCTCTGGTATATACACATCAAGTCCTTTAGGAGTGCAGGTAACAGTAGCTCACAATTTACACAATAAATTTACACATTCTTCCACATAAATTTACAGGCACATCCGGAGAAAGTAGAAAGGTATGACATAAATCCTAGTCTCCTATGCTAACTTCCATTGGGTCTGACTTCAGGATAGGCTGTCCTCTATTTGGGAAGGACAGAATGCAATTCAGATCGAGATCATTTCCAATAATATGAATTGTAGGTCCCATAGCCTGCTTTCTTGGCAGAACTGAATATTATTGTATTTTGTGTACTACGTTCTGTATATATTCTTCTGTATATATACTCTACCTTGTGTGTCTCCATAATTTTAGACAAATTAACTTTTTCAGGAAAGGCAGCATGTAATGCATCTTACATATTTTTATTAAAATCTTCATTTGGCATGGTGGCACGTCATGGCCTTGCACTGATAAGGTGTTCTTGAAAACCCTGAATTTAACCTCATAAAATTTGAATTTGGTGGCTACCTATGCCCTCATTAAGGTTTCCAAATTCAATATACAAGGTTCACGATACTAACAGTAATTTTAAATTTCTGAATAGCTTTTTCCAAACCTGTCTCCAGTCAGGCAGTTCTTCTACCATGGGCCATAAGACTCCTGTTGTCCAAGGTCGATATACACCCCTTGGTTTCCTATCTGTAATTCTTCCACTGATCCCTTCCCATAATTATTAAGCATATACCATGCTGGTGTCCCCTTATTTGGGACAGGAGAGGACTTCTCTTGGCCCATTATTACCAATTTCTAGTCTCTCTTTCTCACCCTACTTACTGATTGTCTCTTTCTTTTGTTCATTACAGCATCCTGTAGGGATTAAACTTGAACCCAGTTTCCATAAATCCCACTATTTCTTATTCTTTTTACTGGTACCAGTGTGTCCTTGACACCAGATCTAGCATGTCCTTGATGCCTGAGTTGTCCCTGACACTCTTACCAGTTAAAGTTGGTGTGTCCCTGATGCCACAGGTGTCCCTTACAGTTTTACCAGTAAAATCTAATCATTGATACTTGTATGTTTCTGGTCACCGTGCTGAAAGCATTGCAATCATGAAGAGAAAGACTGTTCCACTCAATAGGCGATAGCGCAGATCACAGTGTATAGAACGGGTGTTCTACCGAATACTTTTTCACTATGTCTTACAACAAACAACAATTTACTCAGGGTGGATCAATCATATGCACGTTTATTTTAATGGCTGCAAGGAAAGACCATCACTGCACAAGAGTCTTGAAAAAAACAGACAGCATAATCACTCCTTTATACCCAAGTGTTAGTTGCTACACGCCATTTCAAGGTCAGGGTGCATTTTTTTCACCTGCTCGGTCAGTGTACTTGGCATTCTTCCAATAACTGTCTTTCAGTCATTTGTCACAGATGTAAGGTTCATCAGCAGAATGTTGCATGAACACTATTAGCAAAGCACTCTGGTACAATACAGGTTCCATTTTATTACTACAAGTAGAGTATATTTTCACAATGTCCCCTCTTGTGTATCGACACAGGTAGGTAGAAACAGGCAGTTATTATTCCTGCTAGTTTCTTGTCTGAGTTCCAAAATAGTATGACATAACGTGCATGCATACTAACCTGACAAATCAGGGCTTGAACGGTGAACAGCACATATAAACTTGTCAAAGTAGCCTCTATAGATACAAAATTAATCTCCAAACTTAATAAATCAATCTTTCAGTCAAAACTGAACAAAAACTCTCTCAGAAGCAGGCAAGAAAACCAGTGGCATGAGACCAATTTTCTTTCATCGTGTTTTGCATCATATTTTTAGCTCTGTCAATGGCCTTGTGTTCTCATTTTGTTTTCACTGAGAATTTCCAAGAAACCTAGTAATTACCAGGCATCTTGGTATACATTTTGTCCCACAGAAAAAAATGTGAATTTTGTATTAAAATTGCTGTAAATGGGCAATTAATTAAGAAATTAGCAACCCACATCCCCTAGTGGGACTACATGCATGAAGCCTAACAGAGATATAAATATTGTGTCACAGTGAGCTTCCTGATGCATTATCATCTACCCTCTTCCAAACAACTTATCTTCCAAATTTGATTTAGAATCTAAATTAATTTTGGAATGCAATAAATATCATGGCATGCTTCAATAGCTGTATCAAAGATTACTGAACTTACTGCAACCGAATAAACAATATACACCATTCCATTTGTACAAGTTACCACGCTGCATTCATAATACAGGCACCTCTAGCAAACTGGACAAGAGGGTGCCCCCACATTACTTTGTAAGATACTTGCCACAATACAGATACCTTTCTGAACCAAATATTTTTTTTCAACATCTTGCTTGTTTTTATTCCTAGGCAGTAAATCCTACAGATCATTTCTTGGTAGCATTCATGGTTCATTCATCTTATACTAACCCCACCTATGCCTCTTTCAATTTAAAAGTAAAGTAAATATTTCTTTGTGAGTTAATATACAAATGCTGTCTTTTAATTTTTAAATTTCTTTTGTTTGTCAGAGTTTGTCAGGTCTTAGTAGCAATCACAAGATAAAGGAGCTTACAGTGGCAAAATGCTCAGGAGTCACTGATAATGGATTACAGGTAGATAAAACTAAAAATCATTTATATTGCCATAAATGTATTTTTATTTAACTTTGACCATTGTCTGTTGGAAATGTTTTCTAGGTGTCTGAATTTATATTGCAATCTGCTTTATTGGCAATTTATTACCTCAAATAGTTGCTTATTTGTAAGACAATTTGAACCTAATGGATTCTATTGAATTCTTTATTTCATTTGTTGGACAAGTTAGAAGGCTACAAGCCTAAAACTTGCAGTTTTAACCAAAACAAGACCTAACTGCCACTAACCTGTTGCTTTGCTCTTGTTATTTTAATCTTGCTCATCTATACGTATATCTGACAGGGAGACACATGAGAAGCTGCTGTTTCTTTTATTACATGTAGATCAGTGCTTAATGATGAATTATTTCTGAGTTGGCATGTAAGTTTTAAAAAATTGTTAGTTTTGGATATCGCTCTCCTCTCAGTTAATGTCACATTATTCAGAGTTAACAAACAAAGTAAATATTATGCTCAGTGAGACATTTAGTATTTAGGTTACAGAGAAATTACAATGCAAGTCAAGAATCCATCTTAACAAACTCAGGGACCATTCTATAATCTTATAACTGGGTTACGGAAGCTGTTCTTGGGCCTGGAGGTACGTGATTTTTATTCCTTCATCCCAATGGGAGGGGGCAAGTGAGACTGTTTAAGGTGGTTGTTCCACTTATCCTTTGGCCTCTTTTTACTGTAACCCCTTGCACACAATGGCTCAATGTGAATATCAGGGCATTTCTTATATATCATGGAATCAACAGCATCTTTGGCCTTTGGCTAAACCACTGGTTGTCACATCACTGATAATCATGACATTAGAGAGGCCACTGACTCAACACACAAATGATGTAAGAAGTAGGTGGTAGGAACTTACGTAAAGTATATACCACAGTTATTTGGATTGCCACTTTTCAGTTTTTAATTACTTAAATTCGAAATTATAAAACGAGCAAAGCATCAATTGTGCTAGAACTTTTTTAAAAATGTATTTAAGCACATCAATACTATTTCACAAATACTAAGTTCTAATTTAGCTGTCATCAGGAAATCAATATATAATGCATATTGCCATTTATGTTTTAGCTCTTATAACAAAAAATCTGTATTTTCACATATTCTTGAACAAATTCAGTAGTTTTTGAGGGACCTAGTGTATATGTTGGCTGAACTACCAGGAGAAGGAAGATTGCTCATTTTCCAATGATTTACATTGGCTGAGTTTTAGCAGAAAAATCATATCAAGTGAATTATTTGTCTTCATTACACCTATGTTAATTCTTTGAAAGAGTAATCCATCCTGTTTCATTCTTTCTTTCAGAATTCAAAGTTTTTAAAAATTGCTTTTCAAAGTATTATTTACTTCTTTTTAAAAAGCTATTGTGTATGCTACATGTGACACTATGCCGACAGCCTAATGTGTCAACAAAATTCCACTAACCATCATTGTATAAAAATTACTACTTGTTGGATCAGAGTGAATCAAAGCCCAGCTGCTATGGCTTTTGTACAGAATGAAGTGATCTCTGAGTGGTGAATAGACTTAAGTTTGAAAATTCTGAGATTCCACCACAGAATATCCTGATGTCCTTTGACAAATCACTATCAAAAATTGCTGAACTCTTCTAAAATGAATAATTATCATGGATAATTTAAAACATTTTAAATAAATTTAAATGATTTTAAAATATTAAACACATTAAAAATTAAAAATAATGTCTACATATAATAGCTTAAGCCATTAGAAATGAATTTAAAATGAAATTTTAAAAATGGAAAAATAAAGGAAATCTGAGCACACATTTTTAACCAAGTTCAGTGATCCCTTTCAAATGATTGGGGTCACACTACTTCTAAAAAGCTATTTCCTCTACTTAGTATATTTGTGCTCAGTATCAAGTCTACAGCATCTGACCTGCAGTTCATTTCTTACTTATGCATTGCAATGTACAGGCATATTATTGAAAGATGAGCTGACCTGCATTACTGATGATAATGTATACCTCATGGGCTAGCTAGAGACAGTATGTTTTAAACCAAAATATTCAAAATTTCAGTCATTCCCCCCCACCCACTTAATTTGCAAATGTCATAAAATACAACCTTAGTTTATATACACTTACTTTCTTTTGTAGTTTTATCAATATTCCTTACAACGCCAAGTATCTCTTTATTTGGAAAATTTAGATTTGATAGTTCCATTTTTTCATTAAATCTTTATTAGAAACAGTAACATAAGAAACAAGAGCTGGAGTAGACCAATTTGGAATAAACCAGTACTTCACCATTCATTAAGATCCAGTTTTGTCCTTTACACCACATTTTTGTACTCCCCCCAAAATCCTTGTTTCCCTTGTAGGAAATAGTCTCAATGCACATCAATCAGTGTCACCACTAATCACATCCTACCACTGAGAACAAGAATGTTGGATATGTAATCTACATCTCCTAATTGGATCAATATGACATTATTTCAATGATCTCCACGTTTGAGTGGTATTGTTTTGAGAGAAATCTAAAAATCACCTTAGTCACCTCTTAAAACTGACAAAATTTTTCAACAGCCAAATATATTGCAAATATAAACTGCTTATCCCTGATCAGCCAGAAATAGTTAATTGCCTCAGCCACTCAAAGAAATTTGTAACTTCCCAATAAATGTGAGAGTAACAGTTTTCCCCTCTCTTGATGATTTTAGCTAGCGAGTTCTTGTGTAATTTCCAGTCTAAAGGAAATGTTCTTGCATGAGAGAACTTTGAAAGATTAGGGAATAATTAGGGGTTTGTCAATGTTATCACCTATTTCCTTTCTTCCCTAGCATCTAAAACATCTTTTGAATTGATCACTCTTTTCTCATTTTGTTTTTTTTATTCAGCTCTTGGTCATTGGACATTACAGGAGCACTATACACAATAATTCACTATTGTTTCTTTTCTCACATGCATGATTTTCATTTCCTATTGTGAAATATCAAAGTAAAAATTTGGCAGCAAACATCTTTGCTTAAACTGTACAGTTGAAGTAAACATAGATGGTTGTTTCAAAATCTGTAACAGAAACCAAGATGAAAAAAATCCTAATATTTCCAAATATCTTGAAAACCTGGAACTTGTCATTATTAAAGACAGAATGAAAAATGGTAAAAAGAATCATCTGAATTAAATTTATAGGACAGATCAACTCTTCTAATTTAGAATGAAAAACAGACTTTTCCATATAATTAATTGAAAGAGAGCATTTTGCAGTATGCAATAAGGGATGATATTTTCCAGAACTTGAGGTTTCCTTGTGTAACCACACAACAGTAGAATTAAATTTGCTCATTTGGGATGTTTAAGAATTAAATTAAAATGATAGGCTGAATCTCAAATTTCAACATGGATGAACTAAGAAAGTATTATGGATAAAAAATGCAAAGAAAATCTATAAAAGGAACCAAATTATTTCCAAACACCAATATTCTCAGTTTTAATGGAGTTCGTTTGTCCCACAGAATATTTTAACTGTAGCAATGAGATTTTATGCCTTCATTCTAATCTCATTTAAACTTTAAATTATATTCAGTATGTCTTTTCAAGCTTTGGGACATCTGGCACAAAGTTAAATTCATGTTTGTAGGCTAAGAGGAGCAGAACTGTTTCTTGCCAGTCCGACAAAGATTAGTAGTATATCCTCGGCCCCATGATGTGGCTGTTTCCCCATAATGCATTATGTATTGCAATCACATCTGTCATTTTACACCACTGACTAACACGACAATCCAAATCCAAATCAGTATTAACTAATCAGTACTCTTCACCCCAACTGTGACCCTGCAGCTATTTGTTCCCTCACACTGTTGATCTTCCCAATCACGAGGAAATCTGCAGATACTGGAAATTCAAGCAACACACACAAAATGCTGGTGGAACACAGCAGGCCAGGCAGCATCTAGGAAGAAGCACTGTCGACGTTTCAGGCTGAGACCCTTCGTCAGGACTAACTGAAAGAAAAGATAGTAAGAGATTTGTAAGTAGGAGGGGGAGGGGGAAATATGAAATGATAGGAGAGGACAGGAGGGGGTGGGGTGAAGCTAAGAGCTGGAAAGGTGATTGGCAAAAGGGATACAGAGCTGGAGAAGGGAAAGGATCATGGGACAGGAGGCCTAGGGAGAAAGAAAGGGGGAGGGGAGCACCAGAGGGAGATGGAGAACAGGCAGAGTGATGGGCAGAGAGAAAAAAAAGGAGGGGGAAAAAATAAATAAATCAGGGATGAGGTAAGAAGGGGAGGAGGGGCATTAACAGAAGGTAGAGAAATCAATGTTCATGCCTTTTTTTCTCCCTAGGCCTCCCGTCCCATGATCCCTTCCCTTCTCCAGCTCTGTATCCCTTTTGCCAATCACCTTCCCAGCTCTTAGCTTCATCCCAACCCCTCCTGTCTTCTCCTATCATTTCGCATTTCCCCCTCCCCCTCCTACTTTCAAATCTCTTACTATCTTTTCTTTCAGTTAGCCCTGACGAAGGGTCTCGGCCCGAAACATCAACAGTGCTTCTTCCTATAGATGCTGCCTGGCCTGCTGCATTCCACCAGTGTTTTGTGTATGTTGCTTGCTCTTCCCAATAGTTGGATTTAATTAAACTTTCAGAAACCATTCTTTTCATAACTATTTATGTACTGTTTTGAGTATTCTACACTCTTGAAAGTTGTTTGAAGTATTGGATAAGATTTGGAGGGGAATAGAAATTAAGAATGAACCAAAGAGACTACTGGATATGGACCATTTTATTAGAGGAAAATAATAATTAACTAAATTTACATTCTTCAGTTGCTTTGATATACACTGAAAGTATCTGCATTTGAAAGCAATAAAGAAACAATCTAAATGTAAACAGATCTGGGAGCTTAGTTTGTGGAGAATTGGAAAACGTTGGTTTAAAATCCGTAAATTTTATGTGAAACCAGGTCAGCAAATAAGACAACCTAAAAGTGGTGATTACATGCAACAAATGACAGCAATAGCAATTGAAATAGTTTTCAAATAAATACCTGCAGAATGGCTGTGTCGAAGGACAGGTTTTTCTGTAACATGTGACTGTAGTGGTTTCCATACCTAAGGATTTATCTGACATCCTCACACTTCCTTGACACTTTCACAAGATAGTTAGTAGTCACCCAGATTGAAATGGATTTTATTTACACTTAGGCTAGAATTGATAAGAATGACACCCTATCTTCAATGGAGTTAAGTGGTCTTACACAATAACCATTACAAATTCTATTTTTAGATTTCAGACTAATTTAATTAACCAAATTTAAATTTGTCAGCTGCTTGGATGATATTTAAGATCATAAAACCATAAGATACAGGAACAGAATTAGGCCATTTGGCCCATCTGTTTTCACTAAGGAAGACACAAGCAATCTCCCAGATGTATGGATGGGCCAAGGACATAGGGTAACAGAGGAAATGAAACAGATTGACATTCGGAAGGAAACGGTGATGAGAAGACTGATGGGACTGAAGGCTGACAAATCCCCAGGTCCAGATGGTCTGCACCCTAGGGTATTAAAGGAGGTGGCCCTGGAAATTGCGGATGCATTGGTAATCATTTTCCAATGTTCCTTAGATTCAGGATCAGTTCCTGAGGATTGGAGAATGGCTAATGTTATCCCACTTTTTAAGAAAGGAGGGAGGGAGAAAACAGAGAACTATCGACCTGTCAGCCTGACATCGGTGGTGGGAAAGATGCTAGAGTCCATTATTAAGGATGAAATAGTGGCATATCTAGATAGCAGTGATAGGATTGGGCCGAGCCAGCATGGATTTACCAAGGGTAAATCATGCTTGACTAATCTGTTGGAGTTTTTTGAGGATGTAACCAGGAAGTTAGACAGGGGAGATCCAGTGGATGTAGTGTACCTCGATTTTCAGAAGGCATTTGATAAGGTCCCACATAGAAGATTGGTGGGTAAAATCAAAGCTCAGGGCATCGGGGGGAAGGCATTGACATGGATAGAAAACTGGTTGGCAGATAGAAAGCAAAGGGTAGCGGTGAATGGGTGTTTCTCGGAATGGCGGGTGGTGACTAGTGGGGTGCCACAGGGCTCGGTTTTGGGACCACAGCTATTTACCATTTACGTTAACGATTTGGATGAAGGCATAGAAAATAACATCAGCAAATTTGCTGATGATACTAAGCTGGGTGGCAGTGTGACATGTGATGAGGATGTTAGGAGAATTCAGGGTGACTTGGATAGGCTGGGTGAGTGGGCAGATACTTGGCAGATGGCGTTTAATGTGAATAAGTGTGAGGTTATCCACTTTGGGAGTAAGAACAGGAAGGCAGATTATTATCTGAATGGTATAGAGTTGGGTAAGGGAGAAATACAAAGAGATCTCGGAGTCCTTGTTCATCAGTCACTGAAGGTGAATGAGCAAGTGCAGCAGGCAGTGAAGAAGGCTAATGGAATGTTGGCCTTTATTACAAAGGGAATTGAGTACAAGAGCAAGGAAATCCTCTTGCATTTGTACAGAGCCCTGGTGAGACCACACCTGGAGTATTGTGTACAGTTTTGGTCTCCAGGGTTAAGGAAGGACATCCTGGCTGTAGAGGAAGTGCAGTGTAGATTCACGAGGTTAATTCCTGGGATGTCTGGACTGTCTTACGCAGAGAGGTTAGAGAGACTGGGCTTGTACACGTTGGAATTAAGGGGATTGAGAGGGGATCTGATTGAAACATATAAGATTATTAAGGGATTGGACAAGATAGAGGCAGGAAATATGTTCCAGATGCTGGGAAAGTCCAGTACCAGAGGGCATGGTTTGAGAATAAGGGGTAGGTCATTTAGGACAGAGTTAAGGAAAAACTTCTTCTCCCAGAGAGTTGTGGGGGTCTGGAATGCACTGCCTCGGAAGGTAGTGGAGGCCAATTCTCTGGATGCTTTCAAGAAGGAGCTAGATAGGTATCTTATGGATAGGGGAATCAATGGATATGGGGACAAGGCAGGAACCAGGTATTGGTAGTAATTGATCAGCCATGATCTCAAAATGGCGGTGCAGGCTTGAAGGGCCGAATGGTCTACTTCTGCATCTATTGTCTATTGTCTATAAGACTGCTCCACCATTTCATCATGGCTGATCCATTTTCCTCTCAGCCCCAATCTCCTGCCTTCTCCTTGTTTCCCTTCATGCCCTGACTAATCATGAATCTATTAACCTCTGCCTTAAATATACCCAATGACTTGGCCTCTTAGGCTGCCTGTGGAAACAAATTCCACAGATTCACTGCACTCTGGCTAAATAAATTCCTCCTCATCTCCGTTATAAATGGATGTTTTTCTATTCTGAGGCTGGGTCCTCTGGTATTAGAATACCCCACCATAGGAAACGCCCTCTCCACATCCACACATTTGAGGCCTTTCAACCCTTGATAGCATACTCTGAAATTTTTTTGAATTCCCTTGAGTACTGGTCCAGGACCATCAAGCTCACCTCACATGGTAATTTTTCAATCCTGGAATCATTTTCCTGAACCTCTTTTGAACCCTCTCCAATGTCAATACATCCTTCCTTATATAAGGGGCTCAAAACTGCTCACCATGCTCCAAGTGAAGCCTCTTCAGTGCCTTATAAAGCCTCAACATTACACCCTTACTTTTAAATTGTCGTCCTCTCAAATTGAATGCTAGTATTACATTTACCTTCCTTTACACTGACTCAGCCTGCAAATTAACCTTCAGGGAATCCTAGATGTGGCTTTTGAAGTCTCAGCATCTCAGATTTTTGTGTTTTCACTCCATTTAGAAAATAGTCTACACTTTTATTTCTTCTACCAAAGTGCATGACCGTACACTTTCCAACACTTTATTTAATCTGCCATTTCTTTGTCCATTCTCCTAATCTAAGTCCATCTGCAGCCTCTCTGCTTTCTCAACATTACCTGCCCTCCACGTATCTTTGTATCATCCACAAACTTGGCCACAAAGCCATCAATTTCATCATCCAAATCATTGACATATAACATAAAAAGAGCCAGAACCAACATAGACCACAGAACACCACTAGTCACCAGCAACCAAACAGAAATGGCTACGTTTATGCCCACTCTTTGCTACCTGCCAATCAGCCACTGGTTTATCCATCTTTCCTGTAATACCATGGGCTCATAGCTTGTTAAGCAGCCTCATCTGTGGAACATTGTCTCGGCCTGAAATGTTAATTTCAAATAATTGCCAGTCCTGCCGAAGGGTCTCGGCCCGAAACATTGACTATTCTTTTCCAAGGATGCTGCCTGGCCTGCTGAGTTCCTCCAGCATTTTGTGTGTGTTGCTTGGATTTCCAGCATCTGTAGATTTTCTCTTGTTTGTGAAGGATCCTTTTATACACATTCTTTGCCTCCTGCCAATCATCCACTAGAATCTTACCTGTAATATCATGGGCTCTTAACAACTTATCAAAAGCATTTTGAACATCCAAGTACACACCATCCACCAATTTTGCTGTGTATCCTGGTTGTTATTTCTTCAAAGAATTCCAACAGATTTGTCAGGCAAGATTTTCCCTGATGGAAACCATACTGACTACAGCCTATTTTATGATGTTCCTCCAAGTACCTTGAATCCACATCCTTAGCAATCTACTCCAATATTTCCCCAAACACTGAGGTCAGACTAACTGACCTATAATTTCCTTTCTTCTATCTCTCTTCCATCTTGAAGAGTGGTGACATTTGCAGTTTTCCATTTCTCCGGAATTACACCAGAATCAATTCTTGAAAGATCATTACTAATGCCTCCACAATCTCTTCAGCTACCTCTTTCAGAACCATGAAGTTTAGACCATCTAGTCCCGTGACTTACCTACCTTCAGACCTTTCAGTTTCCTAAGCACCTTCTCCCTAATAATGGCAACTTCACATAATTCTGCCAGGTGACACTCTCAAACTGAGTTTGAACAGAGTATATTCAGGTCTTATCTCTTATTATCTTTCCTTTCAGTTAGTCCTGACGAAGGGTCTCGGCCCGAAACGTCAACAGTGCTTCTCCTTATAGATGCTGTCTGGCCTGCTGTGTTCCACCAGCATTTTGTGTGTGTTGTTTATATTCAGGTCATTTTTGTTTACTTTAGCACTGTGTTCTTTTCTTGGCTCTGGATTAGACATTTGTAATTTGTTCAAATGTCTGTGGAATATGTTCAAAATATTGAAAAAAATTTATTTTTCTGTTCAAGAAATTCTACCATAAGATGCACAATCTGGAATACTTGGATATCTCTCATTGCCTCTCAGTGTCTGATAAGAGTGTAAAGATTCTGGCTTTCTGTTGCCGAAGGCTCATTTCATTGAACATCGCTGGATGTCCAAAGGTACACTTAGGAGGTTGAACAAACTTTTTTGTTTTTCATACCCACTTCTTTTTCCCTGCATTCTTTCCTTATTTGTCCTTCTTAAGTAAAACAATTGTTTCCAAGAAGGTCACATAATTAGCCTGATCCCAAGTCACTTCCAATGCTATTCTTGGCCAGCTGAAATTTAGTTCTCTAATCTCTAGCAAGGCTGTTAACCTTCATTTAGAGCAAGTTGCAGCTGGTCAGCATGTAGCTTAAATTCAACTCTTTATACACTTTGGGCCTGCATAACAACATTCAGTGCTTATATGTGATAGGCTAAAGAAAAGAAGACTAGCTACACACGTTTGAAGTATAGTAATTGCAATATAAATTATTACACACTATTGGCTCGAACAAATTATTAAATATTTCAACAAAATGTAAATGGTTAATAAAGCCACTTTTGCAGTATGTCCAAGTATACTCAGTGGTCAGTTTATTAGGCACATGCACAACTGCTCTCCTGTGATTTTCAAGCACAACAGTCTCTAGACTCTAGAGAATGGTGTGAAAAGCAAAAAATATCCTTTGAGCAGCAGTTCGGTTGGTGAAATGCGTTGTTAATGGGAGAGGTTGGAGGAGAATGGTCAGACTGGTTCAGCATGTTCTGAGATTCTCAAAACATCCCATTTGAAACCAACAATCATTCCACAGTCAAAGTTACTTAGATCACATTTCTTCCCCTTTCTGATGTTTGGTCTGAACAACTTCTAAGATTCTCAAAACATCCCATTTGAAACCAACATATCTACATGCTTTTATGCATCGAGTTACTGCCACATGATTGGCTGATTATATATTGCATTAATGAGCAGATGTACAGATGCACCTAATAAAGTGGCCAGTGAATGTATTTCCATCTTCCATGTCCTTGCTAATTTAGTCTCCTGCCAATTTATCTCTTCAAATACCACATTGAGTTTTATATTAGCAAATTTGTATATACTGTATTGATGTCCTAACCTGCTAATTCTTATCTACCTATTAACCAATCCTCAATTCACCCCAGTATATTAACTATGATATTATGTGCTCTAATTTTGTTTTATAATCTCTTCTGTGGCACCTTGTCCATGTTAACTGACCAATCCTATTATAATTTTTGAAATGCACTGCTACCGCATGATAATAAATTTCAGCAGATTCCTTTTGTTAATGTCAGGCTAGCAGATCCATGGTTTCTTTACCTCTCTCTTATTCTTAAATAGATTATATTTGCTATTTTCCAATCTAGCCCACTGAATATTTCCCGCACTAGTTTTGTCAAGATCTTTCTGAAAATGTCAAAGTGCACTGGTTTAATGTTCAGAAGGTACATCCATGTCCTGGAATTTCCCTGGTCCTCCCCCAGTGCTCTAGATCTACAGAATGGGTGTCAGAAATCCCACCTAATTGGATTTTGCAGCAACCAAAATGCCATGAATAGTAGAACTCCCTTGTTCCTGACAATCCACATCCTTGCACTATTAACAGCACATGCTTGGAAAACTCAACTGGCCAGGCAAAATAGAAAGAGAAAACCAGAACCAGCTGGTTGAATATTTGATTCTGTAAGCACCACACCTGAAGAACTAGATACAGTTTTAGTTTCCATTTATCAAAGAAACAAAGACCTGACAGAGGAGTGCAATTTAACCATGTGGGCCTCTGGTAGAAGTGAGTGGCCTATAAAGAGAGATTGAGCACAGTAAGGCTACATTCATTGGAGCTTAGAAGAATGAAGCTTGTTCTCAGTACAACTAAAGGCTCTAAGAAGTGTTGACATTAGAAATACTGAAGAGTTGTGGTTAGTGTTAGTTTCAAAGCCAAGCATAAGGACTTGTATGAGAAGATACACTGACATTGAAAAAGTTCTGAATTGTTGGAATTCTGTACCACAAGTGCTCACTTATAGAGTCATAGAAAAATACCATGCAGAAACAGGCCCTTTGGCCCATCTACTCAATGCAAACCATTTAAACTGCCTCTTCCCATCAAGCTACACGTGTACCATTTAATCTAAATGAAAATACAGCTGGTGATTAGGAAAGCTAACATAACTTTTATGGCTTGAAACAGAAAAATTTGCAGATTCTGGAAGTCTTAAATAAAAATTGAAAGAATAATCTCTTCCCAGGTTTCCAGCCAGGTACAGGTATCAATTATAGCTGATGTTTCGATAACAAACTCTGTCATCTTCCCTGATGGAAGGTGGCAGAATTGGTCAACAAAATGTCCGTTATAATGGACACCTGTACCTGCTGCGAGCCCAAGAAGAGTTTATCTGTCATATATGTTGGGAAAGCACTAGATCCTTTTTTTAAATTGAAAGTTTTAGAAATCTTTAAAAAAAATTAAAAATATTGGCAATACAGGCAGCAACTGTGGAAACAGAAATAGAGTTAACATTTCAGCTTGAAGACCTTCAACCAGAACTGAAAAATTGAGAATGTAAGTCAGTTTTAAGGTGTAGAGGATGGGAGAAGGATGGATAGGACAAAGAGAATAACTCTGATAATGAAATACCACAATTAACCCTGATGAAGAATCTTCAGTCCGAAATGTTAATTCTGTTTGTCCTTCTACAGATGTTGTCTCGCCTGCTGAATATTACAGTAATGGGTGAGTTGTCTTATGAAGAAAGTTTGGGCAGACTAGGCTGTATCTCCTAAAGTTTCAAAAAATTGTGAGGGGACTTGATTGAAACATATAAGATCTGAGAGGTTTTGATGGAACGGATAGTGGAGAAGATATTTCCTCATGTGGGAGCATCTAAGACTAAGAGACATCTATTTACACACAACATGGAACAGTACAGCATACACCCTTCATTTCACAATGTTGTGCTGAACTAATTCAACCAATGACTCCTCCTTCTTCACATATTGACCATATCCATCCCTTTCCTGCATATTCATTTACCTATCTAAGAGTCTATTAAATGCACCTATGCCATCTGCTTCTACTACCACCACACCTAGCAGTGCATTCCAGACCTCCACCACTCTCTGTTTTAAAATTAAGACTTGCCTTCCACATCTACTTTGTACTTTCAAGTTCAAGTTTATTGTCATTCAACCATATACACATATATACTGGGAAATGAAACAACGTCCCTCTGAGACAAAGGTGTAAAAGTGCATAAATGACATATGGTTAAATATACAACAGTATGATACTACTAGCACTGTCATAAATAATATGCAATGGGAGGTAGTAGGATATTCAGAAGTCTCACAGACTGGGGTAAGAAGCTGTTTCCCAGCCTAACAGCCCTTGTTCTTATATTCAGCTTGACTGTAGGAGGTCAAAACGATTGTCAGATGAATGGGAATGTTCCTTGACAATGCCGAGGGCTCTGCAAATGCAGTGCTTCTGGTATATGTCCTGGATGAGAGAGAGGGGGTCAAGAGAGACCCCTCCTCTCACCTTAAATACCTGCCCTCTAATTCTAGACAATTAATATCTGGGGCTATCTATCTATGTTTCGCATAATTTTATAAACCACTATCAGATTTTCCCTCAGCCTCCTCTGATCCAGAGAAAATAGCCTAGCTTGTTCATCCCTTTTTATGGCACTTGTCCTGGTAAACCTCTGCACCCTCTCCAAAGACTCCTCATCCTTCTTATAACGAGGCAGACAGAATTGAATGCAATATTTTAAAAGTGGCCTAACTACAGTTTTATAAAGCTATAATATAACTTATGGGCTCTTAAACACAGTGTCTCAACTAATAAAGGCAAGTATGTGCCATATGTCTTCCTTTACCTACCTACCCACCTGTGCAGCCACTTATAAGGAACCATGTACCTGACTTGAAGATCTTTCTGTTCATCAATCATTAAATAAGGATCCTGCCATTAACTACATACTTTCCCTTTACTTTGCATCTTCTAGAGTGCAGCACATCACAATGGCTTAGATTAAACTCTGCCTGCCATTTCCCTGCCCATATCTATAACTGATCTGTATTCCACTGTATCCCTTGGCAATCTTCTGTACAATCCACCATCAATCTTTGTGTTATCTGCAAGCTTACAACATTTTCATTCAAATCATTTATATAAATGACAAACAACAGAGGTCTCAGTATAGATCCCAATGGAACATCACTAGTCACAGAACTCCATCTGGCCTAAGACCCATCATTTAAGACACAAACTAGACAATTTTGTTTCTCTCATAAGGTCATGAATCTTATGAACTAATTTCCTCAAAGGCTGATGGAGGTAGACTCTGAATATTTTCAAGGTAGACATAGATATATATATCTGAAAACTCAACTTGCATCTTTTACTTCACAGATGCTACACCGTTTGCTGAGTTCCTGCAGCATTCTGTTTTTGTGGTAGATACATTGTTGATAATCAAGTTGCTGAAATGTAACCTTAATCAGTTTAGATGCAGATTTGAGGATATAGTGAATTTACCTATTGACCTATTCTATGGCAAAGCAAGGTTGAGGGACCATATGGCCTACTCCTGCTCTTAATTTACATGTTTGGATGATGAGTTTCCAAGACCAATAATGGAAGTGAAAACAGTTTCAGTTATTATAGAAAATGTTTTTATGCCACTGTTTTTGGACTGGGAGGATCAGAAATATTTACAGCCCTAATATTCCTTGCCTACCATACCATGACCAAAGATTCTAACACTGGATCCCTTCCCCTATCTTCCATTGTCAGAAATGAGTACACTAGTTGACCTTGTTAACTGAAATGGTGTTGAAATTTGACCATTTGTCACTACTTTAGCTTTGGGATTAGTATTTAAGGTTTTAATCCATTTTATAAAAGATACTCCTAATCCATATTTTTCCAATACCTTAAATAAAAAATCCCATTCCAATCTATCAAATGGTTTTTCTGCATCTGAAGCAACTGCCACGCTCATTTCCTCCCTCTTTTGCGCTAAATGAATTATACTAAATAACCAAGTTACATTATCTGCCGATTGTCTATTTTTAATAAATCCTGTTTGATCCATATGTACTAATTTTGGTAAGCATTTAGATAATCTGTTAGATAAGATTTTTGCTATTATTTTATAGCAAACTAGGCAAGGTTGTCCATTATCACCTGCTTTATTCGTGTTGGCGATAGAGCCATTAGCTGAATTAATTAGAATGGACCCAGACATTAAGGGTTTCAGAGTTAATCAGGAAGAATACAAGATTAACTTATTTGCTGACGATGTTCTGCTTTATTTAACAAACCCATTGCACTCGTTGCGTAAATTATCCTATAGATTAGAAGAATATGGGAAAATATCAGGTTATAAAATAAATTGGGATAAAAGTGAAATTTTACCTCTTACTAAAGGAGATTAATGTCAATGTCGATTAATAACTCAATTTAGATGGCCGGCAAATGGTATAAAATATTTAGGTATAAGAGTTGATAATGACATAAAGAATTTATATAAATTAAATTACTTACCACTATTGAAAAAATTTCAAGAAGATCTTGATAAATGGATGGTATTACCAATAACATTAGTAGGTAGAGTAAATACCATAAAAATGAATATATTCCCTAGACTACAATACTTATTTCAATCACTACCAATACATCTACCCCAGAAGTTTTTTCAAGAGTTAAATAAATATGTGAGGAAGTTTCTTTGGAAAGGTAAGATGTCAAGAATATTGTTGGAAAAATTGACATGGAAATTTCATCTAGGAGGGTTACACCTTCCAAGTTTTAAGAATTATTATAAAGCAAATCAACTTAGATTTATTGCATCTTTTTTTGAGAAAGATAGACCGGCATGGAATAGAATAGAACTAGATAAATAGGAGAAAATACACCAGAAGATTTTATATATAAATGGGAATCTAAATGGATACGGGAGAAGAAAGAATCTCCTATATTAAAACATTTGATTGACTTATGGAATAAGATAAATGTTGACGATGAGACAAAGAAATCCTTATTAGCAAAGAGATCTTTAATTCAAAATAGACTTATTCCTTTTACAATGGATAATCAACTTTTATATAATTGGTTTCAAAAAGGGATTAGATATATAGGAGATTGTTTTGAAGGAGGTATATTAATGTCATTTGATCAATTAAAGAATAAATATAAAGTATCAAACAACACTCTTTTTTGTTACTTTCAACTAAGGGCTTATTTAAGAGAAAAATTAGGTCAAACAATGTTATTGCCGAAATCTAATGAAATAGAAATTTTAATTCAAAAAGGAAAGATTAAAAAAATTATCTCTTGTATGTATAACTTGATTCAAAAACAGGCAATTAAACAAGGAGTCCATAAGTCAAGACAAAAATGGGAAAGTGACTTCAATATTAAAATTGAAGAAACAAATTGGTCAAGACTATGTCTTGATAGTATGACAAATACAATAAATGTCCGGTTAAGATTAGTGCAATATAATTTTTTACATCAATTATATATTACACCACAAAAAATAAATAAATTAAACCCAAATTTATCCGATCAGTGTTTCCGATGTAACCAAGAAATTGGTACTTTTTTACATTCTACTTGGTCTTGTTCTAAAATTCAACCTTTTTGGACAAATTTAAGAGTTTTATTGGAACAAATTATTGGAACACAACTTCCACATAATCCAATATTACTTTTACTAGGCGATATTGAAGGGATAAAACCGAAACCCAAATTGAATAAGTATCGGAAAGAATTTATAAAAATTGCACTGGCAGTAGCCAAAAAGGCTATTGCAGTTACTTGGAAATCGGATACATACTTAAGTATAGATCGTTGGAAGAAAGAAATTTATGGCTGTATTCCACTTGAAAAAATTACTTATAATTTAAGAGATAAATATGAAACATTTTTGAAAATTTGGCACCCTTATTTACAAAAGACACGATTAAATATATAGGTGCTCCGAAGATGAAATAATTGGTTATTTGGGGAAAGAAATAAATATATATACTAAAGTTATTACGAACTCCATGGAGCATGAGGGGATCTTCCAATATCCAGGCACTCTTTCTTTTTTTTACTTTCTTTCTTCTTTTTTTTTCTATAGGGATGTTAGGGGGGAGGGGTTAAGGGGAAGGAGGATGGGTAATATACATTTTTTTCATATACTTTTATTTCTGTAATTACTTGAAAACGCAATAAAAAAGTTTAAAAAAAAAGAAATGAGTACACAACCTAGGCTAATAGTCATAGTAAATTAGTTCCTTGGGGAGTTTTGTGCTGACTGTTTTAACAAAATGCTGCATTTACAAAATGAGATTTTATATTTTGTTTTGTATTTATTGATCCATCAGATTACTAACTTAAGTATACAATACCTGGCTGGAGTTTGCCATTATATTTACTTCTTGGATATCTCAGGTTGTGTCAAGCTTACTGATTCGATATTTCCATTCTTAAAGAAAGGCTGCAAAAAGCTACGTATCCTCATCATGCTGTATTGCTCACAGATCACAAAGTAAGTATAATATTTGCAAGGGTTATTCAAGTCTTGTGTTTCCTTGTGCTTATACATACATTCAGAGAACAAAATCAAAGTAAATAATTACCCAACCTAAAAATAGAATCTCTGTGAGTTTGACCAGTTGCCCAATCTACAAAAGGGCATTGCAAACAATAATGCCGGTGGTGTAGAGGACTTCGAGGCGAGTGGTCCTGAGTTCAAATCTGTGCTGGGTTGAACGCCGAGTTAGCAACTTGGCCTTATTTAAAAAACAGGCAAACATGCTAAAGAAATGGCAAGGTTGCCACCAGAGTGCCACATGGCACAGAAAGGAAGAACAAACAATAATATCTATTTCTGCAACTGACCTCAGAACACTTTGAAAATGGAAGTATGGAGGGGTGGAGGAAGGGTGTGGGTCAAATAGACAGTCTTTTTGAAAGTAGTTTTGAAAACAGACTGAGGAAAACTGACACTGTGGTAGTTAGTTAAGTGACATACAAAACATTGCAATGTCAAAGAGGAAGCCATTGACCTCTCCTAACCCCTCAAAGTTGTTCTATCACTCGTTTGATTGATGGAACAACCTCAGTGGGTTAGGAAAAGTCCATGGGTGGGAGTGTAGTGAGAACCCACAAGATGCTCTCTTTGTGGTATGAGTCATTCTGATTTTTATATACCATATAGAACTTTTTCCTTCCTGAAACTTGCAGACCTGGCATTGGAAGAAGCAGACAGGAGTGGGGAATATAAATTGACTCTCAGATGTTTACTGATGATTCAATATAGGCTCAATTGTAGGCAATGACTTTGACAACCAAAGAAAATAGATGGCCAATCATTTAAGAATCCAGAGACTCCTTCCGGGACCTAGGCTTTGCACTCATGCTTGACTACAAGTCAGTATGAAAATAATTTTGCACCACTTTCTTTGGGTGTTCTGTCTCCTAAAATTGTTTAGCTCTTAAGATTTATACCATGTGGGCCTTTGTCAATTCAGTGTGGTGGCACCAGTAATGCTAGGTGACTTTTAATATTTGAATCTACTGTAAAGTTTGCCTGACATATTGCTGAGCAGAATGCAGCAACCAAAGATAGTAAACCAATTTAATCTAGCTTTAATCCATTCTTGATAAGCAAGTGAAGTTAAAATTGAGATAGTCTAATCAATTTGAGGAGGACTTGCATGGGAGCTAACAGTTTTACCTCCATTCATGTTTGCTCCTTTATTGTAGCATTCTTTATGTTCATTCTACTAAAAATAGTGATATTTGGCAGTCCATCTAAACTGCCAAGCCTTATACTTAGGGAAGATTTTTCTCCAGATTCCTACTGCAGGATGATAATAGGGTATAGGGCTGATCTTCGTTTGGTGCATGCCTGGGCATTAAATTCTAGAAGTGATAGTAACTTGCACTTGTTTTTACAATGCAGCAATAACTTTTAGCTGTTATGTGAACTGCTATTAAGGAAGGCAATTTGAGAAGTTTATCATTAGGTTCAAATAGGCTGCAGAGGGTTGTAAATCTAGTCAGCTCCATCTTGGGTACTAGCCTACAAAGTACCCAGGACATCTTCATTGACTGGTGTCTCAGAAAGGCAGCGTCCATTATTAAGGACCCCCAGCACCCAGGGCATGCCCTTTTCTCACTGTTACCATCAGGTAGGAGGTACAGAAGCCTGGAGGCACACACTCAGCAATTCAGGAACAGCTTCTTCTCCTCTGCCATCCGATTCCTAAATGGACATTGAGTCCCTGGAACTACTTCACTTTTTTAATATACAGTACTTCTGTTTCTTGCACATTTTTAAATCTATTCACTATACATATACTGTAATTGATTTATTTATTTATTGTTATTTTTTATTTTTGTTTCTTTGTTTATTTATTTACTTATTTTCTCTTCTGTATTATATATTGCATTGAACTGCTAACAAATTTCATGTCACATGCCGGTGATAATAAACCTAATTCTGATTCTGACATAAAGTGACTAAGAAACAGCCAAATATGAAATGGAAGGGAAGAAACCATCTTGTCCAGCAAACCCATTTCTTAAGTGGTTTATGAATATGGACTTGCTTACCTTCTTATCTGATGATTCAACCCTCGTCCTGTAATACTTTCTGTTTGGAAGAACAACAATATTTGAGCCAAGTTTAGCAAAAACAAATATATTTTTAATTTCACATCACAACGAAGAATTCAAGGACACCACAGAAATTCATATATCCTTCTAATCACAGCTAACCCTCTTATTACCATCCATAATTACGAATCTTTTCCTGTTAGGAAATTGCTGAGCTGTTGTTTTTAAAGCTCTGAGGAAATTCAAACCCACCGCATGATTCAATACTATGTTCCAGAAAGTGATGACTTAAAGTTGCTAACCTCTAGGTTTATCATCATACATATGTCTTTAATATGCATGTTTAGTTCTCCTTGTACTACCCAAAACAAGTATTCTATTCAATGGACAGAAATTGATGCCTCCTTCATTGTGAATACCTTCATCTTATCAATGCTCCCATCCAGTCCTACATGGTAAGGTAATATCTCTAGCTCACAGCTAATGTCTAATATTTTTATTATAATTTTCTTTACCACAATTCCCAATATGTTTAAAAATGCCATTCACAGTATTAATGAATATTTCTGCTTTTCCTCCTCTAAAATTTGTTCTATCACCTATTATCCATTGAATCCTCCAAGCAGTGTGCCACATGCCTCTGTCATAAGAAAGAAGCAATTATTATAGGGAACCATTCATTCTGCTGTTTTCATTTAAAATCAAAGAAAGGGAAAATTTGATCAGAGAATGACATTGCAATAACAGTAACAAGCACAAGTTGAGAAATTACAAAACTTGAGATTTAGAAATGGAGTCCCCTAATTTGCACAACACACACAAAATGCTGGAGGAACTCAGCAGGTCAGGCAGCATCTATGGGAATGAATAAACAATTAGTATTTCAAGTCCTGAAGAATGATCTTGGTCCAAAACTTTGGCTAGTTACTTATTTCCATGGGTGCTGCCTGATCTGCTGAGTTCCTTGTGTGTGTGTTGTTCTGGATTTCTGCTATCTGCAGAACCTCTTGTGTTTCTAATTTGCACAGCAGCACTTGCAAACATTGCTTAAGGAAACCATGAGATTCATTAATGTGCATCAATTGTGCAAACTTCTTAAATGAGCCAGTGGATTCAAAGACAAGAATTGAAGGAAAATTTGAACCAATTGTAATGGCAAGTAACATACACAACTAACATCATAAATTGGCATTGTATTGCTGTGAAATGAGTGCTTGGTAACAAATGCAGTATATAGTTTTGAAAGGCACGAGGTTTTTCCATTTAAAAATATATTTCAATTATTTGGATGGGGAAAATAAATGTAGCATTTCCAGCTGGGGGAGAAGAAGGGGTTACAGGAGGTAGTGGTGGGGGTGGGTGGAGAAGTGTAAGCTGTGAGAAGGACACAAAGACAAAGAGGTAAGTTAGACTCTTGGTAGGTGCAATTTATCATAGATTAAAGTGAGGTTATCTGCTTTAGCTATGTAAACAGAATGGTAATAAATTGGAAAAAGGAAGCTGCGACAACATGAGTGTTATAAAAGATAGACCTGTACAGCCTAGGAACAGGCCATTTGGCCCACAGTGTTGTGGCGAACCAACTAAAAAGCAAATCAAAAACACCCAAACACTGATCCCTCCTACCTACGCCATCATACATATGTTGAACATATCTCTCCATCTTCCTTGCATCCATATGCCTATCCAAACATCTCTTAAAAGCCTCTGAGGTATTTACCACCATACTAAGCAGTGCATTCCAGACATCTAAGGCTCTCTGAGTAAAAACACTTACCCCTCACATCCCCTTTGAATCTACCCCATCTCACCTTCAATGCATGCCCTCTGGTATTATCCATTCCAACCCTGGGTAACAGATACTCTCTGTCCACTCTATTTATGCCTCTCAAAATCTTGAAAACCTCTAGCAGATCTCCCCTTAGCCTCCAATACTCCAGAGAAAACAACCCAAGTTTATCCGTTCTTTTGTGATAGCACATGCCCTTTAAACCAGGTAGCATCCTGATGAAGGGTCTCGGCCCGAAACGCCAACAGTGCTTCTCCCTATAGATGCTGCCTGGCCTGCTGCATCCCACCAGTGTTTTGTGTGTGTTGCTTGAATTTCCAGCATCTGCAGATTTCCTCGTGTTAGCATTCTGGTAAATCTCTTCTACACCCTCTCCAAAGTTTGGCATACTTTCTATAGACGGGTGACCAGAACTGTACACAATACTCCAAATGTGGCCTAACCAAAGTTTTATAAAGTCGTAACACAACTTCTGGACTAATAAAAGCAAGTATTCTATAAACCTTCTTAGCCACCTTATCGATCTGTGAGCCACCTGGTTGGGTGTGTTTTGTTATTGATTCTATTGTGTTTCTTGTGATTGCCCACAAGAAAATGAATCTATGAGTTGTATACGGTGAGATATATATACTTTGATAATAAAATTACTTTTAAGTTTTGAACTTTGGTGTATAGGTGTACCTAATAAATTTCCATCACAGGCACAAGCCTCCCCACTGTCATACTTATTAATTCCTTGCCCACTTTCTCTGGATTCAAGCAAAAATTCCATCCTTTGTCCTTAAGTGTTCTTAGCCTCTCCCTAGTTACAGTCTTGTTTTAAATGTAAAATGCCTTGGAATTCTATTTAATCCTGCTTGACAAGGTCATTTCATGGCTTTATTTTAAGGCCTCCTGATTTCCTTCTTGTACTCCAGACTCTGAAAGCAAGCATTTAGGTGTAGTAAGCAATTCGGAGAACAGATAGTATGTTGGCCTATGTTTTGAATTTGAAGACAAGAGTGGGGATGTATTGCTGGAGGTGGATTGCGCCTTGGTGAGATAAAATATGACATTATGTCTGTATTTTTGGTCTAACTGAGAAAGGAAATTCTTGTCAAGGAGGGAATGTGACAAAGATTTTCTACACAGATTTCTGGGATGGCAGCACTGTTGTATGATAAGATTGGGTTGGTTAGGCCTATGTTCATTCGAGCATAGAATTGTACGAGAGGGAATCTCATAGAAACCTATAAAATTCTAACAGAACTGGTCATACTAGGTAAAAGGAAGATGTTTCTGATAGCTGGAAAGCACAGAACTGAGGAAATAGCCTCAGGTTACAGAGCACACATTTAGAACCAAGGTAAGAATGTTCTAGATCCAGAGGATAACAAATTGGTGAAATTCTACACTGCTGAAGGTACTTCAGATCATGTTATTAAATATATACAAGTGGATACAAATATATACAAGTGGGTTCATTACTTGATGCCAAAGGGATCAAGGGAAATGGAGAACTGCACTGAAATAAGGAACAGGGTACAGGTCAGCTACAATCGTGTTTGAATGTTGGAGCAGGCCCAGGTAGTTGAACGGTGTACACTTGCTCCTATTTTCTCTGCTTCGGCTATTTTACCTGGAAATGGGAGTAAAACCTACAAGGGTATTAGTGAATAAAAACCTTACATCACCATAACAAAGATGCTGGACATGGTTTAAATAAAGTAGCTGAATTTATACCTTCATGTCCTTCAACTGTCTACAATGTATTAACCAACCTGATCAATATCTTCATGATACTCATCCTTTTCCTTTGCTTCAGGGCTCTCAAAGCAAGAATTCAAGCCTCTAAGGACTAGATGGGATACAGTTGTGTTTAGGAAAATTTCCATAATCAGTTATTTATTGCTATTTATTTATATTTGCATTTGCACAGTTTGTTGTCTTCTGATTGATCTTTCATTGATCCTGTTATAGTTACTGTTCTCTAGATTTGCTGAGTATTCCTGCAGGAAAATGAATCTTAGGGTTGGGTGTGGTGATATATAAAATTTATGTTGGAAGCTAATCTAAGGGACTGGATATATGAGTATTTGGATAGATATGGACTCATTAGGGATAGTCTGCATGGCTTTGTGCGTGGTAGGTAATGTCTAACCAATCTTATAGAGTTTTTTCCAGTAAGTTCCCAGGAATAAGACAGGGCAGATGACTGAAGTTTGTGCAGGGAAACATTTTCCAGCTAGTGATCATAATACCATCAGTTTCAAAGTAAATATGGAAAAAATATAGGTCTGGTCTGTGGGTTGAGATTCTAAATTTGGAGAAAGGCCAATTTTAATGGTATCTGAAAGGATCTGGCAAGTGTGGATTTGGACAGACTTTTTTTTGGCACAGGTGTGCTTGGTAAGTGGGAGGCCTTCAAATGGAAATTTTGAGAGTAGAAATATGTATGTGCCTGTCAGAATAAAAGTTAAAGGTAGCAGGTTTATGGAACCATGGTTTTTGAGAAATATTTGAGGTCCTGGATAAGGAAACAAAAAGGTACAAATGAGGTTCTTATGGAATATAATAAGTACTGTGAGAGACACTTAAGAAAGCAATCAGGAGAGAGAAAAGAAGGCATGAGGTTGTCCTAGCAGACAAGGTGAAGGAGAATCCTAAGGAATTCTACAGATACGTTACGAACAAAAAGGATTACAAGGGACAAAATTGGCCGTCTGGAAGATCAGAATGGTGAACTGTGTGTGGAGCCAAAAGAGATGGGACAAATCTTAAATTGATTTTTTTTGCATCTGTATTTACTCGGATGACAGACACAGAGTCTATAGAAGTAAGGCAAAGCAACAGTGAGATTATAGACCCTATTCAGCTTACAGAGAAGGAGGTGTTTGCTGTCTTGAGGCAAATTAGGGTGGATAAATCCCCAGGCCCTGATAAGTTGTTCTCTTGGATCCTGTGGGAGGCATGTGCAGAAATTTCCGGGGCCTTAGCAGAGATATTTAAATTACTCTTAGCAACAGGGGAAGTACCAGAAGAGTGGAGGATAGTTAATGTTGTTCTGCTGTTTAAGAAAGGCTCTAAGAATAAACCAGGAAATTATAGGCCAGTGAGCCTGACATCAGAAGTGGGAAAATTATTGGAAGCTAATCTAAGGGACTGGATATATGAGTATTTGGATAGATATGGACTCATTAGGGATAGTCTGCATGGCTTTGTGCGTGGTAGGTAATGTCTAACCAATCTTATAGAGTTTTTTCCAGTAAGTTCCCAGGAAAGTTGAAGAAGAAAAGTCAGTGGATGTTGTCTACATGGATTTAAGTAAGGCATTTGACAAGGTCCCGCATGGGAAGTTCGTCAAGAAGGTTTAATCATTTGCCATTCATGATGAGGTAGTAAATTAGATTAGACATTCACTTTGTGGGAGAAGTCAGAGAGTGGTTATAGATGGTTGCCACTCTGACTGGAGGCCTGTGATTAGTGGAGTGTTACAGAGATGGGTGCTGGGACCGTTGTTGTCATCTATATCAATGATATAGATATAATGATATAATGATAATGATATATTTCTGGATGATAATGTGGTTAACTGGATCTGCATATCTGCGGATGACACCAAGATAGGGGCTATGGTCGACAGCAAGGAAGACTACTAGAGCATGCAGCAGGATCTGGACCACCTGGAAAAATGGGCTGAGAAATAGATAGATAGATAGATACTTTATTCATCCCCATGGGGAAATTCAACTTTTTTCCCAATGTCCCATACACTTGTTGTAGCAGAACTAATTACATACAATACTTAACTCAGTAAAAAAAAATATGATATGCATCTAAATCACCATCTCAAAAAGCATTAATAATAGCTTTTAAAAAGTTCTTAAGTCCTGGCGGTAGAATTGTAAAGCCTAATGGCATTGGGGAGTATTGACCTCTTCATCCTGTCTGAGGAGCATTGCATCGATAGTAACCTGTCGCTGAAACTGCTTCTCTGTCTCTGGATGGTGCTATGTAGAGGATGTTCAGAGTTATCCATAATTGACCGTAGCCTACTCAGCGCCCTTCGCTCAGCTACCGATGTTAAACTCTCCAGAATGGCAGATTGAATTCAATGTAGTCAAGTGCAAGTGGTTGCACTTTGGTAGGATCAAACACAATGACAGGTAGGACACTGAGGAGTGTGGTAGAACAAAGGGATCTGGGGATACAGGTCCATAATTCATTGAAAGTGGTAGTATAAGTAAATAAAGCTTGTGGCATGTTGACCATAAGTCAAAGCATTGGGAACAGGAGTTGGGATGTTATGTTGAAGTTGTATAAGATGTTGGTGAGGCCTAATTTGGAGTATTGTGTCTAGTTTTGGTCACATACGCACAGGAAGGAGTACAGAGAAAATTTATAAGGATATTGCTGGAACTAAGGGACCTGAGTTTTAAGGAACAATTGAATAAGTTAAGATTATTGCTTGGAACGTAGCAAACTGAGTGGAGATTTGATTAAGTTATACAAAGCTATGAGGGGTATAGATAGAGTAATTGCAAACAGGCTATTTCCACTGGGTTTGGGTGGAATTTCAGCTAGAGGTCATGGGCTAAAGGTGAAAGGTGAAAAGTTTAAGGGGAACACGAGGGAATCTTCTTCACTCAGAGGGTTGTGAGAGTGTGAAGTGAGCTGCCAGTGCAAGTGGTGCATGCGAGCTTGGTTTCAATGTTTAAGAGAAGTTTGGATAGGTCCATGGATGGCAGGGATAAAGAGGGCTAAGGTCTGGGTTCAGGTCAATGGGGGTAGGCATTTTAAATGGTTTGACATGAACTAGGTGGGCCAAAGGGCTGTACTTTATATTACTCCAAATAAATAAATATGTTGATCTACAGGTACTATGCATTCCATAGTTCTGAGATGGATTGGGGTCACTGCTTGGCACAGGGTGTGAAGTCTTATTATTCATTTTATTATCAAAATATGTAGAGGTACGCAGAATACAACTGAGATTTGTCTTCTCCAGATAGCCATAAAATAAAGAAAATCATACAAGTAGTTGAAAGAAAGACATCAATTCCCCATCATGAAAAGAAAAAGAAACAGAATATTGCAGACCCCAAACCTCCTCAAACACTCCCTCGCACAAAAACTAATAGATCAGCCCACCATGTGGCAACAAGAAAGAATGGGAGAGAACACATTAAAAAAAATTGAACTGAAAGAGGCTAATATGAACTACAGTTAGTTTGAGCTACAGTCCACTCCATAAATCTCAGAATTTCGATAGCATTTCCAAGAGCATCATGAACCAGCAGCCATTCCAAGGGCAGCAACTCAAACCAGCAGCCCCTCCAAGGACAGCAACTTGAGCCAGCAGCCCTTTCGAGGGCTGTGACACAAACTAGTGGCCCCTGCGAGGCAATGACATGAATCAGCGGCCCCTCCGAGGGCAGTGATACAAACCAGCAGCATTGGTTGATTCCAGTTCACACTAGAGTTGGGGCAACGTTAAATCATATTTGCTATGAATGTAGCATGTAGAAATGAAGGAAACATATCTGGTAAGTCTGCTCATTGAGCCAGAAACTCCTGGTTCTTGAGGCCAGCAATGAAAATGCACATGTTGAAGCCATAAGGATAAATTTGTAAGATGAAGCAAAAATTGCAGAGAATAAAAATGAAATGCTGAAAACACTCAGCAGGTCAGACAGCTTTATTGAAAAGAGAAACAGAGTTAATGTTTTGTAAAATTAGCAAAGGGAGAAAACAGATTTCTTTTAAATTAAGGGGGAATGAGAAAAGGGAAGGATAGGATAAAGTTATATGTGTGAAAGAGGTTTCTGTGAGGTAAGTTGAGCAGATCCTCTGGTCAAATAGATTAATGGGATAGAAAGTTGACTAAAGAAGTGTAATGTGCAAAGCTACAATATTCAATGTAATGAGCCAATGAAGGCAAATCCGAATAATTAAAGTTCCAATTCTTTAGTACTGTACCAGGAGTTGGTAATAAAAAAAGATGAAGTTTCGGACATTTATGTGAAGTACTGAGATGTTACACTATATTTTCATCTTAAGCTTCAAGATTCACTTCATGATATGGACTTATCTGCTGTTTTCCTTCTCAACCTCAGCAGATGTTATACTTATCTTTTAGCCATTTCATTAGTGATTAATTTCTGGGAGACAAATTTAAAACCCGACAGGATTTGCACTGGAGGGGCTTTATGTGGAAAAAAAAAATGGCCAGCTTCAAACCAGTACTTCTGGATGTAAGTCACAGCACAAGATGTCTTACAATTTACCTAAGTCCAACTGTCTTAATAGTGTTTATTGATTCAATAAGTAGCTTTTAATATTTTATCAAAGGAAATATTTGTTGAATATTTCATTGAATTGGATATGGAAGGAGAAAGGAAAATGTAGTGTTCCTCTTCATCTGCATTCATTATGGGAACTGTAAAAAGGCAAGAGCAAAGCCCTATATCCATCAATAAGCATAATTTTGTGCAAAATATTGAAACAAGTAGACTACGACCCAGCACAATGGGGCTTTTGGGCAACTGTGCTGATCTGCATGAAACATATGCTTCACTAGATACAATTCATTTTTACCCTCCTGTCCTCCACTTTTTAACTTGTACTCTGCATCTTCACTGGAGAATTTGCTTACTGCATCTAATAAATGTTCTGTTTCTCGAATTTAGGCAAACGGTCAAAGCAACAACAAATATCCAGCAATTGGAATATAGTGATGACAATCCTCCTGTATGGTTCGGATATGATGAACGAGGAAACCTCTTAGTCACCAAAAAGGATGATGATGAAAGTAACTAAAAATGTAATGATCAGAATTCTATGAATGCTAGAATTCCAGATATACAGTACTTTATAATAAGTGTACTGAATCTTTAACTGTGATTGATTCATTTAGTATCAAAAAAATTTAAAAGTAGTACTCTATTTTGCTGATGATAAAAATTGAAGAATTCATAATTATCTTAAATTGTTTTCATACAAACTGTAATTATAATTAGAGCTGTATCAATAATGTATATGTTTCTAAGCTATAACCCTGGTATTTCAGGGGTCACAGGTTGCAGTTCTTTATGATTTATTTTACACAATTCTCGCTTAGTTAGGCTTTTTTAACCTGACTATTTCTAAACTTGATGTCTTGTTCTACTCAATCTTCTGCTGGATTTTCAAGCTTTTTTAAAAATTGAAATGTAAAATGAAACAGTTGTAAAAAAATTCCATATAACAAAAAGTTGTTTCAAATGTTGAAGGTCTTACTTAATATATAACTGAATAAAATAATTTGAGCTACTGAGCTGAACATGAAGAACCTGCTCTAGATTAATATTCAAAGCAAAAAATAAAATTATATCTGACAGGAAAGATCAACGACCCTCATATATGGAAACAATCATATGAATCCATTCTTCTGATTATCTATGTGTTATGTACAACCTGAAGCCTTAATGGAAACATCTGTAAGATGAAGCATGTGGAAATCCATATGAGGATAAGCCATTTATTTTGCAAGTTCTTGCTGACCTTTCATTAAATTTGATTTGCAGCCTCTTTTTCTGCTCCTGCCACCTGTGCGTAACTGCTACAATGATGGTTGATGGTTCAATGTATAGGTTGAAATATGAAAAGTGTGGTGATGGGAGAGGAAACTATTTTTATAACATTTTGTGTGTACAACAATGAATCACTCTTGTTTATTTAAGTTTCTCTCTCTATTGTTACAGGTGAAGAAGACTTCAACCTTTGCAATCAGTTTAAGAACATTCCCCTCTAGTTCCTCCCTATTTTACCACTAACTGGTTTCTCCATCTGCTCCTTTTGACTTGGTCTGCAAACATTTAAAGGGGCTACAACTCATGTTCCTGTCACCTCACCTCCACTTAAACCCTACTTTTCCCAGAATACTTATTTATAGCAGAAATATCATACCTCAGTCTCTTTCTCACCAAGCTCCTAAATTTTATTTATTTCCACCCTGGAATTCAGACTCCATTTTAAAGAACCAGCTACTCTCTCATCCCTAACATAACACAAGTTTTGGGTCCGCACAATGCTGACCCTCCAATTCCAACTTTGTAACCTTTTCTCAGCTTCAGTCCATATAGTCATAGCTCTGTAGTTGAGTACCCAGAGAATTGTTACAGCATAGAAGGTGACAAATAGATAATCAGGTCTACACCAGCTCTTTCCACATTGACTTATAAATAATTCTCTTTCAAGTTTGTATTCACTTCCATTTTGAAGGCACTGATTGATTGCTTCCATCTTTCCCATTGCTATTCCCTGGGTAAGTTTTTCTTTTTGATCAAAATATCAAACATCCACTTGTTCTTAGATTCAATGACACAGTGGTAGGATTAGCTTCCCCATTTATCCAAACCAGGCATGATCTTGTACTGCTGTATCAAATTCCCATATGACTTACCATGCTAATTTTCCATGCCTCTCTATAACCTCACCTCATTCCTAAACTATGGCAAATTGGGTTTGAGATAGTTTGACCTCCAATAACCACAACCATTTTTCTTTGCGTAAGGTAGGATTGTAGTGATTGAAACATTTTCCCCTTCATATATATTGGCTTCAGTTTTGTCAGAGCTAGGAAGTCAAAAGGAGCCTTAATGTCTAGTTTGTCATTCTTATCCACCCCTGGAATTCTGCTTTTGATTCATGTTTGGATCAACGCACTGAAGAACTTCAGAGCCAAGTGATCCTGAAAAAAAAAATCAACAAGCAGGTTATGGGCAAGTCCCTGACTGTGCTGTTGATGATGGTTTCCATCATTTTGCTAATAAGTGGCCGATTGAGCAAAATTTTCCAGAATGGATTTGTCCCTTTTGTGAACAAGACTCCCCTGGGAAATTTCTCACAGTGCCAATGATCCAAGTTCAGTTCCTGCCCCTGCCTGTAAGTTTGTGCATTCTTCCTGTGGGAATCCTCCCACATTCCAGATGTACAGGTTAGGTTGTAAATTGTAGACATGCTCTGTTGGTGTTTCCAACTCTTGCAGGCTGCCTCCAGCACATTCTTGGTCTGTGTTGGTTGTTGACACTTATGTAAATTGCAAGTCATTTTGTGTTGTGACTTACATCCAGAAGTACTGGTTTGAGCTGGCCATTTTTTCCCCACATAAACTCCCTCCAGTGCAAATCCTCTCTGGTTTTAAATTAGTTTCCCAGAAATAAATCACTAAGACAATGGCTAAAAGATCAGTAAAACAGCATCTGTTGGGGTTGGGAAGGAAATCAGCAGATATGTTTCAAAAAAATAGAGTAACATCTCAGTGTTTCACTGTATGTTTCAACGTACCTTTTAAAAGATACTGGTGTTAGAGTTATACTGTATGTAATAACTTGGCTGGAGGCACCACTAGTTCTAGAGCACAGAGCTCCATTATAATATTTGGAAGGTTACCTGATCCTTAGACTTTGTTGTATCCAATGTTCACAATCATTTCTTGAAGTCAAGTTTATTGTCATATGCACAAATAAAATGAAAAACTATCTTGTAGCAGCATCAAAGATACATTGTATCATATAACACAAGAAATTTTGCAGACGCTGCAAATCCAAAGCAACATACACAAAATGCTGGAGGAACTCAGCAGGTCAGGCAGCATCCATGGAAATGAACAAACAGTTGGTGTTTTGGGTTGAGATCCTTCTTCAGGATTGGAAAGTAAGGGGGAAGACACCAGAATATAAAGATGGGGCGAGGGGAACTGGGTTGGCTAGAAGGTGATAGGTGAAGCCAGGTCCTCCACCCTGAGCGTGGCTTCATCATGGCACAAGAGGAGGTTATGGATTGACATGTTGGAATGGGAATGGGAATTAAAATGTTGGGCCATCAGGAAGTTCTGCTTTTGCCCAATGAAGCAGAGTTGCTCGATGAAGCAGTCCCACAAACTACAATGTGTCCAACCAATGTAAAGGAGGCTGCATCAGGAGCACCAGATACAATAAACAACTTCATCAGATTCACAAGTGAAGGGTTGCCTCACCTGCAAGGACCATTTGGAGCTCCGAATGGAAGCGAGGGAGGAGGTGAATAGGCAGGTGTAATACTTTGGCCACTTGCAGTGATAAGTGCTGAGAGGGAGATTAGTAGGAAGGGACAAATGGACAAGGGAATCACAGAGGGAGCAATCCCTGCATAAAGTGGCGAGTGGAGGGAGGTAAAGATCTGTTCAGTGGTAGGATTTCTTTGGAGATGGTGGAAGTTGTATAAACTGATGTGTTGGATGTGGAGGCTCATGGGGTGGTAGGGAAGGACAAAAGGGACTTAAGATGGCGTTAGCACAGATGTCCAGGAAATGGAGGAGATGCAGGTGAGGGCAGCAACAATAGTGGAGGAAGGAAAACCCCATTCCTTGAAGGAGGAGGATATGTCTGACATCCTGGAAAGGAAAGCCTCATCCTGGGAACAGATGCAGTGGAGCCAAAGGAACTGAGAACAGGGAATATCAATTTTACAGAGACAGGAAAGAGGTATAGTCAAGATAGCCATTGAATTGGTACATTTATAGAAGATGTTGGTCACAGTATGCCTCCAGAGAGATCCAGAAAGGGGAGGGAGGTTTTAGCAATGGGCAGCATGGAAGTTGGAGACAAAATTATTGAAGTTGACGGGCTCAGCATGGGTGCATGAAACAGCAACAATGCAGATGTTAATCAAGCAGAGAAGTGCTGGGGAGCATTACTAAGGAAGGATTGGAACATGGACTGTTCTACATAGCTGACAAAAATGCAGGCATAGCTGGGGCCCATGCAGGTGCTCATGGCTACCCCTCCAGCCTGGAGAAAGTGGCAGGAGCTGAAGGATAAATCGTTGAGGGTGAGAACCAGTTCTGTCAGCTGGAGTATGGTGGAGGGGCACAGGTTGGCTTTTATTGAGAAAGAAGCAGAGAGTTTTAAGGCCTTTTTGACTGGGGATAGAAGTATATAGAGACTGGACATCCATTGTGAAAATGAAGTGGTCAGGGCTAGGAAATTGAAAGTTAGCGAAGAGGTCGAGAGCATGAGGAGTGTCGCAAGTGTAGATGGGAAGGGGCTAACCAAGGGGGATAGAATTGAGTCAAGGTATGATTACACAAGTTCAGTGGGGCAGGAGTAGACAGAGACAATAGGCCTACCCAGACAGCTAGGTTTGTGGATCTTGGGTAAGAGGTAGAAGTCAGCAGTGCAGGAGGAAGGAACAAAGAGCTTGCTGGCAATGGATGGGACTTCTCCAGATTTGATGAGGTCAGTGATGGTGTCAGAGAGTTTTCTGATGGTGCAGAGTAGGATACTCTTCGAGGAGTAGGTAAGATGAGGAGTCTGAGAGTTGCCGCCTGGCCTCAGCAAGTTAGAGGTCAGTCCACCACATTACAACAGCACGTCCTTTTCCTGCGGATTTGATGGTAAGCTTGGGATTGGTACTTGAAACAGCACCTCCTGAAGGTACAACTGATGGTGGCAGGAATGTACTTGTGTATTGGACAGAGCCTGCTATTTTCTGCAGCTTATTACATTCCTGCATATTTGAATTGCTGTATCAGACCATGGTTCAATCAGTCAGGATACTTTCAACAGTACATTTGTAAATGCTTGTTAGAGTGTTCAGTGACAAACCAAACCTCCTTAACCTTCTAAGAAAGTAATTAGCAAGCTTTCCTTCTGATTGCATTTATGTGCTGGGCCCAAGACAGGTTAACATCCAGGAATTTTAAAGCTACTGTCTTTCGCCACCGTCAGTCCTCCAATGTAGACTGGCACATGCTCATCCTCATCCTCTTGCCCTTTCCTGAAATCTACAATCAGCTCTTTAGCTTTTACCTACATTATGCAAAAGATTGTTGCTGAGACACCATTCAAGCAGATATCCTATCTTATTCTCGTAAATTGACTTATGGCTGTGAAATGACACAAGAGTAAATAAAAATGTTAAAGGATTGACATGAGGGATGGTGGGGATCTCAGAATTATGCTGAAATGGATCATTCACTCAGCACTTCCAGCTTAACATGGTTGCACATATCCTTAATCATTCCTATTGTTGAGGATGAGGGTATTTTTGAAGTCTCCACCTCATTAGTCACTTACATTCCCATCATCATTTACAACTAGATACAGAAGCTTCAATCACATCTATTTGTTCTAAGATCACTTAGCCTTGTTCAGTGTGCAGGAAGTCCTGTATTGCAATATCACCAAATTGCCAGCTCATTTAAGTGTGCTTAGTGCTGCTCCTAATATGCAATTTTGAACTCCTTAAAGAACTAATATTTATCCCCAATAATGGAAGTGAGGCACATATTACAGACTATTTCTGCTGTTCCTGATGGTCCACTGTGTGTCGTGGATGTCCAATGTTCAAATGCCAGATCAGTTAAGAATCTGATCTAAACATGATTGCTGGGCCATATAAGAGGACATCTTCAGCACAAAGACTTTACCTTCTCAGGGTCTGTACAGTGGTTACTTGTATCAAGGCTATTATGGATAAATCCATCTGCTACACATAGGACAAGTTCGAGTTATCAAGTTATCTGCTGTAAATGCAGACTTACACCTATTTTATTGTGAAGCTAATACTTGTGAAAGTTCAGCACCTGTCTGCTCTTGCTACTTCCAGTTCAACTCAGAGGAATGTGCTTCAGAAGCTAAGATCTAATGGTTGGTTGCAATTAGGAGGTGTTTTTCTTTGTCACATGGTTGACCTATGATTTTAAAAGGTTGGGAGACAATGTTGAGAAGTTCCAGACCTGTTTCCTTTTGCCTGCTTGTCACTCTTCTGCCACCTCTGGTGTCTCTTGCCAATGTGACAGAACATACCCAGGTATGTGAAAGAGGAGTCTGTAACTAGATGTCAGGCGATTGTTTGACTTGTCTCCAGGGTAACACTTCCAATTTAGACACAAGTCCAAAATGTTTATGAATTCAAGTTTGCAAGGTTGACTGGGCTAAGAGTAACTGTGCCCAAATTTTGTGCTCAAGTCAAAGCCAGGTGACTTTCATTCAAAACTGTTGAGAGTTTTATTATTTCTCTGTTTTAATGTTTCATTAGTAATTGATTCTTAAATGGCTTCTCCCCCAACACACTCAGGTCATTAGTAAATGAGATGGGACTCTACAACAATCATATGATCATCATTATTAACACTAGCTGGTTTTCTTCCTGAATTCCTGGATTACTTATCCAGCAAATTAATCACTACCTCATCAACATGTCCGAACTATGTATCTGTTGTTTTGTGTTGCAAACAGACGTTATGCATTGAAGGCTCTTCATAACTTGTAACTTGTGAACATACTTAGTTTTAACTCAGGTTTTTTAATGATGATCAATAATGTCTTGTTTTTTTTTAAAGGCAAATATCATTTGGGTATTCAATTTTTACAAATATCAGTAAAGCTCAAATACATTGGAGTGATTACTAACTATGACTATAGCTTTCACAGATGATTAAACAAGTTTCTCAGGATAAAATTACATAAATTTATCTGTAACACAGAAAATATTGCTCCTCAATATTCTTTGTCTATGTACACACTTATTACTGAAAGTGACTGAAAAAGGACAATACATGTCCAGGATTGCAATTTCACTTAAGTGGTTGTGACCACTCCATTTCCTAACTATTGCCTGGTTAAACATTTTATTCATGCTTACTACAAAAAATTAAAATGATATAAGTTGAAATATGTAAACAAGCACATGTTAATTAATAAACCAGTTACAGGCAGGTTTTAAACAGCACTAAAATGACAGAACAGACTTAATTATTTTAAACTGCAAATAAAAATAAAAATTAATGAACCTGAATACACAGAAAGCTGGCATTGATACAAAAATTGCAATAAAAAACGAATTCTGAAAGTTGAAGTACAAGAAATTACGAAGGATTCAGTTTAATAGACTCAATCCAACTTTGGCTTTTTATGTTCAGCATTCCACGCACTGTGTGAGCCTCGATTACATGTGCACCTTCTCCTCTACCATTCAGAAAACCTGAAATCCCACAGGGAAAGTGAATTGGTTACTAAAATAACTTATTAATTTTACCTTACAAATCACATTTGCACTGACACCTCATCACTTCTGTATTACTAATTATTCAGTTATAAATGTTTCCAATTTTTTCTGTTCCTGTCCAAACTATGTAAACTAGGAAGAAATTTGAACCTTTGACCTTCAGCCTCACCAATGTCTTGCATAATTTCAATATAACATCTCAACCCCTGTACTCAGTATTTTGATTTATGAAGGCTAATGTGCCAAAAGCTCTCTTAAAATCTTCCAGTTCAAGGTGGTAAACTGGTAAAACAGTGACGCCTTGCTGAAGCAAACAGAACTATTATCTATATTAATCACACCTTTTTTGGACAAAGATTACTGCAATCAATAGCCTGTAGCTTCCCTTTCAGAGTTGAGCTTTTAAATTGCCTGTACAACTTGGCATTTTTGCGATGTGAACTGAAGTCTCAAAGGTGCAGGATGGTTGTGGCACGGCATATATGTGAAAAATTGAGCCAGTGGGATGCAGGCTCGATAGCGAGGAATGAGCCAGTGTTTGGCCATTGCAGGAATGGGCTTGGAGCTGATTCGAAGCGGCAGATCTGAGACAAGGTGAGCTGAGGCAGCAGGGCCTGGGCCCAAGAGTGGGAGACAGTACGATGTTAGGCCAACTTCAGCACTGGGTCAGATTGTAAAGGTCAGGTACGACTGAATAAAAGTGGCAGGGCCCAGACCCAAGAGCATAACAAAGTAGCAGGGCCCAGGTCTGAGAGCAAGGGATGAGCCAAGATTTGACTGATTTATGCAGCAGGTCAGATTGAAAAGGTCAGTGTCACAGGGCCAGATGCGATGGACGGTCCAGTGTTCAGCTCGCTGCTCAGCAAGGTTTATTCATCTCTGAGCTGAACTGAGGCTGTGGCCTGCAACGAGCAGGCTCCTAGACCAGCTGCAGTGATGAATTGACTTTATGGCTTTGGACTCACTTTCATGAACTTTAGTTCTGAATGTTATTTGCTTACTCTTTATTGTTTGTATTTTTTTTGCACATTGAATGTCTGATGGTCTTTTTTAATGGATTCCATTAAATTGAACCCATTAATTGGGTTTGTTTTGTGTCTGCCTGAAAGGACATGAATCTTAATGTTGTATGTACTATACATAACATACTTCGATAATAAATGTACTTTGAACTATCTTCCTGTGACAACACTTCCAAGGAATTATGGATGTGTATTTCCAGGTCCCTGTGTTTCTTCCTCATTTTTCTCAGTCTTCCTTATTTCTGCCATGTCCCCAATCTTGGTGTCAGCCATAAATTTGCTAATCCAGTTTACCACATTATCATCTAAATGATTCATATAGATAATAGCCAGCAACGGACGTAGCACTCATCCCATTAGTCACCAGCCTTCAGTCAGAGAGACAACCATCTCCTACCACTTTCTGGCTTCTCCCATTCAGCCAGTGTTGGATCCCATTGACTATTTCCTCCTAAATGCTAGGCAACTTAACCTTCTGGATCAGTCTCCCATGTGGGACTCTGTCAAAGGTCTGGCTCAAGTCCATGTAGGCAACGCCCACCACCTTTCTTTCATAAAGTTCCTTAGCAACCTCTTGAAAGGCTCTATAAGACTGGTTACACATGATCTACTATACACAAGGTCATGTCGTCTAACCTTAATTAGGTCCTGTCTTTCTTATCATATATACTCTGTCCCTTAGAATTTTACAGCTTATTCATAAGCTACTCTTGAAAAACACTAGCCATAGTGTTCTTCAGCACCTCACCCATGGCTAAGGATGTTTTAAGTAACCTGCCAGGGTCCCTGCCGTTTCTGCGCTAGCCTCCAATAAGGTACGAGGGGTCCTCCTGTCAGGCCCTGGGGATTTATCCACATTAAATTGCCTCAAGGCAGCTAGCACCTCTTCTTCTATCACCTAGATTGGGCCCATGAGCTCACTACCTTTATGCCTCAGTTCTATAGTCTCTGCGTGGGTCTCCTGAGTAAACAGAGTAAAAATAAATCATTTATGATCCCTCCCACTGACCATGCAGGGTGCCCAAACTTTTGCTTCAGGCCCTTTTCCTTTTTTGTTATTTTGAAACTGTAAAAGATGGAAATAAAAAAGTAATCTTGCTTGAAATATTAAAGAAATGTGTCATCTTTAACAATGCCCTTTGGAAATCAGGTCATCTTTTACTCACCTAGCTATTCACAGTAACAGAAATTTTGACCAGGGGTGTCAAACTTTTGCATGCCACTGTACCTCCTTTTTTTTAAACCAGGGCATCAATATCCCTCAATAACCACAGATCCCTAAATATACAGATTCTGTACTCTCAATATTTCACTTTTGAAGCCCTTCCGCTTAACAAGCATTCCTTGCCAGCCAGCTCTCTTCTGATACCGTCAAAATTTTCCTTACTACAATTTTGAATTTCAACCTGAGGACAAGTCCTATTCTTCCCCATAATTATCTTGAAATTATTGAAATTATGATCACTAGATCCAATGAGTTCCCTACACATACTTCTGTCACCTGCCTTGTCTTATTTCCTAAGGGGAGATCTAATATCACACTTTGTCTAGCTGGACCTCTACATAATGATTAAGGAAACTTTCTTGAGCACATTTCACAAACTCTATCCTATCCAGTCTCACTATAGTATGGGAGGCCCAAACAATAGGTGGAAAGTTAAAATTGCCCATTGTCACTACCTACTTTCATGATAGAATTGTTTAAACATTTTTGAAAAGATCAAAAATAAATTTGACTAAGACTAAATAACAGTTATTTTTGAAAAAGATTATTGTAATCTACTTAAGACTTGCACTACTTCTGAAACTAACATAATACACCAAAACTAATAAGTAGTTTTTCATAACCTAAATGAGATGGATTTCTCATATTTCACCGCAGCATAGAGTAGTTTTTGTTTTACATGCTAGTCTTGCAAAGGATAGAGAGGGCAATTGAAAATAAATTCATATACTGTATAAAAAAGGATTTTTACAAAATTTCAGGACAACTTCACAAGAATTGTCCTGAAATTAGATCTTACCTTGAATAGTTTGGTGATCTTGTTCTGTGCTGCTGTCTATGTCCTGCAAGTTAAGCTCAGGACTGATTTTAACCATAGCCCCTGATAATTGGAGTTTAGCTCTTAGGGCTTTGGGCACTTTTAGTGTGATAGATCCTGTAAAGAGAAAGATGACTTTTGGTAAATATGAAAACCTAATTATATTCTTTTCCATTAAGTCTTCTTAACAAAAAGTTATATCCAGTCCACATGAACCAGTACCAAATCCAAAAAAATCTGTGTATTTCCAGCCAGAAGTACTCTATCAAGCTTAAAGAAGGCATTACGCCAGCAACTGCAGATTCTTTCTTTCAGCGAGAAGTTAAAAGATTTATTGCAAGGAACATACAATGAGGGAAATGGTTTCTAAACTCACATAAAGTGAACCTTGGAACAGTAGAAATACTTCTTAGTAAATGTCTTGTAGATAAAACAAAGTAAATTGCAAATACTGGAAATTTGAATTACAAAAATATTCTATAGTGGTTGAGCTTTGTTATTTAACATATTTACTTCTTTCTTTCTCTTTAGATGTTGCCTCAAGTTTCAGCACATTGTTTTTATAATATATTAGATTTCCAACTGCTTCAACAAACTTATCGAATAGTTAATCCATGCCATGTCAACAGTTGAGGCTCTTGGAAGAAAGACCAATGCCTACCTTCGAAGATGGCTGGGTCTCCCATGTAGCCTGAGTAGCACTGCTGTTTATGGGAAGAGGAATAAACTGAAGCTTCCCTTCAGCAGCCTGAACAAGGAGCTCATGATGTCTTGTACAAGAGAATTACTGCTGTACTGAGATTCCAGTCTTGTCAGCAGGCATTGAGGTCCAGACAGGCAGGAAATGGAAGGCCAGGGATGCAGTGGAGATGGTTGAGTCACAGGGATCTGATAGGGACAGTGGCGTCTGGTCAGGTGGAGTGAACAGCTTTCCTTCAACACGCCCAGGTGCAGGAAGAGGTGCAAGAACTGTCGAGGAAATGCACACACTAGAATGGTAGGAATGAGGCAGATGGGGCTTCAAAGCAGAAGATCTCCTGGTCCAACAGGCAGTATCCCAGTGCATTAAGTTCATAATTTAGGCTGTGTATGATGACCTGCCTAGTCCAGTAAACCTTTTTGCCTGGGACACCATCATGTCCATTCTGCCCTGGCAGAGGCACCCTGGAACACATCCCCAGCAGCTGCCCAAAAGCCCTGGGAGAAGGATGCTGGTGCCATGACCAGGTGTAGAAGGGAACGGCAGAAAGTACCTCCTCAGCTATTAACAAAGTAGGCATCTCTGCCAACCCAGAAAACCCATAGCTTTTGTCAAAGCTGAAGACCAACCACAGCCTCAGCCCAGATCACCAGCAGGCTTGCTCGCCATGCCATCTGACTGGGAATTGAAAGTCAATCTTGGCAAGCACTTAAAGTTTCCTGACTTCATTTCATCACCATTACTGAGGCCTGACAGGGTCATTCTGTTAGAAACCTTGAAGCAGGTGGTTGTGGTAGAACTGACAGTGTCTTGGGAAGACCAGACTGAGGAAGTGTTCAAATGTATGTTAGCCAAATACTAGGAGCAGTGCCAGAGACAGGGATGGAGGGCATGATGCAAACCTATAGAGGTGGGACGTAGTGGTTTTGCTGGCTGCTCCCTGTGCAGAACCTTCTCTCTCCTTGGGCAGCAAAGAACAATCAGGACTGTCACAGAGACAGCTGAGCAAGCCTCCAGATGGCTATGGATCAAGAGGTGTGACCCGTACACCAATGCTGCTGGGACATCAGCCAGGGCCTGATCAATTCTGGCTGGGACACCTAGGTGAGGGTGTCTGATACTGAACGACCCAAAAGAACCAATAACCCAGGTTACATTACAGTTGATGTGTCCCAGCACATTCTAGGATGTATCTCAGCATTATTCAATTCACCACTGCACCCTAATATTTGAGTCAGGTTCCAGGAATTTCACATCTCATTGCAACTTCTCCAGCCACAGACCAGCAGATTCAAGAAACACAGCTTAAGAAAACAAACCAATTTTTTCTTCTTGTGGAATCGAGAGTGTAGTGGAGCCTGCTCACCTAATTCCCAAGCACAATCCACAGCCAGAAGGCATGCTGCCAAAAAGCAGAATTGGGAACTGGCACTTGGGCTCATTTTAATCACATAAGCTCAAGCTTTGCATGTTGAACATTTTCACTGTTTCTTTATAACCATACAAGAGGTATTAATCTTTAGTTCGGAATTTTAAAATCTTCCATACCCTTTTTCAACCCTTCAGAACTCAAAACTGACAAGTTTCTCATCAAAGTTTAAAACCTAATGGGAATGGAGTCCAATTCTATTTCTAAGCAGAGATTAGACCTTAACCTCTTCAAAAGTAACAGACTGTGTTTCAAATATTCCTTGCTCTTAACACAACATTCAGTTGCATCCAAACCTTGCATTGCCAAAGCTGGCTGTTACGCCTCAGCAAGGAGTAACTAAACATATCGCTTAATTTATCACGACCATAACAAAAAAATATGAACATGAAACATTCCAAAACTGCACGATCTTGAATTTTAGTGGTGTTAAATTTTCACAGTTGGTAGAAAGAGCAGCAGAGAAATTGAGTGAACAAACAAATTGCCTGACATCCTGCCTCTCCAGATCTCTAAAAAGCTGGCTGAAGAAATAATGGCTATGTTAGTGATGATCTTCTGTAACAATCCAAGCAATTAGAAAATGTAACCTTATTTTTCATGAAATGTGAGAAAATAAGGATCTTTTGATATTGGACAGAGGTTAAGGCCTATTTTTCTGTTGTCAAGAAAATGTTAGAGACTTTAATAATGATACATCAGGGCCCTTAGGTAACCATGATATCAGGGTCATGATAATGATATCAGGATCAACAACCTGAGCTCATGAAAGGAAACTAATCAGACAAATGTTTTTGAGATTACAGAGGTAACTGGCAGGGCGAGTAAGTATGCCGTATGTTTGCATTTTCAGTAGATGTTTGATTTTAAAAAATCATGTAAAATGTTGTAAAAAGTTACCAAAAATGGGAGCTCATAGCTTGAAAGTGGATTGCAAAAAAGACAAATAAAAAGTAGGGATATATGTGTCTGTTTCAGCCTGGCAAGCTGATGTCAAGAGGATCACTGCTGGGCCCTGGATTACTCATAACCTATATTAATGGTTTTGCTCAAAAGACACAACGCCAAGTGTCCATCCCCAGAGAATCTTCAGGGAAATACAAAGTAATGTTTTACTGCATTTGAACAGGGCTTTAGGGAGACTACTGGTGTCTACTCCTGTTCTTCACTAAAGATAAATTCAGCTCAACACAGACAATCCAGTGGTCTATGGTCATTATTACAAATTACCAGATTTTTTCCAACATCTCAGTTTATTTTTAATTGAAATTAGATTACAACACTGCTCGGACAGGCGATGAACCCACATCTCTGGTTTACTGGTCTGAATTTCTGTGTTCCTGGGTTGCTAGTTTAATCACTGCCTTCACCCATATCTGCTTTATAAATATTTGTGACTCTCCAGATATTACAGATTAGGACAGCAGAAATTAACCTTCATTTTTGATGAGTAGCACCTGGGAGAGTGGTGCCTAAATAGCCGACTGCAGCCTAAAAGTCAAATCTACTTGATCCACTAAAGCCAATCTTCATCACTATTAACACACATTATAATTTCTCTTCTTAAATGCCATTAGTAAACTTGCTTCAACTACTCTCTAATATATTCCAGGTACTCACCACAGTCTGGATGAAAATGTCCCCCTCAGATCCCCTTTAAATCTCTTGCCTCTTATCCTAATGCCTTCTCTTACTCTGAAGGTCCTATAACTTTTTCTACTTCTGACATGGGCTACAAGCTTCAGCAGTTTACCCTATCTATACCCCTCAATTTTATATACCTCAATCAAAGTTCAAGGTAAATTTATTATCAAAGTGCATTATGTCACCATATATAAACCTGATATTGATTTTCTTGTGGGCATACTCAATAAAAACATAATAGATTTATATAATACAATCAATGAAAAACTACACCAACTAGAGCATTCACCAATGTGCAAAAGACACTAACTGTGCAAATCCAAAAGAAAGAGATAATAAATTAAATAAATAAGCAAGCAAGCAAGCAAGCAATAAAAATTGAGAACATGTCCTTGAAAGGGAGTCCATAGGTTGTGGGAACATTTCAATGATAAAGTGAAGTTGAGTGAAGTTATCCCCTTTTGCTCAGGTGGTGATAACTATTCCTGAACATGGTGTAAGACCTGAGGCCCTGTACCTTCCTTCTGATGGCAGCCACAAGAAGAGAGCGTGAGCTGGGAGGTAGGGATCCCTGATGATAGATGCTGCTTTCCTGCAGTAACCCAGGTGGCTTTACCTGTGATGGTCTGGGTTGTATCCACTACCTTTTGTAGGATTTTCTATTCAAGGGCATTGGTGTTTCCATTACAGGCTGTGATGCAACCCAGTCAATTTACTCTCTACCATTCATCTATAGAAGGTTATCAAAGTTTTAGATGTCACGCTGAATCTCCGCAAACTCCTAAGGATGAAGAGGTGTGTCGTGCTTTCTTTGTAATTGCATTTACATGCAGGACAGGTCCTCTGAAATAATAACACCGAGGAATTTAAAGTTGCTGACCCTCTTCACCTCTGATGAGGACTGGCTCATGGACCTCTAGTTTCCTCCTCCTGAATTAAATAATCAGCTCCTTGGTCTCACTGACACTGAGTAAGAGGTTGGTGTTCTGGCACAACTCAGCTAGGTTTTCATTCTCCCTTCTATATGCTGATTCAACACCACCTTTGATTCAGTCGGGTCAACAGCAAACTTGAGTATGGCATAGGAGCTGTGTTTAGCCACCCAGTCATATGTGTAAAGTGAGTAGAACAGGGCACTAAGCACACAGCCTTGTAGAGCACCCGTTCTGATGGAGACTCCAGCGAAGATGTTGTTGCCAATCTGAACTGACTGGGGTCTGCAAGTGAGGAAACCAAGGATCCAATTGCACAAGAAGGTATTGAAGTGAAGGTCTTGAAGCTTACTGATTATTTTGAGGGGATGATGGTATTGAATGCTGAACTGTTGTTGATAGAGAACATCTTGATGTATGCATATTTGCTGTTTAGATGTTCCAGGGTTGAGTGAAGAGACAATGAGATGGCTTCTGCTGTGGACTCGTTGCTTCAATAGGCAAACTGGAGCGGATCCAAGTCACTTCTCAGGCAAGAGTTAGTAAGTTTCATCATTAACCTCACAAAACACTTCATCATTGTGGATGTACCCTTTAACCTCCTCTCCCCAGGGACATCAACCTATCTTTGTCCACTCTCTCCTCATAACTAAAATACTATGTACCAGACATACTATGAACCATCCTGGTTCAGCTCATCTGCACTCTCTCCAGCACTGTCACATCTTTCCTTTGGTGTGATGAACAGAACTGCACTTATTACTCCATCTGAGGTCAGACTAAGGTTTTATGGAGATGGAACATAACCTCCCAACTCTTGAATTCAATACCCCAAATGAAAACCAGGTCCCATATGCCTTCTTAACAACATTATCTACCTGCACTGCCACTTTCAAGGATCATTAAAAGTGTACACCTAGGTCCCTCAGATCCTCAATCCTCCCTAGGATCCTATTACTTATGGCAGTGGTCCCCAACCACCGGCCTTTAAAGCATGTGCTACCGGACCACAAGGAAACAATATGATTTGGTGATATGAAATGATATGAGTCAGCTGCACCTTTCCTCATTCCCTGTCACACCCACTGCTGAACTTGAACACACACGAGGTCATTACACACGCAAATTCATTACCCATGTGACGTCATCAGTCGCCTAGATGCAGTGATAACTTAGCACCAGGGATCACTAGTTGGCCTTGGGTAACCGGCCGCCTCGTGCAGCCGGTGAGAAGTGCCGTTGATACTGGCTTGGAGCACGGACAGATGGGCGCCGCCTCTAAACCTGTTTAGAACACCTAATGTCTGTGGGGAACCCAGTGCTAAAATATTCGCAGACAACCTAATTCGGGCTCAGGGTTTCGTAAGTAGCAGAGCAGCTACCTCTCTGCGATCCACTGAAAGTCATCCCTTGAGCCAAACTTTTGTCGGCCGCTCTCTCCGGACTGTGATTGCCACAGCCCCAGTACGGGGACCTCCAGCCCTTACCCTGTCCTCTCACTGGTGTGTTGCAATGATTGTATATGTTCATACAAGGAAAATATGCGCTGTGTGTTTAATATCCAAATGTTACTTAAAATGTTATGATGCTATTGACTTATAAGTGAGTTATAACTGACTTATCACTATATTCATGCGAGGAAAATATGCGCTGTGTGTTTAATATTAAATTCATTAGATAAACCCTTTTAGAAATGAAATTGAGTGTATTAGCCACTTATAAGTGACTTATAGTTGACTTATCAGCTATATTCTGGTCGTGATTAACCCCCCCCCCCCCGCCCTCGTTGGCCGGTCCGCAAGAATATTGTCAATATTAAGCCGGCCCATGATGCAAAAAAGGTTGGTGACCCCTGATTTATGGTGTATGATCTCACACCTGGATTAAACTCCATCCGCCATTTCTCAGTCTATTTTCACCAACATATTGACATCACCATATACGTTTGTAGCTTATAACCACTCTCCAAATTATCAATCACTCCACCAACTTTTGTGTCATCTGAGAACTTATTGATCATGCTTCCCACATCCACATCATTCACATATATTGCAAACAACAAGGTTCCCAGCATCGATCCCTGCAAGGCACCACTGGTCACATCTAATTACAAAATCATCCCTCAACATCACTATTGCCAAGCCAATTTTTAAATCCAATTTACTTATTTGGTCTGGATCGCATGGGCCCTAACCTTTTGGGCCAGCCTCACTGTCAAAGGCCTTACTGAAATCCACGTAAACCACATCTACTGCCCTCCCATTAATAAAATTGTTATTCTCTTGAAAACATTCACTTAGACTGGTCAGACAGTATCTTCCTTTGACAAAGCCATGCTGGCTATCCTCGATTAGTCCTTGCCTTTCCAAGTGATCGTCAATCTTGTCCCTCAAAATAATTACCAATAATTTCCCTATTGATGTTAGGCTACTAGGTCTGTAATTGCCAGCTTTTCTCTGCAGCTCTCCTTGCAAAGATCAACCACACTGCTGAACTCCAGTCATCAGGTACCTCACTTGTTTCCAGCTAAGACTGAAGTCTCTCTCTTTGCTTCCCAGAGCAGCCTGGGATCTCATCTAGTGTTGGGAACATAACTACCTTTAAGCCTACTTAGGTATCATTTGTGGAGACTTGTACTAGAATTTCACCTTTCACTTTGCTGAATTCTTAGAACCTCAGCTATTTGTTCTGGTTTTACATGCAGATTGCCTTAATGGGCTCTACTGTTTGCCTAGTTACTCTTTTACTCTTATACAACACCTTCAGATTTACTTTAAATTTTTACAATAAAAAATTTCCTGAAATTTCTTTCTTGCTAATTAAGTGCCTCCCTAGACTTTTAAAACTTTTAACAGTCCTCCTATCGTTAATTCTCTATACCTGTGTTACGTATTCCGTAACTGGATCACTTACCAGCAAAGATAGAGAGGTCCACTGAAGTCTGATGGTACCATTTTTAAACGTTTTTATTTATAAAGGGGCACAAAAGGAAGGTTAATACAAACATTTTGATAACATACGTCGTCAATACTCAATCTAAAGCACAGGTATAGTAATGATCAATCAGAAATAAGCTCTATCGTTGTCTAGGGGATAATATCTTGTCCATTTGGAAATATAACAGTCATTCAAAAGTCAGCAGGCTTCAGCCTTTTGGGAACCGCTGGGTTTCCCGTGTTGGAGAGAGAGAGAGAGAGAGAGAGATTGGTGAGGAAAGGAACACTTGCCCGGGTCCTTACGAAGCAAAACCGTGGAATCAGGGGAGCCGGCTTTCCTGTTGTTAGTTAAAAGCGATTTTCCGTGATTCCAGCCACAGACTCCCGATTCGGAATCTAACGCACGTGGCTTCCTTCAAAGTGGCTTCCCGCTACGACGGGATCGCTATCGTGTCTCCTTGGTGCGTCTGGAGGGGTCCCCCCCCCCCCAGACCCTCCTTTATACTTCCTCACGGGATCGCAGGTGTCAATCTCTCTCTCAACCAGCCCACTTTGCCCGAGGGCTTTACACGTGGTCTTCATGAGACAATAGTCAAGGTCGCTTTAGTCTGCATCCCGGTGGAACGCGGTATTCAGCACATCTCTCTCTCTCCCATTTCCTGTGTCTATTCAGCATGTCTCTCTCTCTCTTGGGTCATTGACCCCACACCCCCTTCACTAGGGCTCTTGCGATTCTCACAAAGGAGGGGGCTGGTATCATAACACCTGCCATATGCTTCCTTTTCTTTTCACTCTTTATCTGATCCTAAATGACCCTTAACATCCAGGGTTCCCTGAATTTGTCACCCTTGGCTCACAGAAATATGTCAGTCCTGAGTACTCACTGTTACTCCTTTGAATGCTTCCTACTGTGCATTTGTAAATTTACCTTCAAGAAGATGCTGCTGGCCTCCGTCTGCCAGATCCCATCTTATTTTAATGAAATTTGCATTTTCTTAAGACTTTTATTTCTGGTCCAACATGTCTTTTTTCCAAAACTACTTTGAAATAAATGCAATTATCTCTAAAAATGCTCCCCCACTGACATGATCCCCACCTGACCAGCTACATTCCCCAAAATAAGGTGCAGCAATGCTTCTTCGCAATTTGTGATTCCAGGCCCACAGCAATGTAATTGAATTTGAACAACACGCTGAAAAGGGCTAGCACATCATTCATGACCTAACTGCTACACTAGAAGATAGCTTGCTATCATTTTCTCTAGGGCAATTAGATATTGGCAATAATGCAGCCTTGCCAGTTGTATCTGCATACCCAAAAAATGATTTTAAAATAAATTCAGAAATTCTGCTTTAGTGCTTTTCCATTCTTCAAATTTGAATGAGTGGAGGAGTGGTGTAGAACAGATGCTACTCCATTTAAGAAGAGTGTTGCTGGCTTTTCACTTGGGGGAATGCTCAGTGGGAATTCTAGCACACATGCAAAAACACCATGACCCTTATATTCTGTCCTATGAGATCAAATTACTTAATTGCCAGTGAACAACTCCTGCAAGGAATTTATGACCAATGGAAAAGACATGGATCTTTGCATTTCATGCCAGATTCTCACTTGCTAATTGCCATTCTAGACAGCAAATCTAAGAAATAACTTGTATCTCAAGGAAATCAGGTTTAATTTTTATGATAGACTAGCAATAACACTTTTACATTACATTAATTACAATAAGTCCCCAGGTTAAGAACGTCCAACTTACGGACACTCATACTTACGAATGGACTGCCATAAAGCCTATTATATTAAAAATTTTAGTTAAATACAATGGTTCGCAATAATGAACGCACGCACTACTTTGTGACGCTCATAAAAACATTGTGCGGCTTCAGCTTCTCTTATTTACCCTTGTAGCCATGCCTCCAAAGCGTAAATCCAATGCAAGTGCTGGTGATGCATCAAAGAAAGGGAAAACAATCACAACTGAAAATAAAGTGGAAATAATAAAGCGATTGGAAAGTGGTGAAATGCCATCAGTCATTGGAAAAGCGTTAGGCTACAGTTGGCCAACGATCGGAACAATTTAAAAGGATAACGGATAAAGTTAGAATAATGGAGAATGTGAAAGGCCCTGCCCCAATGAAAGCTACAATTATTACTAAGCAATGCAGTGGTTTAATTATTGGAATAGAAAGGCTATTGATAATTTGGTTAGATGATCAAAATCAGCGTAATATGCCTATTAGCCTTACTTTAGTGGGAGAAAAGGCTTGAAGCCTTTTCAATGATTGAAAAGCTGCATGTGCAGCAAGCGAAGGTGATTGTGATGAAGAATTTTTTGCAAGTAGGGGTTCAATCGTTTCAAAGTGAGGGCAAATTTACATAATATTAAAGTGTAAGGTGGAGCAGTGGGTGCTGACGTAAGTGCTGCGAGTGATTTTCCTGAAATGTTGAAAAAAATTATTGAGCAGGAGGGTTATTTGCCAGACCAAATATTTAATGTAGACGAGACTGGCTTATTTAGGAAAAAATGCCTGAAAGGACCTACATTTCGAAAGAGGAAAAAAGTGGACCACGGCATAAGGCATCGAAGGATAGGCTAACGTTATTGCTTGGGGGTAACGCATCCGGTGATTTCAAGATCAAGCTTTTGCTTGTGTATCACTCCCTGAATCCGAGGGCACTTCGCAGTATCATTAAGGTAAAATATATACTAAGACAAACATTTGACTAATGACGCTAAATAAGAACCGTATGTACCTGTTCTGACTTACCTACAAATTCGACTTAAAGACAGACTTAGGAATGGATCTCGTTTGTAACCCAGGGACTGCCTGTACTAAATAGCATTAACTGGCATTTCAGGGGAAATGGAAATGGCCAGGGCCTCACTGAGGGAGTTACAAGTCCTATATTGGGTTATTTGGCATATTTGCTTAACGAGCACTTGTAAAGTCCAGTAAGTAACTTCACTATTTTCTTTAGAGTAGGGGAAATTGTCTAATAGGCAACTTTAAATGTACATGACTAGCAAAATTTATTGCCCATATTCAAACTCAATTCTCCCAAACAAACTCTGTCCATCTTCACTCCCTTTTATAGAGTAGCCACAATTGGTGAGGTGAAAACATCAAAACAGCACATTAAGAAGTTCAGTCATCTAGCTGGAAGGTTCAAATAAAATCCAGAGTACTCATTAGGAATTTTAGCACAGAAGCATAAATATCACAGCTCCTTCTCCTGTCTAATGAGATCAGATTACTCACTTGCCAATAAAAAATTCTGGCAGGCACTTATGACTAAAGGAAAATTCCATTGGTTTTTATATATGTTCCAGATTCTAGATAGGAGATCAAATTAAAGGTGCACTTTTCATATCTTTGCAGCATCTCACCTTCTTGTGTTAGGAGAGTCACAGTTCCCAGCTGGCTAATGTAAACATCCAAGTCTCCATGTTGTGTGGTAGCCTTTAGATTGCCATCAGATGAATCTATGGGTAAACAATTAATACTTCAGTTGTTGTCATTTCATTTTATTTGGACCAAAAGCATGTGCAAATAATGGCTTTATGAGGTTATTTCTAATACTTGAGCTTCTCTAGCATAAGTGGAATGCCAGCTGGAGTTTGTGAATGCACTTGGAGTATGTTGTCCCAGGAGACAGGAAGTGCAAAGTAACGTGGAAAACAGTAAGATTTACACATCGAATGCTGCACAATGCATCATTTTAAGTCAGATGAGGGCTATGAAAAACTCTCTAGCTTGCAGATGTTTCATACCACACAACGAAGATAATAGGGGCAGATATAAGAAAAAAGAATGAGTTAGTACTGCTATAATTTTCTGTGGGGATACAGCTCCCTGAAATTATGTTTCTGAAACTATTTCCTATTTTGAATCTTAACTTGGCATGCCCAAACACATATGTAACAACAGAAAGGATCAGCCCTTCCCAACAGCATTATTTAAAAAAGGGCACAAATTACTTGTTAATTATTGATTTCCTCTTGCCTACGATATTAATCTATGAACATTTACTGCATTCCACAGTTGGTTCAAACTATAAGAGTCTACAGAGACTGACATCACAGATGGTGCTACATTTTTTATGACTTCAGGGGATCTATATAATTCTGATGCTCCTAGGCATGTAAGCATTGCTAGAAAAACAATTTTAGAAGGAGAATGAGAGAGGAGACAGATTGGAACAAGAAAGGAAGAAAAAGAAGGGAATAAGATGCCAAGCTTTTCGTTGGAGGCCATTTCAGTTCAAGATACTCAAGAAGCAACTTTCCTGTTTAAATCTCACCTGTGATCATTGCTCAAGATACTTTTGCCTCAAAAAGTAGACAACGCGAGAGGGAGGATAGGCAGGTAATAGAGAGTGGACGCGCTCAGACTGAAGGTTTGAGATGTGTCTATTTTAATGCAAGGAGTGTTGTGAACAAAGTGAATGAGCTTAGAGCATGGATCAGTACTTGGAGAGATGCTGTGGTGGCCATTACAGAGACTTGGATGGCTCAGGGACAGGAATGGTTACTTCAAGTACCGGGTTTTAGATGTTTCAGAAAGGACAGGGAGGGAGGCAGAAGAGGTGGGGGCATGGCACTGTTGATCAGAGATAGTGTCACGGCTGCAGAAAATGTGGATGCCATCTAGGGATTGTCTACAGAGTCTCTGTGGGTGGAGGTTAGGAACAGGAAGGGGTCAATAACTTTACTGGGTGTTTTTTATAGGCCGCCCAATAGTAACAGGGATATCGAGGAGCAGATAGGGAAACAGGTCCTGGAAAGGTGTAATAATAACAGAGTTGTCATGATGGGAGATATTAACTTCCCAAATATCGACTGGCATCTCCCTAGAGCGAGGGGTTTAGATGGGTGGAGTTTGTTAGGTGTGTTCAGGAAGGTTTCTTGACACAATATGTAGATAAGCGTACAAGAGGAGAGGCTGTACTTGATCTGGTATTGGGAAATGAACCTGGTCAGGTGTCAGATCTCTCAGTGGGAGAGCATTTTGGAGATAGTGATCAGAATTCTGCCTCCTTTACAATAGCATTGGAGAGAGATAGGAATAGACAAGTTACGAAAGCATTTAATTGATGTTCGGCAGTTTGAATGGGGCACGACTGCGCAAGCGCGTGAAAGTTGGCCTCTGAAATCAGCGGGAGAGTTTAAAAAGCGAACAGATTAACGGAGTGGGCGATGGGGTAGAGGGAGACAGAGTAGGAAGGCTTTGGCGAGCAGAGGCTGAGGACGAGCTTGCTCTCAATCAGGTAAGGTTGGGCAAGCTCCTTTAATTAATCTAATTAGCTTAGGAGTAGGTAATGGAGGCAGCAGTTAGGGCAGTCGAGTGCTCTGTATGCAGTATGTGGGAAGTCAGGGCGAGCACAATTGTCCCTGATGACTACACCTGCAAAAGGTGCATCCAGCTGCAGCTCCTGACAAACCGTGTTAGGGAATTGGAGCTGGAGCTGGATGAACTTCAGATCATTCGGGAGGCAGAGGTAGAAATAGACAGGAGTTACAGGGAGATAGTTACCCTTAAGAGTCAGGAGACACATAGCTGGGTGACTGTCAGGACACGGAAAGGGAACGGACAGAATGAGCAGAGCTCCCCTGTGGCCGTTCCCACCAATAATAAGTATACCATTTTGGATACTGTTGGTGGGGACGACCCACCAGGGACAAGTTGCAGTGGTTGCGCCTCTGGCACTGAGACTGGACAATTCAGCTCAGAAGGGAAGGAGGGAAAAGAGGAGAGCAGTAGTGATAGGGGATGTGACAGTTAGGGGACAGATAAGAGGTTCTGTGGAAGAGATCGAGAATCCCGAATGGTCTGTTGCCTCCCTGGTGCCAGGGTCCACGATGTCTCGGATCGAGTTCTCAGTATTCTCAAGAGGGAGGGTGAGCAGCTGGATGTCGTGCTCCATGTAGGGAGCAATGCCGCGGGTAGGAAAAGTGAGGAGGTCCTGAAAGGTGAGTTTAGGGAGTTAGGCGCCAAGTTAAAGGACAGGACCTCCAGGATAGCAATCTCAGGATTGCTACCAGTGCCATGTGCAAGTGGGTTTAGAAATAGTAAGATAGCACAGATCAACACGTGGCTGAAGACATGGTGCAGGAGGGAGGGCTTCAGATTTATAGATAATTGGGCAGTTTTCCAGGGAAGGTGGGACGGTTTACATCTGAACTGGAGGGGGAAAAATATTCTTGCAGGTAGGTTTGCTAGAGAGGCTCCAGTGGATTTAAACTAGATACAAGGGTGGAGGGGAACCAGAGTGTAGGAACAGATGTGTGGGAGAAGGAAGAAAAAGAAAATAGTATAGTTGTTTGCACTATTAGTGATAAACAGAGAGTAAGAGGTGGAGAATTTCTTAAATGCATTTATTTTAACATTAGGAGCATTGTAAGAAAGGTGGATGAGCTTAGAGCATGGATTGATACCTGGAAATACGATGTTGCAGCTATTAGTGAAACATGGTTGCAGGAGGGGTGTGATTGGCAACTAAATATTTCTGGATTTTGTTGCTTCAGATGTGATAAAATTGGAGGGTAAAGAGGGGGAGGTGTTGCATTGCTTGTCAGTGAAAATATTAAAGTGATGCTCTGGCAGGATAGATTAGAGGGCTCATCTAGGGAGGCGATTTGGGTGGAATTGAGGAATGGGAAAGGTGTAGTAACACTTATAGGGGTGTATTATAGACCACCTAATGGGGAGTGAGAATTAGAGGAGCAAATTTGTAAGGAGATAGCAGATATTTGTAGTAAGCACAAGATTGTGATTGTGGGAGGTTTTAATTTTCCACACATAGACTGGGAAGCCCATACTGTAAAAGGGCTGAATGGTTTGGAGTTTGTAAAATGTGTGCAGAATAGTTTTTTGCAGCAATAGATAGAGGTACCAATTAGAGAAGGGGCAGTGTTGGATCTCCTGTTAGGGAATGAGATAGGTCAGGTGACGGAGGTATGTGTTGGGGAGCATTTCGGGTCCAGTGATCACAATGCCATTAGTTTCAATATAACTATGGAGAAGATAGGACTGGACCCAGGGTTGAGAGTTTTGATTGGAGAAAGGCTAACTCTGAGGAGATGCAAAAGGATTTAGAAGGAGTGGATTGGGGCAATTTGGTTTATGGGAAGGATGTAATAGAGAAATGGAGGTCATTTAAAGGTGGAATTTTGAGGGTACAGAATCTTTATGTACCTGTTAGGTTGAAAGGAAAGGTTAAAAGTCTGAGAGAGCCATGGTTTTCAAGGGATATTGGAAAATTGGTTCGGAAAAAGAGAGATATCTACAATAAATATAGGCAGCATGGAGTAAATAAGGTGCTTAAGGAATATAAAGAATGTAAAAAGAATCTTAAGAAAGAAATTAGAAAAGCTAAGATACGAGGTTGCTTTGGCAAGGTGAAAATACATCCAAAGGGTTTCTACAGTTATATTAATAACAAAAAGATAGTGAGGGATAAAATTGGTCCCTCAGAGAATCAGAGTGGACAGCTATGTGTGGAGCCAAAAGAGATGGGGGGAGATTTTGAACAATTTATTTTCTTCGGTATTCACTAAGGAGAAGGATATTGACTTCTGTAAGGTAAGGGAAACAAGTAGGGAAGTTATGGAAACTATGATGATTAAAGAAGAGGAAGTCCTGGCGCTTTTAAGGAATATAAAAGTGGATAAGTCTCTGGGTCCTGACAGGATATTCTCTAGGACCTTGAGGGAAGTTAGTGTAGAAATAGCAGGGACTCTGACAGAAATATTTCAAATGTCATTAGAAATGGGGATGGTGCTGGAGGATTGGCATATTGCTCATTGTTTAAAAAGGGTTCTAAGAGTAAACCTAGCAATTATAGGCCTGTAAGTTTGACGTCAGTGGTGGGTAAATTAATGGAAAGTATTCTTAGAGATGGTATATATAATTATCTGGATAGACAGGGTCTGATTAGGAACAGTCAAGGTGGATTTGTACATGGAAGGTCATGTTTGACAAATCTCATTGAATTTTTTGAAGAGGTTACTAGGAAAGTTGATGAGGGTAAAGCAGTGGATGTTGTCAATATGGACTTCAGTAAGGCCTTTGACAAGTTTCCACATGGAAGGTTAGTTAGGAAGGTTCAATCATTAGGAATTAATACTGAAGTAGTAAGATGGATTCAATAGTGGCTGGATGGGAGATGCCAGAGAGTAGTGCTGGATAACTGTTTGTCAGGTTGGAGGCCGGTGACTAGTGGTGTGCCTCAGGGATCTGTACTGGGTCCAATGTTGTTTGTCATATACATTAATGATCTAGATGATGGGGTGGTAAATTGGATTAGTAAGTATGCAGATGATACTAAGATAGGTGGCGTTGTGGATAATGAAGTAGGTTTTCAAGGCTTGCAGAGAGATTTAGGCCAGTTAGAAGAGTGGGCTGAACGATGGCAGATGGAGTTTAATGCTGATAAGTGTGAGGTGCTACATTTTGGTAGGACTAATCAAAATAGGACATACATAGTAAATGGTAGGGCATTGAAAAATGCAGTAGAACAGAGTGATCTAGGAATAATGGTGCATAGTTCCCTGAAGGTGGAATCTCATGTGGACAGGGTGGTGAAGAAAGCTTTTGGTATGTTGGCCTTTATAAATCACAGCATTGAGTATAGGAGTTGGGATGTAATGTTAAAATTGTACAAGACATTGGTAAGGCCAAATTTGGAGTAGTGTGTACAGTTCTGGTCACCGAATTATAGGAAAGATGTCAACAAAATAGAGAGAGTACAGAGAAGATTTATTAGAATGTTACCTGGGTTTCAGCACCCAAGTTACAGAGAAAGGTTGAAAAAGTTAGGTCTTTATTCTTTGGAGCGTAGAAGGTTGAGGGGGGCTACTTGATAGAGGTATTTAAAATTATGAGGGGGATAGATAGAGTTGATGTGGATAGGCTTTTTTTCATTGAGAGTAGGGGAGATTCAAACAAGAGGACATGAGTTGAGAGTTGGGGGCAAAAGTTTAGGGGTAACACGAGGGGGAACTTCTTTACTCAGAGAGTGGTAGCTGTGTGGAACGAGCTTCCAGTAGAAGTGGGAGAGGCAGGTTCGATATTGTCATTTAAAGTAAAATTGAATAGGTATATGGACAGGAAAGGAATGGAGAGTTATGGGCCGAGTGCAGGTTGGTGGGACTAGGTGAGAATAAGCGTTCGGCATGGACTAGAAGGGCCGAGATGGACTGTTTACATGCTGCAATTGTTATATGGTTATATGCTATATGGTTATATGATGTAAGGGGAATAATGACACTATTAGGCAGGAAATTGGAGACTTAAATTGGAAACAGATGTTCTCAGGGAACAGTACGGAAGAAGTGCGGCAATTATTCAGGGGATATTTGTGTGCAGTTCTGTATAGGTACATTCCAATGAGACAGGGAAGTTATGGTAGGGTACAGGAACCGTGGTGTACAAAGGCTGTAATAAATCTAGTCAAGAAAAAAAGAAAAACTTACAGAAGGTTCAGAGAGCTAGGTAATGTTAGAGATCTAGAAGATTATAAGGCTAATAGGTAGGAGCTTAAGAAGGAAATTAGAAGAGCCAGAAGGGGCCATGAGAAGGCCTTGGCGAGCAGGATTAAGGAAAACCCCAAGGCACTCTACAAGTATGTGAAGAGCAAGAGGATAAGATGTGAAAGAATAGGACCTATCAAAGGTGACAGTGGGAAAGTGTGTATGGAACTGGAGGAAATAGCAGAGGTATTTAATGAATACTTTATTTCAGTATTCACAATCAAAAAGGATCTTGGTGATTGTAGTGATGACTTGCAGCAGACTGAAAAGCTTGAGTATGTAGATATTGAGAAAGAGCATGTGCTGGAGCTTTTGGAAAGCATCAAGTTGGATAAGTCGCTGGGACTGGATGAGATGAACCCCAGGCTACTGTGGGAGGTGAGGGAGGAGATTGCTGAGCCTCTGTTGATTATCTTTGCATCATCAATGGGGACGGGAGAGGTTCCAGGGGATGGGAACCTGGAAAGAGGAAACCTCTCAAGAAAGAGAGTAGAGATAGCCCAGGAAATTATAGACCAGTGAGTCTTACTTCAGTGGTTGGTAAGTTGATGGAGAAGATCTTGAGAGGCAGGATTTATGAACATTTGGAGAGGTATAATATGATTAGGAGTAGTCAGCATGGCTTTGTCAAGGGCAGGTCATACCTTACGAGCCTGATTGAATTTTTTGAGGATGTGACTAAACACATTGATGAAGGAAGAGCAGTGGATGTAGAGTATATGGATTTCTGCAAGGCATTTGATAAGATACCCCATGCAAGGCTTATTGAGAAAGTAGAGAGGCATGGCATCCAAGGAGACATTGCTTTGTGGATCCAGAACTGGCTTGCCCACAGAAGGCAAAGAGTGGTTGTAGATGGGTCATATTCTTCATGGAGGTCGGTCACCAGTGGAGTGCCTCAGATCTGTTCTGGGACCCTTACTCTTCATGATTTTTATAAATGACCTGGATGAGCAAGTGGAGGGATGGATTAGTAAGTTTGCTGATGACACAAAGTTTGGAGGTGTTGTGGATAATGTGGAGGGCTGTCAGAGTTTACAGCGGGACATTGATAGGATGCAAAACTGGGCTGAGAAGTGGCAGATGGAGTTCAACCCAGATAAGTGTGACACTCAGGTTGGAGGAACACCACCTTATATACCGGCTGGGTAGCCTCCAACCTGATGGTATGAACATTGACTTCTCTAACTTCCGTTAATGCCCCTCCTCCCCTTCTTACCCCACCCCTGATAATATTTAGTTTTTTTACCCCCTCCCTTTTTTTCTTTCTCTCTCTGCCCATCACTCTGCCTGTTCTCCATCTCCCTCTGGTGCTCCCCTCCCCCTTTCTTTCTCCCTAGGCCTCCCGTCCCATGATCCTTTCCCTTCTCTAGCTCTGTATCCCTTTTGCCAATCACCTTTCTGGCTCCCAGCTTCACCCCACCCCCTCTGGTCTTCTCCTATCATTTCGCATTTTCCCCTCCCCCTCCTACATTCAAATGTCTTACTTTCTTTCCTTTCAGTCAGTCCTGACAAAGAGTCTTGGCCCGAAACATCGACAGCACTTCTCCTGATAGATGCTGCCTGGCCTGCTGCGTTCCACCAGCATTTTGTGTGTGTGTTGCTTGAATTTCCAGCATCTGCAGATTTCTTCATAAGTGTGAAGTGGTTCATTTTGGTAGGTCAAATATGATGGCAGAATATAGTATTAATGGTAAGACTCTTGGCAGTGTGGAGGATCAGAGGGATCTTGGGGTCCGAGTCCATAGCACGCTCAAAGCAGCTGCGCAGGTTGACTCTGTGGTTAAGAAGGCGTACGGTGTATTGGCCTTCATCAATCATGGAACTGAATTTAGGAGCCGAGAGGTAATGTTGCAGCTATATAGGACCCTGGTCAGACCCCACTTGGAGTACTGTGCTCAGTTCTGGTCGACTCACTACAGGAAGGACATGGAAGCCATAGAAAGGGTGCAGAGGAGATTTACAAGGATGTTGCCTGGATTGGGGAGCATGCCTTATGAGAATAGGTTGAGTGAACTCAGCCTTTTCTCCTTGGAGCGACAGAGGATGAGAGATGACCTGACAGAGGTATATGAGATGATGAGAGTCATTGATCGTGTGGATAGTCAGAGGCTTTTTCCCAGGGCTAAAATGCTTGCCACAAGAGGACACAGGTTTAAGGTGTTGGGGAGTAGGTACAGAGGAGATGTCAGGGGTAAATTTTTTACTCAAGAGAGTGGTGAGTGCGTGGAATGGGCTGCCGGCAACGGTTGTGGAGGCGGATATGATAGGGTCTTTTAAGAGACTTTTAGATAGGTACATGGAGCTTAATAAAATAGAGGGCTATATGTAAGACTAGTAATTTCTAAGGTAGGGACATGTTTGGCACAACGTTGTGGGCCGAAGAGCCTGTATTGTGCTGTAGGTTTTCTATGTTTCTAAAAAATTTTGCTACTTGCTGCATTACAACTCAAAGGAATGCCACTCCACTGATATGCAACATAGGCAGTGAGTTACATTTCATTGCCTAATATCCTAGCAGCAGGCACGCTGACTTCATACAGTTGCAATATGTGCATTATTTATATTTGTGCCATCATGGCACGTCAAAGGGTTACATGCTGTCTCCTGATGATATGCCAGACACACATCTGCTTTGCATCTACAAAAGCTATGCTGGCACACAGCAAACGATGAAGAAAACCACAAGTGTGCTGGAACAATATTTCTACTGTGCTAACTGCTCTGATAGTCCCTGCAATATCCAGCAGAGAAAGTGCCAAGCTTTACAATTTGTGTAACACACACTTTGCCATAAGGGACAGCTAATGCTGCCAACCATACAACAATCAGATAAGGAGCAAGAGGAAGGGAGAAGGCAGCCCAGCCCTTTTATGCACAGCTTGGCATAAAGAACTGTTTCAACCCGAAAAGTGTAAACTGCAGTTCCTAGTCTCTTGTTGGGAGTATTATTTTTATGGCGCTTGGTATGTTGAACAAATGTCCTCTTCTATTAAACAAGACAGACCTGGTTTCTGTATCTGAACTGGCAGGGTGAGCTATTATGTTTTAAAGACATGAAAGGAGCCATAGGTTTGTTTCCAAAACAAGTCATCTCTGCTGTAAAGTGTTTCAGGTCTGTGAGCACAGATGGTCAGTATACATGTGGCTATTAACTTACAGATCTGTTGAATACAAATAACATTTGTAGCGTTTGGATTTTGATTGGGTGAAGCAAAAGGTATATTTTGTTATAACTGGTTACTGATCTAGGGCTGGAATCTCCTCATGGTTGAATCAGGATGTAATAACTAAACATAGATTAGACAAGAAAATGCTTATCTCTGACAGGAGAGGAGAGTGGACCATGAGAGAAAGGGAGGAGGAGGGGTACCAGAGGGAGGCGATTCTGGCTCCAAACTTACTCCTTCTCTTCTCCTCACCTGCTTATCACCTCCTCTGTTGTCCTTCCTTCTTGTCTTTCTGCCATTGTCTACTCATCTCTCCTATTAAAGCCTAGTAATGCATGTGATTTGAAGAACGTTTTTCAAAACATAAATAAAATTTGCGAGTGCCGTTTCAAACAAACTTGTTGAAGTCTATTCTGCAACCCTTCAGACAACAATCTGCTCAATCCATTGTAAATACCATTATCAAATTGTTGACAGCATTGTTGTAAGTTAATTAGCAGTCACCTGGCTTCACCTATCACTTTCTAGACTGTCTTTCTTCCCCTACCCCAATCTTTTTATTCTGGCATCTTCCCTCTTCCTTTCCAGTCCTCAAGAAGGGTCTCAGCCTGAAACATTGACCGTTCATTCACTTTCATAGACACTGTGTAGCCTGCCGATTTCCTCCAGCATTGTGTGTGTGTTGCTCTAGATTCCAGGATTTGTAGAATCTCTTGTGTTTATAAAGACTTTGCTGTTCATTTTTGGATGAATAATTTGTTTGGTATTTCACAGAACATATCACTGGAGTAAATATGTTGTATCATGTAGTCATTATTAAAAGTTATGGTAGAGTTAAATAAACTGGAAATAGTATGAGGAAACGAAGGAAGGAGTTCCTTACCTACTGTAACAGCACCTGCTTCCGTCTGAATAGTAACACTACCTGCACAGAATAAAAACATATTTATAATAATCTTTTAATGAGAAAATTATCATGAAGTTATTCAAAATTCTATTCTCAATGCAGATAATTTGTGACAACTTAACACTATTCCCTGAAAAATACTAACATGTAGCAACTGCTTCATGGGCAATAGCCTGTCCTTTCAGGTACAATGCAACCACCAATCATTCTGTGTCAGTAGTTAGTGATTATATTTAAAGGGAGCTTGCAAATTCAAACTTTATAATTTACAATTTAAACCTCAGATCTATTAAAGATTTTAATAAAAATATATATTTGATAAATTATAAAGACCATGGATAGTCATATTATAATATGGATAACCATATTAAATTCCATTTGGGGACAATTGTTACATAAACAAGAAAAATGGTTCAGTAATTATTACAAAACAAAATAGGAAATAACAAATTTATCTGTGTTCAAATTAAAACATTTGCCAGTTTTTCTTTAAATCCTTAATAATATCCAATTTGTTATATACAAAACAACTTACCACATGCAAATATTCCATACCTTGACATACTTCTATATATGTGTGGTGGAAAATTGTGCTGACAGGCTGCATTGCAGCCTGATATGGGAATACCATGGCTCTGAGCGAAAAATCCTACAAAATGTAGTGCATTCAGCCCAATACATCATGGGTAAAACCTTCCCAACCACTGAGCACATCTACATGAAACACTGCCACAGACAAGCAGCATCCATCATCAGAAATCTTCACCACCTAGGCCAAGCACTTTTCTTGGTGCTGCCATCACGTAGAAGGTACAGGAGCCTCAGGACTCACACCACCAGGCTCAAGAACAATTCCTACCCTCAACCATCAGACTCTTGAACAAAAGGGGATAACAACACTCATTAAGGACTCTTATCTTGTTATTTCATGCTTGTTATTTATTACTATTTATTTATACCTGTATTTGCAGAGTTTGTTTACAGCTTACAGCTACTGCTCTATAGATTTGCTAAGTATACCCACAGAAAAAGAATCTCAGGATTATATGTGGTGACACACTCTGATAATAAATTGAACTTTGAACTATTAATTTATATTCGTAGAGTTCCCAAGATTCTATAAGACAATAAGCATAGCATGTGATAAAACACAAAATTCTCCAAAGATTCAGCAGGTAAGCAGCACCCATGAAAGAGAAGCAGAGTCAACATTTCAAATGAAAGATCTTTAGTCAGAATTATCATCCATTTCTTGGAGGGATATAGTTGTTTCATATGGTTCAGAAGAATCCCAATTTTCAAATTTTATGTATCTCATTGCAAATCTTTGCTCAATATTTGTTTGGTTCTCATTTAGAAAAGCTTCGCTCAATATTTGTATGGTTCTGTTTGGAAAAAGCTTCGATCAATATTTATATGGCTCTCTGTTTGGAAAAAGCTTTGATCAATATTTGTATGGTGCTCTATTGGGTAAAGTTTATAAAATGAATGTAGCAATGTAAGAGAATACCAATAAGTTTTTCTTTGCACAGTAATGCTCTCAAATTCAAGCATGAATTGGAATGAACTGTGTCTGCAAGAGTACTCAGCCACAATGTGACTCATTTTAGTCAGACTCAGAATTAAATTAAATGGGCTCGCTGTAATAGAGGTGACAAAGTACAGCAGACTTTCTCCAGCATTAATTTCCAATTGTAACAAAACATTTTCTAGAATGATCATCTTAAGAACGACAGTTTTTCCTTAAGTAGATAGTTAAGTTGAAAAAGCAAAACCAAAAGGCAAAATAATCGGCAAGCAACATTTTAAATTGATGATACATTTTCTGCTTTAATTTTTGATAAATTGCAATAAACTTAAAGCATTTTATGTTGCATTATTTTTCTTTAAAACATTAGATTAGTTATGCAAGGAAAGCTAATACTAATTTCTCAGGATGACATTATTGCATTATATTTAGCTTACATGTCAGTTAATAGTCTTTTGTATAAGAAAATAGGTTTAATGTTTCAGGCAAGATGCTAACATTATGAGATTTTCCAACATTTATTATTTTTTAGGCATAACAAGGCTGAGGCCTTGACCAGATTTTTAGCCCACACCAAAGAAAGGACTGGCAAATAATGAATGTTGTCCCATTGTCTCAGAAGGGAAATCAGGCTAATCCTGGTAAGGATAGACCAATGTGTGTCATTTCAGTGATAGGGAAGCTAATGCAGAGGGTTCTTAAGGATATGATTTTTGTGCATTTGGAGAACATTGCTTAATTAGGAACAGTCAGCAAGGCTTTGTGTGAGGCAAGTCCTGTTTTACTAACTTGACAGACTTTTGGATGAAGTGACAAAGGTGAGTGATGAAGGTAAAGCTGTGAATGTTGTCCACATGGATTTTAGTGAGGCCCTCATGAGAGGTTTATTCAGAAGACTGAGGTACATGGGATTCAAGATGACTTGGCTATTTGGATTCTAAAGTGCTTGACCACAGAAGACAGAGTGTAATGGTCAATGGGACTTACTCTGGCTTGAGGTCTGTGACTAGAGGCCTTCTGCAGAGATCCTCGGAAATGGTCCTCTAAATGAGTTGGATGGGTGAGTAGCTTAGTTTGGTGATGATACAAAGATCGGCGGCACTGTGGATAGTGTGTAAGATTGTCGGAGGATACAACAGAACATAAACCAGTTGCAGATGTGGCTGAAGAAAAGCAGATGGAGTTTAATCTGGACAAGTGTGAACCACAGTGAACTATTAATGTTGCTGTGGTTGTTCCTCTTCATGCCTTGTGGTGCAGCTGACAGTAACCTTGCTGCCTCTTTAGCATTTGTCTGTTTTTTACAAGGCCAAGTTGCTAACTCAATACTCAACCCAGCACGGATGGAAAGCGTGCAAGGAGCTGGCCAGATTCGAACCTTGAAGTCTGCTGTGAATGAACTACATTAACTGCCAACACTTATATTAATGGCAATACCCTTAAGAGTGTTGATGTACCGAGGGATCTAGAGGTCAAAGTCTACAGCTCCTTAAATAAATTTATAAGATTGAGAGGCATAGATAGATAGTCCATATCTTATCTTACCCCAGAGTTGAAAAGTCTAATACCTAAAGGCATGCATTAAAGTAAGAGGAAACAAGTTCAAAGATGATGTAGGGGCAAGTTTTTCTAAGACAGCAGTGGGTGTCTGGAATGTGCGGCCAGGGGTGATAATGTGTGAAAATATGATAGGAGGCATTTAAGATCTCTTAGATAGGCAGATGAATATGCTTAGAGCGATATGGACACGTTTAAGTAGAATGGACTTGTTCTATGTTCTTTGTTCTATTAAGAGCAGGTGATTCTCTGCTGCCCAGTGTTAAGATATTTGGTATGAAATCACTGCACAGAAATTTATATATTGCAATCATAGAGTCATACATGGAGCTTAGAAAAATAGAAGACTATGGGTAATCCTAGGTAATTTCTAAAGTAAGTACATATTCGGCACAACAATGTGGGCTGAAGGGCCTGTATTACACCGAAGGTTTTCTATGTTTCCACTACTGGACTCAGTATAGTAATAATCATAGTTATACGTCAGAGTTCAGTTTCACAAGGCCTATTACATTGTATCATTTGAGTAACAATTGGTGTATACAGATTAACATTTCAAAACTAAGATCTTTAGAATGACTAGACATTTCACTATCGTAAAGATTAATACATTAAAAACAGAATATTGGGCCAGACCCCACTTGTACAAACCTATTTTTTCCACACAAACAGGAAGCAGGACATCTCTCTGTATGTCTTCCAGGATCTCCAATCTCAGACATTTCCTAATCTAGGATAAACTTGACACCATTTTACTAAATTTCCTATAAAGCTGTTTGCTATTAATCTTATTGCTGACATTTGTTAAAAGTAAAAAAAAAAGTTTTCTTTTTAAAATTGTCTTAGTGGGTGAA